>NC_068995.1:28550449-28556537 GCF_001194135.2 Octopus bimaculoides
ATATATATATATATATATATATAAAATATAATGTGCTTTGAATGGCACAACAATGTACTATAATAACTGTTATAATTTAATCATCTATAGTCTGATATAATATTCCGCAATACAAAAATTCCTTCTTCAGATATTCCTAGGAATTGATCAAGTCACAGCTATATTTGGTTTTCCAACGTTTTTTTCTTTTCTGGAAGTGTCTCTGTAGTGGTCACACGAAGCTCCTTCTGGAATTCCTCATGAGAAGTGTGTGAGGTCGGCTATATTTCAATCTCGTGTGTGTTGGTACATCTGTAGCGCTGCTTCTAAGTTATGTATTATACATGCAGTTTCCTTTTATTTTTTTCTTTCTTTTTATAAACAATACATGAGCATGTTATCAAAAATGAACCAACATGCAACCAGCTGTAGCTAAATAATATATTGACTGATTACCTCCAACCTGTTGTTAATTTGGGGCCCTAGTGTGTCTATGAGTAAAGCTTCCTTAATTCTTATATTACCCCAATTTTTTTCATTGGCCTCAACTGTGACTGTTATGCTTTTGTTGGTGTTCTGGCATCTGTCTAGATGTTTTCTGAAAGAGGAGGCTCTTGTGTTTAGATGTTCTTTGATGCGAATGTGTAACAGTCTTGTTGTACTACCCACATAGAACAGAGCTTATTGCATTGTATTCTATACACAACATTTACCCGTTGGCATAAATCTGTGTCACAGATAGGGCAGTTTGCTAGTGGGCATTGATTGCTGTCCTTGCTCATTTCTTTGTGAGGTGTCTTCGTAGAGAGAGGCTGGAGCAGGCTAGTTGTGTGTCTAGTCCTTCTCTTCTTATGGCTCTTCAGACGGCTGTAGTTATCCTCTTGCTAAAATGGAGTGTCTTAAGGAAGCATGTGTTGCTGGGTTTTCTGTGAGTTTGGTGTGTTTATCGTCTTGGGTACTTAAGCTGATTTACAATGGATATAGGGTACCCGTTGGTTTTCAATATCTCTAGGAAACATGTAGTGTGGGTCACTTTGTTCTCTGTCCTGCTGCACTTGCTCTGGATGCATGCAAGTTCATTTCTGGCATTTCCTATTTTGGGGGAATTTATCAAAGTGACTATGGAGATAGTGCAGCTTTATGTTCATATATTTTCCTAAGTTTGAGAGTTCAGCAAGTTGTTGACTATTTCAGCATAAGTTGACTGCTTTCTCGTTGCCCAGAAAGTCATTTACAACTGTTATGAATGAATTCCGTGCAGCCATTTCAATGAATTTACAAAGTTTCTATCTTTCATCAATTTTCTGATTTGAGGCCCATCAAATACTCCATCTTTTATATTTTCCCAGCTCATACAGGAATTGTGGTGCAGATATAGTGAAAGCATGGTCCATCTTTATCCAGAGCTATAATAAACTGCTTCATAATGCCAAGTTTGATATGGAGTGAAGGTAGGATGCTTTTTCCTAATCAATCTAAAGGCTCTTCAACTACATTAAAAGACCCTAGAACTAATATTTGCAGCAGTCCATTCTTAGATTACCCAATGCTTTTCCCTTGCTTTGCTGTCCAACACATAAAAATCATGGATATTTGCTGTATCCACTTTGTTGCCTCAGGAGAAAACCGACCATCTTAAAGATTATGCACATCACCTCCTAATGATTGGGGGTTGGGTTCATCTCGAAATCTAGACGTGATGCTAAAAAATGAATTCCCGTTTTGGATTCGGTATATCAAAAACAAAAAAACTGTAAATCAGGTAAAAACGTCCTGACAACAAAATATTCCTCCACTTAAATTATTTTGTACCACAAGGGAGATAATTAATCATACACTCTTGAATAAAGGTGGAAGAGTCACATTATCCCACACAGACACACAAACATACATATATATATACATATATACGACGGGCTTCTTTCAGTTTCCGTCTACCAAATCCACTCACAAGGATTTGGTCGGCCCAAGGCTATAGTAAAAGACACTAGCCCAAGATGCCACGTAGTGGGAATGAACCCAAAACCATGTGGTTAGTAAGCAAGCCACTTACCACACAGCCACTCCTGTGCCTATATATATAATACTCTTTTACTTGTTTCAGCTTTTCTAACATCATTCTGTCTGTAGTTCTTCACTTACATTACAGATATATAAGTTCCTGATGAAAAATAATCGTTAATTGTTTTTCAGAGACACCTGCTAGACAATTTCCTTTTTCCCTCATACTTCAACATTGCATCTTCTCCATTTCTTTGAAATTGGGATTCCCTTAAAGGTTAGGAACTCAAATATTGTGAAGTGATCAAAGCTAAGTTTCTTGTAGATAATGATTGATCCATCTTATTATTTTCTTGATTCCCATAGCCTGTTTCATACTCCAGCAGTCTGTCTTAACATTGAAGAATCAATTCTTGCTTTCAAAGGTTATTGCTTGCTGAACTTGCTAAAAGTTTTCTTTCAACATGATTTTGCCTCAAATCAGTTTTTGGAATTTTTCTTAAAAAGTTCATAATTTTTGCTGGTGCTTCGTTGTCGTAGTCCAAGCTGCAAAAAACATTGTGAAAATATTTCAATGCCACATATGCCCTTCATGGCAAATTATTGAATGAACATTCATTTCATGGTTAACAGAAGGGAAAATATGGTGGTATAGACAGAGTCCCCCACTCTCTTATCTGGTGAGCAATGCAGAAGCTAGGGATAGACAAGTGGTTGGTGAGAGCTGTACAAAGCATGTGCAGGCATGCTGTCAGAAAGGCGAAAGTTAGCAACGAGTATAGTGATAAATTTAGGGTACAAGTAGGGTTTCACCAAGGATCAGTTCTCAGCCCCCTCTTGTTAATCATAATCCTCTATGCAATAACAGAGGAATTTAAGACAGGCCGCCCCTGGGAGCTCCTCTATGCTGACGATTTTGTTCTTATAGCTGAATCACTATCAGAACTAAAGAAATTTTGACATGGAAGAAATGTCTAGAATCAAAAGGCCTTAGAGTTAGTCTTAGCAAAAACCAAAATCTTGATAAGTAGGAGAGCAGATAAATCACAAATCCCTTCTGTAGAAAAGGCATAGGTAGAAACTCCATAAGATGTATCTGATGTAAGCTATGGACACATAAGAGGTGCAGCAATGTCAGAAGAAGGTTAACAGGGAAAATAGTCTTTGTGTGGTAGGTGCACAGGTACAATTAACACTAAAAATGTACAGAAAATGAATTCCATCAAATGTTAGGGGAGAAAACAAGAAGTAGTTGATAGCTTCTGTTACCTAGGTGACCAAGTCAGTAGTGCGGGGGGTGGGTAGGTGCAGAGGAAACCAAGAGTGTAGCTGCTAGATTAAGAATAGGTTGGGCAAAGTTCAGAGAGCTCTTACCTCTGCTGGTAACAAAGAGCCACTCTCTCACAGCGAAAGGCAGATTGTATGATGCCTGTGTGTGAGTAGCCATGCTACGTGGCAGTGAAACCAAGGTTGTAACTGCCGTGGAAATGTGCAGGCTTGTAAGAAATGAAGCTAGTATGCTTTGCTGGATGTGTAACATCAGTGTACATGTATGACAGAGTGTAAGCATCTCGAGCGAAAAGCTGGGCATAAGAGGCATCAGATGCAGTGTGCAAGAGAGACAACTACACTGATATGGTCATGTGATGTGTATGGACGAGGACAACTATGTGAAGTGCCACACTCTAACAGTAGAAGGAATCTGTGGAAGAGGTAGACCCAAGAAGATATGGGACGAGGTGATGAAGCATGATCTTCGAATGTTGGGCCTCATGGAAGCAATGACAAGAGACCAAGACTTTTGGCGATATGCTGTGCTTGAGAAGACTTGTCAAGCCAAGTGAGGTTGTATGTAACCATGGCCAATGCCAGTGTCATGTAACTGGCTCGTAAAAATCACCTCTCAAACATTGGGCTATATGCTGTGCTTGAGAAGACTTGTGAAGCCAAGTGAAATCATAGCCATGGCTGATGCGAATGCCGGTTGATTGGCCCCCGTGCTGGTGACATGTAAAACGCACCCATTACACTTTTGGAGTGATTGGCGTTAGAAAGGGCATCCAGCTGTAGAAACCAGGCCAAACCAGATTGGAATCTAGAGTAGCTCCCCAGCTCACCAGTTTTCAGTCAAACTGTCCAACCCATACCAGCATGGAAAGCAGATGTTAAATGATGATGATGATGAGTTCCATGTAAAAGCTATTACATTTTTTGATTAGAGAGTTGTTGATTATGTCACACTGGAACAAATAAAATCTTGGCATTAAATGAATAGAATTGCTCATTTCATTTATTATAACAGCTATTTACTAAATATACAAATGTTAAACTGAGTAAAAAAAAAAAAAAAAGGAAGTACTTTAAAAGTTGTTTTGGAGAATTTCAAGGTAAAATTTACACCTAACCAAATGGAAATATAAATATCAATAATCATCTAGAAATATGAATAAAGTCAAATATGAAGTTATGAAAATTATTGTCAAAGAATTGAAAAAGAAAGTTGTTTTTTTTTTTTTAATTCCACTAAAGTATAATGCATATTGAAAAAAAAACTACTAGTTCAATAAGTTTTCAGTAATATGCTAGAATTTGTGTAGGCAAAGAAACTGAGTGTTTGTTTTAGGGAAATTAAGAGAAAATATCTTGAATTATGATTTTTTTTACAAATATTCCTTGTAGTTTAATAATCCTTTTGGTAAATGCTCAAATACAAGTAGACAAAAAAAAAATTAATGAGTTGTTTTGGAAATGTCAAAGTAAAATTTGCTTGTAGCTAAATGCAAATTCAAATATTAATAATGGTTTCTAATTTAGGGACAAGCCCAGCAATTGTGTAGGGGTGGGGTTAAGTTGATGCCATTTACCCCAAGATCACAAAAATAAGGAAGGCAGGGTTTGAACAAAGAGAGTGAAAAGCCTGAAGAAATATCACAAAGTATTTTTTATAATGCTCTAATGATTTTGCCAGCTTGCCAAAAAAATGTAATCAAAATGAAGTACATACATACAGGAAATTCTATCAAAGAACTTGAAGAGTATGGCCACTTGCTTATCAAGGAATTTTTAAAGCTTGGAGTTTTATTTTATTTTTTTGTAAAGGATCACTTTGGTAGCTGATTATATTTTGGTACAGCATAGGATCAGATTAGAAAAATGTTTGAGTGTGATTTGTTCAAATTAGTGCCATTGATATTTGTTAAGTAGATTTTAATCCCTCCCCTGAAGACGAAGTTGGTCACCTAAAACTGATTTCCTTTAGCTGCAGAAGTGAAAACATTCTGTTAGTTTCTTTCTCCAATGAGTTTATAGTCATTTGGTTTCCATAGAGTGGGGAGGCAAGAGATGCCCAGAACCATTCCTACCAACTTGTATAATTTTGATAACCGGTTTGCACCAACTGTTGCGATTTCATTGAACCCTAGCACTAGCCATAGGTCTGCTAGATCTGAACTAACCTGAGGGCTAAACAACTATAACCAGTGACAGATTCGTGGGCGGGGGTGGCGATGGTATGTACAGCTGTGATCCAACATGCTGAAAATAGTAACAGCAATATTTCCAATCATATACACAAATATCGATTTTAAATGCATAGAAAAACAGGTATTATTTTAATTACGATAAAACATATTTTTCGAGAAATGACAATCTGCCTAAATAAAAAGAAAAGAAAAAAGGGCTGTTGGCTAACATACAAACAAACAAACTCTGACCCTTAGTTTTTGTTGTTTAGTCAGCTCTGATCCAGCACACTGATGGTAGAGGCACTCCACACATGGCCATCCAATCTTTTACTTTTAAAGCATAATATACCCATGTTTATATTATCCAAAGAGTCCCCTAAAAAACGGGAAGACGGATATTTAGAAAGACACTTGTTTTCAAGCGTCCGAACACTCAAGTAAATACAAATGAATTGACATGTTATTTGTCAATTAATTCGGAAAATTAAAACAGCGCACCAAGTAGTATAATGAGTGTCCTCCCTTGAAATGTAAATAAGTACATCGACAAAATAATGACTAGTTCACTTGTACAACTGCTCGACAGTTGTTTTCCTTTCACTTTGGTGCCCACCACTATATATATATATATATATATATATATA
>NC_068995.1:28557095-28575261 GCF_001194135.2 Octopus bimaculoides
TTACTTGTTTCAGTCATTTGACTGTGGCCATGCTGGAGCACCGCCTTTAGTCGAGTAAATCGACCCCAGGACTTATTCTATCGGTCTCTTTTGCCAAACCGCTAAGTTAGGGGGACGTAAACACAACACCATCGGTTGTCAAGCGATGTTGGGGGGACAAACACAGACACACATACACAGACATACATATATATATATACATACATATATACGACAGGCTTCTTTCAGTTTCCGTCTACAAAATCCATTCACAAAGCTTTGGTCGGCCCGAGGTTATAGTAGAAGACACTTGCCCAAGGTGCCACCGAAAGATTGCCCTCATTTTTATTTTCGTAAATTGAATTCTCTAGAAATTTTTCCATTAATTTCTGCTACATTAGGAAATCATTTCAAATCGGATGAAGATTGATGTTACACTAAACAATTGAAAGATAAAAAAAAATAATAAATAAGTAGAACCAGTGAATCAAAAAAGAGAAAACAAAACAAAAACAAACGCAACTTCAGAAAAAAAAATCGTGTCATTTGGTCCAGACTTGTCTTCAATAATCAACAAGCCAAACAGGGCAAAATATAACTTACGTTGAATTGTCGGTTTCTTTGAGAAAATTCCAGACATGGCTTTTAAACTTTTCTTTCTGGCAAAAAATTATAAATTAATGAAGAATTATAAAATACATGAAGCTAACCGAACTGATTACTTCGAAAGTGTTCTTGCATCAAGTGACTTATGACTAAACCGGAAGTTAGCTTCTAACAAGGGAGATAGTCGGATTCTAACTGTATGTTTAATTATTTCCCTTGTACGGTATGTCTGTCTGTCTGTCTGTCTGCCGTCATTGTTCAGTTTTATTTCAAAATTTCTTGCCAATAGAGAAAGAGTCGGTCCTCAGTGGATTTATTCCATGTCGTATTTGGGTAATTTCAACCAATCAACGAGGTGTATTCGGTTGAAAAAATCTACTGCTGTTTGTGATAGTAATCGAATAGGAACAACCACCGGGTCGTGCAAAGACGATACCACCTTTATCCTTTCTTGCTTTCTAGTCAGCACCGTGCATTCCTTACTCTTTCCCTCTCTTCTACACTATCAACTAGCAATCAGCGAGTGAACTTATCACTGCCACTACAATTACCGTATTTTCCGGTGTATAAGTCGCTATTTGTTTTATTTTACCTTCATGTTTTGATGATGTTATAAAGACTTTTATATTGACGAAATGTGTTTGTTGTTGATTATAGTAAGATAAAATCATGACAATTACAATACATCTCATAGTTGTAAAATAAGGCATTTTGAAACTACATACACGTCAACAAAAAAAAAAAGGTAGCTGCGGACCTGTGCTGACATTTAATAGAGATGACCCGGAAGTTGTTCCTCTTCGATTAATATCGCAAACAGCGGTAGCTTTCTTCAACCGAATATACGTCGTTGATTGGTTGAAATTACCCATATACGACATCTTTAACACGAAATAACTTCTAAAATACGAAATTTTGTCAAAAGCGCACAGAGTAAACCGTGTTCTACATGAGAAATTCTACCAGTATTCGAAGTTTCAAACTGTTTAGTTAAAAAAAATATTAATTCAAATATCTGTGATTGAGATGGAATAGATCCGAGTCGGTTTCTAACCTAAATCTAAGGCCCCTTCATTGGAATTTCAGCATCAACAATAGGGTATTTTTGTCTGTGCATGTATGTATACGCCGAGACATAAAAATATTCGGGTTGGTTCCCGAGAGCGCAATAAGCCTACTGGAAATGAGGAACCCTAATCTTTCTCAAGGCATCCCTCTCGGAGAAGGCTAACTCGTATATAAAACCCGCTGTTCTACTTAACCGGATACCTTGCACTTTACTTGTCACTGGTGTAGCGGGCTGGATGTGAGATGTGATATCAGGTCGATATGATGTAGCCCACTACCAAATGTAACGTGTAGATGTAACGATTGAAGGTTCTCACGTGAACATCGAAGAATTAACACCAAGAAGGAAAAAATATTATTTACATACATTTATTCGTTTGCCCAATACGTAGTTAAAAAGACAGTAGTGATTGTAGTGATAGTGTAGAAAAAGGCTGGCTCGCTAGTTAGTACGTGGTAGTGTGTAGAAGTTGTCTGAGAGTGAAAAAGTAAAGAATGGATAGTGTTGACTAGAAAGGAAGTAAGGATAAAGGTAGCATCGTCTTTCTTGCGGCCGAGGAAAGTGCTGCTCTTGGCCATGGGTGACTCAAAAGTGAGTGCTGCTCCTTGGTCTGGCTGACACAAAAGAGAGGAACAGATAGGAAGTGTTCTCTGTTATAAAGACTGTAGGTGTACTTACCTTCCTTAACAGTGGGTTTTTAACAAGCTCGCTAGATGGCGCTAGAGTGTGAGATTCTAATATGAGACCTTACGACTTTCTCTTTTCTCACCAAGACGTCAGACCGTAAAGACGTGATCTAGTCGGCTCTCTGACATCACACGCCAGCTAGCAGACAGGATGCAACGCACAGGAGAAGATCATGGCCTCCACTCATCAACTATTTATCGCTCAGCGTGTATATATACGTGTGGCCAGCATTAAAGACATTTAAAGTTACAGCCTTGTTTCATATATATTCTGTATACCGTGTTCCTGTCAAATGATATTACATCCTTCTGAAGAGAGTCATGTTTAGGTGGTGCATTGGTATCATGGTTGTGGATCCATCTAAAATGGTGACTCGACGTGGAACACAGACATCTAAAATGATAACCCAATGTGGAACACAGACTATCTAAAATGGTGACCCGACGCAGCACACACCACAATTCTAAAATGGTGAACCTCGGACGAATTCTGACCAGTGAATACGTATTCCTTTTCCACTTCGCGACTTCGTCTACGCAACCAGACCTGCCACTTATCGCATAGGAATGTACCACTGATGTCTCTCGCCGCCATATTGTCTACTTCACCAGAAAAGTTTGGAGCCATTTTCAAGCGGGAAACTGCAAGTCATTTTTCCTTGTGTTGTAACTGAATTTACAACTTGGTCCTTTGAAGACACAGCGTCCCAGGGGAATATCCTTCTTGCATGTAAAAAGGAAAAAAAAATATCCGGAATTTTCTCCAGAATTCACAAGGACAACACATTTTTCTTACGTACCAGGTATAACTTTCTTTCTCTCAACCACCCAGATTATCCACCTGTTGGCCATGTTTAATTATTTCCCTTGTACAGTATGTCTGTCTGTCTGTTTGTTTGTCTGTCTGTCTGCTGGTATGTATGTATGTATGTATGTATGTATGTATGTATGTATGTATATCATTGTTCAGTTTTATTTCAAAATTTCTTGCCAATAGAGAAAGAATCGATCCTCAGTGGATTTATTCCATGTCGTATTTGGGTAATTTCAACCAATCAATGACGTGTATTCGGTTGAAGAAAGCTACTGCTGTTTGTGATAGTAATCGAATAGGAACAACCTCCGGGTCATCTCTACTAAATGTCACCACTTTGTTCTATTCGTATGTTGTGCCAAGACGATACCACCTTTATCCTTTCTTCCTTTCTAGTCAGCAAGGACTTCTATTTTCATTCTTTGCTACTAAAAAAACATATTCCTAGTTCGCTGCTCATCGCGTTTTCTTTCATCTAGGAAGTTTGGCTAACGGCGTTTATTTCAACCAGCTTGTCCTTTGTGGCTTTCCGTCTTCCTATTATCGTCCAAGATGAGTCATTTTCCTTTGCCTCAATATCATGGAGATGCTAAGATGTGGTTTTCACAACTGGAATCATTCTTCAATTCTTATAATAGTCAGTCGGCCCAGAGCGAACTCCATACCGCTCTTACAGGCATTCCTTCTCCTCTCGCACTTTCATTTCGAAATATGATAACAGGAACTCTATCGGACATGACGTACGAAACCGTCAAAGCTGAGGTTGTCCGGCGTAACTCTACTTCGGTCGAGAGTAAATTTTGCACACTCTTGCAGGATGAGCATCTCGGGGATCGAACCCCCACCAAGTTTTTGCGACGAATCCGGGAGTTGTCCGATAGCTCATGTGAGGGACAGGCATTTGTCAAACAGCTATTTTTCTCGAGGATGCCTTCTAATGTCCAGTCGACTTTAGCTCCTATGATGGAACAACTCGCCGCCTCCGCATACAGGATTATGGAATTCAATGGCACACTATCATCCGCCGATAATGTTGTCGCTTCTTCGTCTTCCTCTCGAGATTGTACTACTTTTGCTTCGGACGACACACAATCTTCCGATATCTTACGGGCACTTGGAGAAGTGTCCCGTCAGGTTTCACGCATGTGCAGGAACTGTTCGTCTTCACGGGATCATTCTGCAGGGAGGACCAGGCGCCGCTCCTTCTTGCGCGCACGTGCACTTCCTGCTCCATCAATATGCTGGTACCACAGGCGCTTCAAGGACCAGGCCGACAAATGTACACAGCCCTGCTCTTACTCTTCTCGGGGAAACTAGGCGGGGAGACACTGGGCACGTCAGTCGTCTCCTCCATCGATTCACCTTACCGTATATATTTTTTTTATTATCAGAAATGCTAATTCTTCAAAGCCCTTTATGGTAGATACGAGTGCCAACTTAGGTATTTGGTCTCGAAGGTTTACTTCCACCAATCCTGGTCTTTCTGACATCTCGCTCTACGCGGTGAATCACTCTGCCATCAAAACCTACGGACAAATCCCTCTTACTCTGGATTATCACTCTGTAGGGATTTCAAGTGGATCTTCGTCATTGCGGACCTGTCCTATCCCATTCTTGGTGCTGATTTCTTACACCACTATTGTCTCATTGTGGACGTTAGAGGACGCCGACTTATTGATGACACTTCACTCGCCGTCTCCGGAAAGGATTCTTCTGTCACCGTTGTGAGCCCTTCTTTCTTCGTGGCTGCTCCGGGTGAATCCTATCAACAGTTACTCGCTTCGTTTCCAGAGTTGATTGATTTGTCATTTCATCCGTCGAATCCAACACATTCCACGAGATATTTCATCACGACCAAGGAACCGCCAGTTTTTTCCTGACCGCGCCGTTTGTCTCCAGAGAAACTCCGGATCGCCCGGACATAATTCGAGCACAAGCTCCAGCTAGGCCTTATTCGTCCCTCCACGAGCCCGTAGGCAGCACCTTTACACATGGCCAGGAAGAATGACGCTGATTTTCGACCGTTTGGAAATTTTAGACGTCTTAACACTGTCACTATCGCAGATCGCTATCCCCTTCCAAATGTGCAGGATTTTTCTTCTGCCTTACGCAGCTGTAAGATTTTTTCTAAGATCGACTTCGTACGCGCGTACCACCAAACTCCGACGACATTCCAAAGACAGCTGTCACCACGCCTTTTGGAGAGTTTGAATTCTTGTCTATGCCGTTTGGACTTCGTAACGCGGCCAGCACGTTCCAAAGGTTCATTCATTCGTGGATTAGACTTTGTCGTCGCGTAAGTCGATGACCTTCTAATCGCCAGTGGTACTCCAGACCAGCACCTCCAACACTTAACCCAGTTGTTCAAGCGGCTACGTTCCTATGATGTGAAGATCAACCCGGCTAAGTGTGTATTCGGTTCTACCAGTTTGGAATTCTTGGGGCATCTCATTGACACCGACGTTATTCGTCCACTTCCCTCTAAAGTGGAAGCCATCAAACGCGTGTCTCCTCCTGTTTCCTTAAAACAGCTCAGGTATTGCTAGTGAGATTCATTGTGGTGTTATGCAAGTCTCACTCGACCTAAGACCCTTGCACGTGCATTGATGACTCTTAACACATAACATCTTACATTCTTGACTATTGAAGTCCAGTGATGATGGGAAGGTGGTGATGAGTACAGGTCTCCCGGGCTGAATGTATGCAGCTGTGGACCTGCACACTGGTGGTTCTTGATAGCTAAATACATCGCTAGTTCATCGATCTGGGTAAGAGGTAATTTTCGGCTGCACCAAGGGTGACTGAACAGCACATTCTAGGGCAACACTGCTCACCAGTAAATCTGCAGGGATGTAGAAAAAGTGACCCAAACATTGCCTGCCTCTTCCATTCATCTGACTAGCTTAACGCGGCTGGCTGATATCTACAGTTCACTCGGATCAACAAAATGCCTAAAGGATCCAGGATCTGTTCAGTTTGGCTCACAGATTTTTTAATTAATTTTTTTTTTAACTAAACAGTTTGAAACTTCGTATACTAGTGGAATGTCTCACGCAGAACACGGTTTACTTTGAACATTTTTGACAAAATTTGGTATTTTAGTAGTTATTTCGTGTTAAAATTGTCGTATTTGGATAATTTCAACCAATCAACGACATGTATTCGGTTGAAGAAAGCTACTGCTGTTTGCGATAGTAATCGAAGAGGAACAACTTCCAGGTCACCTCTACTAAATGTCACCACTCTGTTCTATTCGTATGATCGAGTGAAGATGATGCCACCTTTATCCTTTCTTCCTTTCTAGTCAGCACCGTGCATTCCTTAGTCTTTCCCTCTCTTCTACACTATCAACTAGCAACCAGCGAGCTAACTTGTCAATCACTACAATTACCGTATTTTCTGGTGTATAAGCCACTATCTGTTTTGTTTTACCTTTATGTTTTGATAATGTTATTTTTAATTTAATAAAGACTTTTATATTGACGAAATGTGTTTACAGTATGATAAACAATAACAATACATCTCATAGTTGTAAAATAAGGCATTTTGAAACTACATACACGTCAACAACATAAAAGCTAGTTGCGGACTCGTAGCTCTATAGGTCTTTTAAACACCGGTGCGCTTTATGTGTACATAAAAAACCTATGTCGGGCAAAGGAATAAATATATGTAAATAATATTTCTTCCTTCTTGATGTTGATTCTTTGATGTTTAGTGGTTACTCTGATGCGAGAACAAAAAAAAAAGTGTGTAATATGCAGCACAGGCAGTAAACAAAAAATAAAGTAGAACAGAGTGGTGACATTTAGTAGAGATGACCCGAAAGTTTTTCCTCTTCGATTACTATTGCAAACAGTAGTAGCTTTCTTCAACCGAATACATGTCGTTGATTGGTTGAAATTACCCAAATACGACAACTATAACACAAAATAACTTCCAAAATACCAAATTTCGTAAAAAAAGATGTTGGCAGTAAACCGTGTTCTGCGTGAGACATTCCACCAATATACGAAGTTTCAATCTGTTTAGTTAAAAAAAAATTAATTAAAAAATCTGTGATGCAATGTAACGCTAAACATATACTTTTGGAATGTAAGGACCCTCATTGACAATCCTGAGTAAAACTCACCTATACAAAGAATTGCTTTGATATGTAAAGAACTCCAGAAATATTCTGTTGATACAGCTGCTCTCTTAGAGATTCGACTTGCTGACGATAGGCAGATCTATAACGAAGGGGAGTAAATGAGGGTGTGTGGATGATATCTACGACTCGAGATTGAAACTGAACTGATAAGCGATGATTTATTCTCCGTTATAAAATACAATGATTGCTATACATGAAATAAAATAATATAACAGGTTACAGCAGAGATGTGCGAGAGACTTCGTGGCCAGGCTGGATTGTTGATCTGTAGACAAAGTTGACATATTGTTTGGTGGCGTGTAGAGGCAGCCGTTGGTCTACAGCAATGATGTAGACAAGCGTCTGGTGGAGATGAAAGCGGAGGCTGGCTGGTGTCAGAAAATCGTTGCCGGAGACGAGTTGCATGTGGTCAGTGACACGTGCCAAAGACCAAGAAAAGTCGAGAACTGCCGTTCTTATAGGGAACAGTAGGCTCCCAAAAGCTGGTGATTAATTTCCTGCGTAAGGAAAAATAAACTGTTGCGCCAACGTTACTGGACAGCTTGAAGCCGACCAATACAAACAACAGGTTCGTTTAATCACGAGGTCATGTGACCTGTTGGAACGAAAGGCCTTGTGGAGCCGATATTGGGGTATTTAAGCCTAGATAAGTCAAAACTAAAACATCTCACACAGTGACAGTATAAATCACTTCTGCTACAGATCCAAAAACCTGCTGGAAGTTATATCTTTTTCTGGAAATGTAGGAAGCCTGAAAATCGTAGGGAAGCAGGTTTTGGATTCACAATCCGTAACACTGTAGTCTCTGGGCTGTGTGAGTTGCCCCGCAGTATCCCCGACAGAATCATGACACTCCGTCTCCATCTACGTGGAGGTAGATACCCTGATTAGTATCTATGCACCTATCCTCGCGAGTACCGAGGATGACAAGAACCTGTTTTACGAAGATCTCTAAAATCTACTGATATCTGTTCCCAATTTGGACAAGATTATCTTTCTTGGCGACTTCAGAGCCTGAGTCAGTAAGCACTAGTAGACATGGAATTGCCTTGAATGATTTGGTGATGTAAACGACAACGGTTTACTCTTGCTCGACCTGTGCACCGAGTGTAAGCTATTTATTTCCTGTACACAATTCTATCACAAAGGAGATAGTGTAACAACATGGATGCTTCCAATATCTAAGGAATAGCACCTGTTCGATTACTTGACTGCCCGTAAGCGTGACATACAAGATGTTTGCATTGACCGCTCCTTGCTTGATGCAGAGTGCTGGACAGTCACGACCTGGTTAGATCGAAGAGGCACTTGACCATTAAGTGTCCTGTTTGGTCACGCGTGACAGTCAGCTTCCCAAACGTCACAATTCCACTCCCTATATACACAGGCCTGCAAGACAGACTCTACAAAGTAAAGTATTCCAATCTATGGAAGGAAACCCGTGATCAAATCTTCAATGCTACAAAGGACGTAGTTGGCACAGTTATCTCCAAATCGCGGGACTGGTTTGATGAAAATGATCAAACAATAAGCGCGATTACGAAACTACTTCTTGCAGAAAAATCTATCAGCGGCATTCAGAAGACAACTAAACTATGAGATTAAGCAAGCTAAGATTGGTGCACGGTGCTCTCTGTGGAAAATGCAGGATACCTGGTGGTCAAAGCAGAGATGCAAGCTGCTGATGATTAAAAAAACAGCAAAGAGCTATACGGCCTAATAATGTAAGTTTTGGGGCCTCTTGCAGCAAGAATCACACTTCTGAGGATTACAAAGGCGTACACACAACTATGGACAAAATCCTCAGTCAATGGAACGAACACTTTTTAGAAATCCTAAACAGACTCTCATGTGGTTGCAGCAGTTTTAGATACGATAGATCATTAACTCATAGCCTAGGTAATGAATGTGCTAGCCTCCCTGGAAGAGTTACGTAATTCCATTGCTAAGCTAAATCTCGAAAAAGCTGGTGAAGATGGACTCAATGAAATCCTTCGGTTTGGAGGGAACCGTTTGACCAATGCTATGTATTATGTTATTTCAGATAACTGGAAAGCTGGATGAGTTCCAAAGAAGCGGAGAGATGCTATTATGATTCCTCTGTACAAGGGCAAATGTGCCCTTGACTCTTCTATGCATAGCCGGAAAGATCTTGTCTGGTATAATCCTGTCCAGACTGAACTTCCATATCTCTATCAGAGTTCTCCCAGAATCACAGTGCAGCTTTAGATAAAACAGAGGAACTGCAGACATAATATTTACAGCACACCATATCCAAGAAAAATGTGTAGGACAGGGCCAGTTCTCATATCAGGTCTTTGTCGATCTTACAAAGGTCTTTGATATGGTCAACAGAAAAGAATTCTAGATTATTCTTGGAAAGCTGGGCTGTCCCCAGCACTTTATCAACTTAGTCAAGTCCTTCCATACACTAATTTGGTTGCACTAATTTTGTTCACCATCTTCGTTGCTACTCTTATTGACGCCTTCAAGAACTGTGCCAAGGTGTGTACGTACGATATCGCTATACAGACAAACTTTTCAGCATACATCGCTTTGCTGCTAAATCGAAAGTTCTTTTGTCCACGATCTCCTCTACGCTGATGACTGCGACTTGGTTTAGTACACTGCCGCTAATATCCAGTATTTCATGCACAGGTTGTCCCAGTCGTGCAAAGCTTTTGGTCTGACAGTCAGATGTTCGGGTTAAATTAGCTGAATTTTCTCTCCTATTTTTCAGGTGCAGCTGGATGTATTGGTGAACAATCAATGTGTTGGAGAGCATAAAGATTAAAGTTGTGGTTGAGAAAAAGTTAGCTGACATCGAGGACTGGAAGCCGACTGAAATATTGGAAAAGGGTTACTTGTATCATGACGATTCCCGCCTGGTGTCAAAATGCCAACATTATAGCTTCTGCCCAACGTTTTGAGAACATTGTAAAGAGTGCAAGACGGGATATGGACAGCCGCAACGGAGAATACGAAACCGTGATCGACAGAAAGGAACACAGCAAAAAAATCTGACTGTGTCTGTACGCTGGCTTTCATTTAATAACTGATGAACAGGCCTTAAGCTCAATTCAGACAGCTATGTGAAACAGCTGGAGACTGGTAAAACCTTGGCTGGGGAGGGTTGCTGCTGGAAGGTCACGTGTGGCAGCAGAATTCGGTTCCCAGTAAGTCTCGGGAGTAGTTGTCAGAGAATTTCTTCACCAGCCCCAATTTCTGACTTCCTAACTCTGCCGATTCTAATCTTATGGAGTACTATGTATGGGGTGCAGTTGAGAAAACACCAACCGCTCTGCTTGCAACACCAGGGCCAAGATGGTGGCCAAAGTCAAGGAGGTGTTCGAAGATCTTCCCATGGACACAGTGACGAACGTATGCCCCAGATTCCGGAGCCATCTTGAGGCTGCGATGGAAACTGACGGCTGCTACTTTGAGTAAACGGTTATCTCCCAGCCATAATCTAGTTGCAATTTTTTGATTTTTAAAAATACTTTTATTTTTGGATGAGATGTCAGGTTTTGGGGCAGAGAGGATGGACGTTTTTGAAAAATTCCCGAAATCATTAATTTTAGCTGCAAACAAATTTTACTGACATCAATGTGCTCGTAATTTTGACAAATAAACATTTGTCAAAATTAAATGTGGAAAACAACGTCCACCATGTGGTATCCGTTTTCCTAGCTGCATTTCTGAAGGCGTTCTTGGAAGTTGGCCTCCACTCTCACCAGTATTGTTTTGTGCATAGTCCCATGGTTTCAACTGTTGTGCAATGAACAATTTGTATGGGTGGAAATGCAGGTCTTCATGCAAAATACGCCTTATCGATCGATTACAGTGGAATGCCTCCGAGCAGAGCGATTCGGAGTCCGTATCAAAGTTTGTCTGACACGTAACTGTTGTAGGGCAAACACGTGATGCTCTTTCGTCCACAGCACCATGGCTTCATCTGAAAAGAAAAAAGACATGTTAAGACACCACGGACCGAATGGTACCTTTTGTACATATGTTCTTGGGGCTGAGTAACAGCCATTTCAAAAACGTCCGTCCTCACTGCTTCACCCTGTACATACATGCATAAAGAATATACAATGAGTTTTCGTCAAGTCACGTAATGTAATAGGTATATACTATGGATGCTCAGTTTGGTTTACCACTAAAACTCCGGCTTGAATTGCAACTGAAAAGTTTGGTGTTGAGACTGCCTATCGAAAGCGCCTAGAAGTCGTTTCTCCTTGAGCGAGTAGATATAGATAAAAATGAGAAATGAAGAAGCAAAATATTTGGCATGACTCTTACAGCTGTTTCTAGAATAGCCTAGCGTGTGGATCATGATATTGAGTAAGGATTCCATAAGCTAAGTATACTGCCATCAGAGATGGGGGAGTCAGAGAAATGTCTTACTCAATATCATGATCCACAAACTTGACTATTCCAGAAAAGCCGTAGGAAGCTGTATATTTTCATATTCTCTATCTAAATCAAATGTTCTTTTCAAGTAATACCAAATGTTTTGCTTTTATATTTCTTTAGTTCTATATTTAAGAGATGAGGAATTATGTACACTATTTACTTTATTTACATTTGACGGATATTTGTCCTCATCTTGTTTGTTGTTAACACAACGTTTCGGCTGATATACCCTCCAGCCTTGGGGAAAGTTCGAACCTGGGTTTTCATTCCTAAGGTATTTTTCGATGTTATTATTATTATTATTATTATTATTATTATTATTATTATTATTATTATTATTATTATATTATGTTGTTGATGCTGAAATTCCAGTGAAGGAGCCTTGGATTAGAAACCGGTTCTTTCTCTATTAGCAAGAAGTCTTGAAATAAACTGAAAACTGGCATACATACATAAACACATATATATCATGAACTAACTGTTATTTTCTCAGATGCAGTACGATGTTTTGTCAGTGAACAGATCGCAGTTTTAAAGCGATGAAAATATTTTGGCACAAATTAAATTTAAATATTGAAGTGAATCTAACGGTTTTTTGTGTGTTCTTAAATGGCTTATAAACATTTTCCACGCTGCAATTGTTTTTGTTTCAGCAGACCATCTTAGATCAAGTCACTTGGTATGCAAGTACATCTTCGTAAAAAGAAAATAATAATTTGAAAATTTACCAATTTTGGCCAGTATTTTTCGCACCTCGCACTTAAAAACTATGGGAGAAGCAATGGCTATCTTTAGGTGCAGGTGTAAGTGTGGACTTAACAAATATCACCGAGAACCAATATCAAGAGTGTGGATGTTGTAGGTAAAGATTATAAAGTATGTTGGTTTGATGCTGGAGTGAAAACATTGATTGGATGTGTTGCCAATATGTATCAGTTATTGGATGGATAGATTTTGGACACATTTTTTTCTAATATTACTTCATTTCATGATGCGGGTGGCATGTTAAGAATTGTTTCAAGAATGAAATTAGACGAAAATGCTTATGTTGAAGTTAGAAAATATTATTTCTCTTCTGTTATGGGATGTTTTGACATAAAATATTTGTATTAATTTCGTTTATATGCACAATATTTAATTGCTTTATATCATTTCTTACACACAAAGCGGGGAGCTGACAGAATCGTTAGCATGCCAAGCAAAATGCTTTGCGGCATTTCGTCCGTCTTTATGTTCCGAGTTCAAATACTGCCGAAGTCAACTTTGCCTTTTATCTGTTCGGGGTTGATAAAATAAGTACCAGTTGAACACTGAGGTTGATCCAATCGACTAGCCCCCTCATCCTAAAAAGAAAAAACTGTTGGCTCTGCGCCAGAATTTGAAACCATTATTTCTTACACACAATCGCATATACAAATTCTAGCACTCATTCGGTCACACCGATGAGGGTTCCAGTTGATCCGATCAACGAAACAGTCTGCTCGTGAAATTAATATGCAAGTGGTTGAGCACTCAACAGACAGGCACACCCTTAAAGTAGCTCTCAGGGAGATTCAGCGTGACACAGAATGTTACAAGGTTGGCCCTTTCAAATACCGGTACTACTTATTCTTGCCACTTGAGTGGAATGGAATCAACGTGAAATAAAGTGCCTTGCTCTAAGACACAGCGCACCGCCAGTTTTCAAACTTATGACCATACGATTCTGAACCGAATACCCTAACCACTAAGTTACGCGACTTCACATCACATACAAATAAAGACATATAAACAGACATAGATAGACACACACACATACTCATACTGACATACTCAGACACATTTACTCGCGGGCACACACACACACTACACGCACACGCACACGCACACACACACACACACACACACACACACACACACACACACACACACACATGCACGGGTGCTTCTCGGCCAGCTCGAACCAACATATAAAAAAAGCAAAGCAAAATTTTGTTCAAATTCCACCCTACTATCTTGAAAAAGGAAGGATACATTGGATAATGTAGTCCAAGATACACGTTTGATAAAATAAAAGATAGAATACTAACTATTTGAACGTGTTACATCATAGGTTAGATTTACTTGAACAGACCTGGGGATAAAGAGATAATCACATGCACGCACATACACAACAGTATTACCACCGCCACTACAAGTCACAACTGTCACCACATAATTCAACATCCAAAACAACTAATTCCACTGATACCACCACCAACACCGTAGATGCAGCAAATCGTCTATTACCACCACCACCACCACCGCCGCCGCCGCCGCCGCCGCCGCCATAGTGTATGCTGTTACTCCCGTTCATATCCTCCAACATCATTTCAGATACCACCACAAACATCACGTCACCACCACTAACAACAATAGCACCCAAGTATCGCCTCTAAATCCACCAGCAGCACCACCAGCACCACAAGCAACAACAACAACAACAAGAGCAGCAGCAGTGAAATAAGCAGAGAACGGTATTAAATAGTTGAACAGCACAGAAAAGAATTATGATCGGGTGACATTTTTAAATAGTTGGGCGTTGAAAGATTGAAAAAGCTGTACCACTTAACAGACCGGTAATCAGATGGTTTGATGGCTTGATAAGAATACAAAATAGCAGTCAGTCTTTAACAATTACAGCTTCATTTATTATACTTAAAGATTAAAAAAAAATCCCTTTATTTTAACATGTTGATGACGATCATATACTGCTGACAGAGCCATAGTAGTATAGTGAATGAATGAATAATTTATTTATATTTCAGATTGTTTTAAGGTAACCTTTATATCCAACTAAACGTGAATGTCTCGTTAGAACAGCCTTGAGAGACCCTCTCATATAAGCGTTTGGTACATAAAAACCACACACGTAAATCGTAACAGACGAGAATCATATACATATATGCGTGTGTGTGTGTGTGTGCGTGCGTGTGTGTGTGTGTATTTATAGATGTTTCGGTGCATGTATATAGGTATACTTAAGTGTATGTGTCTGTATGTGTATATATATGAAGACATACATCTGTGAACATCACTCCCCCTCTCTCTGTGTGTATATATATGAAGACATACATCTGTGAACATCTCTCCCCCTCTCTCTCTATCTATGCACACAGACACAGACGCTACTATCTGTAACACGACGTTCCAGTCCACTGCCCTTCTTTGTTTTGGCATGAAAATCGTAAATTGCCAGTCTGGCTAAAATCTTTATTGACCCTAATAAATGCTTTCCTAAATAAAGCTGCACTTCATGTTTGTAGCTCCGATGACACACAAGCATTTAACTATGTGTGCATAGCCGTTAGCTAATAAAATTCATGACACAATTTCTTTTCCATTATCATTTTAACATATCATATATATATATATATATATATATATATATATATCAATGGAACAAAAACGCAATAGAGGGCATTAAAACGTTCGGAGAGATAGATGACACAAAGAGAAACAACAATTAGAAGGACAGGCAAAAAAGACGGGTCATTCTTGGCTTTCTTTCTTAGTCAAGTACCAGAAGTCACGACAATTTCGGAGAGTTACACTTGAGATGGCTCGATCTGGTTGTCCCCCCAAAACTCCCCTTTGTAAGAAAGCTAGCGAATGTGTACGGCAAAAAAAAAAAACAAAAACAAACAAACACACAAAAAAAACCCGGAAAACATCGTACAGAATTACGAATACAAATAAAAAAAAATAACAACAGGCGTCTTTCGACTGAGAACGATTCAAATTGAGCTGGCGTAAGGTATTTTAGTCGATTATAGGCTCAAGACCAACACAGGGAAGATTCTGAGTGTAGAGAAGTATTAACAATAACACAGATGGGTTGAAGTTCACTACAGCTGTTTCAGGACGTGATCTTTATTGATGAACAAAATAATTACATCATGTAAAATAACCCCGTTTTCTTCAAGTGAATTAAGAGTAAAATTTAACATTTAGGATTTTTCACACAAATAGTATATCTTGGTTAAAGCTGAGAGAGCTGTTATTATTTATATATATATTTATATATACACACATATGTAAGTGTGTGTGTGTGTGAAGCCGCATGGCTCAGTGGTTATAATAATAAAAGCCTTGATTTAGTACCAGGTACTGGCTCTCACGGCTTCCGATCTTAACTGATTGCAAGTGTTATCATGTACATGATTTGTCTTGGTGTAAAAGATGGGCTACAGCAAACATTCTGCTCAGTGCCAGTTGCTTGACCTTAACCAGTTTAGCATGTCCCTTGATGGCTGACGATATCTGCATCTCTAATCACGAGCAGAAGTAGTGGGGAAGCATCATAAACATGTGTTGAGAGGAATTATTTGCAGTGGGAATAATTCACTTCTGGAAACATGGATGTTTCATTCAGCATCCTTAAACAACCCTTATTCAAGGAATTTTTGAGCAGGATTAGCAACTCGACCTGAAGAAAATGCGCTGTTTATCTTGATATGAAATTATTATGTCGCGCATATATGGTTGTGCTTGGTATACTCTTATCAGACGGGTAGTCACGATGGTTATATTGGGTTTGGTATATTTTACCCCAGTGTCACTTTGATGGCATGCACTGCTCTCCAACTCAATAACAACAACAATAACAAAAAACAACAACAACAACAACAACAACAACAACAACAATAATAATAATGTGTATATATATATATATCATTAGAAAAGAAAGGTACACCCTACATAATTAAATGGAAGCTCCTAAAATAACCAGGATCGTACCTCAACGGGAGCAAACGATGCAAATTTTGCTTGGTCGAAAGAACAAGATTCCTGAAAAAATGGGTTGATCCGGGGACCTTTTTAAACTCCAAAAAAGAGGTGCTTAGTCAGTGCCCTCGTCAGAGGAAATTCATGTTAGGGCCACGGAATTCCTCGTTTGCCGAGTGGGAAAAGTAACTGGGACCGATCTTAAGGGGATAAATCTTATTACCAGTAGAATTTCATTCCGGAATTTTTTGTTCAGATGGTGGATAGGTGCTACACGAGAATGCTGAGGATATATATATATATATATATATATATATATATATCTTCTTTTCGTCTTTTACTTGTTTCAGTCATTTGACTGTGGCCATACTGAAGCACTACATGCTTTTAAGGATTACCATGAAGTAAAATTTTAGTTTTGTACAGACGGCCGTTTTTAGGTCTACTAAACATAAATAGGCAAAACCTTAGATAAAAAGAAAAAAAATCACCAAGGATGAGATTCTACGTAATTTTCTGTTTGCTGATGATTGCACTTTGATTTCTCATACATTTGAGGGAATTCAGGAATTATTCGACAGGTGTGCTGGGGCAGCTCGAGCATTTGGGTTGATTATCAGCATTAAGAAGACTGAAGTTTTAGTGCAAACAAAGTCTGGGACAGAACATATTCAACATTCGAAAGTAATGGTTGATAATAAACCACTCAAATGGGCCAGGCCATTTAAATATCTTGGAAGTATAGTAAACTATAAGAGTACTCTTGATGACGAAATCAATGTTAGAATATCTAAAGCTATAATTGTTTTTGGAAAACTTTCCCATCGTTTGTGAAATGAATACAGCGTCAGTTTGAAAACTAATATATATGTATACAAATCTTGCATTTTGAGTACACTTCTGTATGGGGCAGAAGCACGGACATCCTAATACAGACATAAAGAAACTCGAAATCTCTCACATGTGCTCTCTGCACAATATCTGCAGCATGAAGTAAGATACCAAATGTCAAAACTTTAGTAAAGCAAGATATCTCCAATATCGAAAGCATGCTTTTGGGAATTCAGTGCAGACGGGCAGGACATGTTCGAATACAAGATGATCGCATTCCGTAAATTCTTATGTATAGCCAACTAGTAGAGGGATTCCACAGTAAAAGAGGACATATCCTTAAATATAAAGTTAAGTTGAAACAATCACTAAAATCTCAGCAGCTTAAGTTGACATCTTGGAAAAGTTATTGCCAAGATCGATCTGAGTGGCGTAAAATGTGTCATGATGCATCTAAACAATTTGAGTTGAAGAAACTGAATAATAAAAGAATTATATCCTGCAATCAACACAAATTTGCCCAATCCCAAGCAAAATCAAAACCGTCAGTGTACCCATTGTGACTTCATAGCAAAATCTATACCTGAACTCAAATTCAAATTACATTCATGCGTCTGTCGCAAACAGATATAGCTTCTTTTATTTTAAAGCCTTTTTTTAATTTTTAAAATCCTTTCTTTCAAACACTCATACGTCGAAATCGACGAGAATGATCAGCCTTCTTCTTCTTCTTCTTCTTCTTCTTCTTCTTCTTCTTCTTCTTCTTCTCCTCCTTCTCCTCCTCCTCCTCCTCCTCCTCCTCCTCCTCCTTCTTCTTCTTCTTCTTCTTCTTCTTCTTCTTCTTCTTCTTCTTCTTCTTCTTCTTC
>NC_068995.1:28575426-28576607 GCF_001194135.2 Octopus bimaculoides
CGTACACACGGAAGTCTATGTTTACTATTATGTCTTAGAGTTCGGGATGGAGTGGCATTAAGTCTTTAATCATTGGAGGGCTTTTTCATATCATTATGTCGTAGTTTATCATTTCTGTAGTCTCTGATAAAAAAGAACTTTCAGCGCGTGGTATTAACTGCATCTTCATGTTTCCCCAGTAGTCTTTAGTGAGTGTATGTGTGTGTGAGAAAGAGAGGGGGGAGAAAGAGGGAAGAGAGAGAGAGAGAGAGAGAGAGAGAGAGAGAGAGAGAGAGAGCAAAAGAGAGACCGAGTGAAAGAACAAAAAATCAAACCCACTTCCATCCCCGTTTCGACAATACATGACAGAATAAGCTCAATATCAGCAGGTCGTAGATTCGATTCTCGGGCAGGGAACGCGTTGTGTCATTCAGCAAAATACCTTTCACATTTCACTTTGTTTCAGATCATTCAGCTTAAAATAAATCCTGCAATTGCTATAAGAGTAGCCTTGTGACTGACCTGCGTCGCATTTAGTAAGAATTTTGTATTTCCAGACGTTTAAACGCTACGGAAATCATACAAACAGCAGCCTGGAGGATTTAGAAATTCTTAAACTTTTACATACATACATGATGGCTGCAAACTCGTGTTCGTGTGTTGCCATCATCTGATAGAAAGTCCCGTACATGCAAAGGTTACGACCGGCCATTTTTGTGATGATTTTTTATGGCGGGGAAAGGATTTGCACAAATCCAACCCCACTCTCTGAACATGGACAACATAAGCTCGAAAAGAAGAACTAGTCTACATCATCGAATATTGTCAGTGTCACAGGTTTTTTCTCAGAGTTTCCCCTCTTAGAGAGATGTTGTAACTGTTATATGGACTGTTAGATATGTAATTCGTCTGACGTTCCGTGTGTCATGTGGTTCGTCTGAGTTCATTGTTTCATTGTTGTTGTCTTGTGGGACTGTCGTAGTAAAATGTCATTGATATATATATGGCGGACATGACTTTTGTTTATTCATAACGAACATTGGGTGAGTGCGTTCTTTGTATGTAATTGAACAATAAATGTAATAATTAAATTGTATAACTCGTTGTGTTATCTCTGCGAGTCACCTGAGGGAAACATAACAGAGTTTATTGGCGTCGCCGGTAGGATACATGCTTACTTTACCGTAAAATTATTCATCGTA
>NC_068995.1:28578007-28582910 GCF_001194135.2 Octopus bimaculoides
GTAGACACTGCTCTAGGTTTGAAAAGCATAGACAGCCAAGCTAAGAGGGAAGGTGCAGAAGGGATGTATCCAAAGACCTCAAGCGAGCCCTATGTTTCCCTGCAACAAGATTGTCACAACATGTGTGATGAATTTCCAGATCTTTTCAAGCAAGAATTGGGATGTCTCAAGAACTTTGAACTGGAAGTGAAGTTCAAATCGGATGCAACACCAGTCTTTCACAAGGCACGTCCGGTCCCATTTGCTCTTCGTGACGACCTGGCCAAAGGTTACGAAGAAGGCATCGCCAAGGGAATCTGGAAGCCAGTCCAGAGGGGCCTTGCCGTATACATCAAAGGCATGTCAGGACCAGCTGGCATTCACACCTTTAAAAACAAGGAATACTAGTGGAGCACCCCAATTAAAACATCAATTCGGTACAAACATAACAGACCTAATATTGTTCTGTGGGACATGGAACAAAAGTCATGCATTGCTGTAGAGGTCAGCTGCCCTGCGGATATGAATGTACAATTAAAAGTCCGGGAAAAAGAGAACATCTATGACGAAATAATGCGGAACTTAGCTTTTGTACCCTGACAATGAATTCCCATTTGTACCTATTATCATAGGTGCATTAGGTTATGTACCAACAAATTTGCACAAAAATTTAGAAATAATAGGTTTCGCAGATAAAGAGGAAAGGAAACTGACACGGATTCTCCAAATCCAGTCTATTAGTGACACAGTGAAAAGTTATAAGGCATTCCAAAAATTCTCCGAGATTCTAATGTGAACAAATCCACACACCTGGATGTATGCATTGACAGTTCTCCCAACACATCAACACATATTTACAAACACCGAGAACTCTTTTAACTCGAAAAGTCTTGTCGCTTTGTTAGCGACTGGCTTCAACTGTCTCAAAGAACTTAAATAAAACTCTAAGGAAAATCGTACATACATACATGCATACATACATACATACATACATACATACATACATACATGCATGTATGTATATATGTGTGTATGTGTTTTGTGATTTACTACATATTAAACCTATACATTTTAAGTCGACAAGAAATGGGCAAATCAATTAAAGACATTGGATAACTACAAATGACTATACAAATGGCCATAATTTCATACAATGTTATCGTGGACAGAAGAAAGAAATATCAACTGGACCAGTTTCAGTAATTGGTTGGGATTCCATCAGCAATCGTCTGACCTCTAATTGTACACAGCAGCATTCTATATTGTTTTTATTGCTACTATTGTTATCCAACTTATTAAATCGGATACACTAGTTTGATAAATGACGTAGTCTTAGAAATGAGTACAGTTAATAAATTACTGATGTACTAACAATGTCGGCTTTTGATGCTATGTACGATATACTGCAGAATAAAGCTATATAACTAAGACACCATTGCATGCGTAAATTTATTAATAAATATAAACACGCATACACATACACGCGCGCGCGCACACACACACACACACACACACACACACACACACACACACACACACACACACACACACACACACACACACACACACACAGAGCCGCATGCACGCTCCTGAATGCGTCCGTGCGTACATATATGTTAACACACAACGCACTCCCATACATAAATAATGTGTGTGTGTATTTCTGTATATGTGTGTGCGAGTATGTTAGTGTGTGCGCACACATACATATATGTGTGTAGACGCACACAGAGCACTCAAATCCTACGTATGTTTACTGTCAAGTTTTGCCTGTTCTAATTTCATTAAGCCTGGGGAGGAAATATTTTGTTGGTTTAAACATATGTACATTGCATGTGTGTGTGTGTGCATGCTTATGTTTACTTGTGTGAGGGTATGTGTGTTGTGTGTTAGATTGTGTGTATGCCAGTATCACGGACAGAACAGGTGGACAAAGAAGGTAAACCTGTTTGACAAGCTAAGCAAGCCGATCTCGTGACCTATCTCCCTTTTATCTCTCTCATTCAAATCCTCTCACTATGTCTTTCATACTCTCTGCCTGCCATTGTGTATGTATGTATGTCTGTATGTATGTCTGTATGTCTGTATGTCTGTATGTATGTATGTATGTATGTATGTATGTATGTATGTATAAAACACTCTCACACACACTTCCCATATGCATACCAAATTGCACGCAAATACATACTTAGACCTATTTTTCGAGCTTTAAATTGTATTTAATCTTTACTTATTTCACAATATCCGCGCTGACGTCTTTGCCGCCATTTCGCAACCTATTTTTTCTTTATTTCTGTTGTTGTTGTTGTTGCTGTTATCGTTGTTCTAGATTTTACGTGTTTCATTACTTTTGAAATGATAGCTCATCAGTAGCAAAGAAATACAACACGCTTGTATGTCTGCTTTCTTTGTTCTTTATGGATGTCTCACCCTCTTTGTCAGTAATCTCTTCAGAATACGATATTGTTTTGCTCCAGGTCAGTTCTGTCCTGACTTTGTCGCAGACATTCCATCCGTGGCGATCCCATATTTTTGTACAATAAGGGCTACGATGAGTGTAACCCAACAGTTATTTCTAGCACGCCGTATGACCGCATATAATCTCCGTTACTGACTGAAAATGTTTCTTATATAGACACCTGATTGTTATAGAGATGAATTATGTCCATTTCTTTCTACCTCTTCCGTGATGGAATTAACTTTGTGTAGAAATCGAAAGCAGATTACGGACCCCTGTTATCCTCAGTACCCTTTCATATGTGATCCATTCATCTAGTTGATGTTATAGCTAGAAGCCCACTGCACTCTCCGAGAAACTTTGCCTTTCAAGCCCTAAGTATTTTTTTTGACGAGGCAGAAGTGTCTCCTTTATGAATTACAGGTCTTTATCATAATACTACAATAGGGCTCCTATAAGTGTTCCCTTTTTTCCCAGAATAACATAGGCCATTAAGATTTGAAATTGCCAAACTGAGTCCACCAGTGAATTGTTCATCAACTTAATCTCTTGGGGTCTTGCTGTTGTTTAATCCCATAATCGCAGAGACCTATAACCATAAACATTTGAACATATCTTGTCTTTCAAAGGTAACCAGGACGACACTATTTAATGCGTCTTTCTCTTTTTAATTCAGTAAGTGTGGTTTTAAGAAGATCAGGCAGTGATTTCTAGCAGTCGAGTAATTGCATTGAGACAACATTGTTGGTTCGTCGAATTTCTTGGTTTAGTTTTCTTCATAGGTATGTGTGTTAATATGTGTATATATATCATGTTAATATATGTATGTATATCTACTAATCATTTAGATTGTTTATAATTTTCTCATTGTGAAAATTTAATTGTCCAGTTTTGTTTCACAAGGAAACAGTTCTGGATGCTTTTATATTTATTCATGGTGTCATACAACATACAAAATGGTTGTCTCTATGTTTACAAGCTGTGCAGTCAATTTTGTATTGGACTCTAGAATATCCTATTGAGAATCTAATGAGAATCTAAATCGTGATAGCCCAGTTACTGATCATAATTTCTCGTTAACATACAAATGTCACGATAAAATTATGCACATTAAAAACATATAGATAATTTCATATGCTTTGACATGTCACTTATAGTTAAAATTTGACCGATGTTTCTAATAGAAATACCACCTTCTATATATAACAATATTTTTGTAAAGGATGTACAAATATTTGAGAAGAGCATATTACTTTTTCAGATTTAAACACAACATTGAGATAGCAACATTAACAAAAAAAGGGCAAGTTACAGTAGTCTTAAAAACAGAAAGAAAGAAAAGATAAAATATATAAGCATGTATCTCTCTACTGGAAATTAATATCAATACAATACATCTAAGAGTGAGATCGTTATTCTTGGGTAACAACCGAACCACTAAAATATTATTTTTAGGATTCTACAGGAGTCTTTGGCGGTGGGTGAGGGTCTAGAAGTGGGACTAGCATTTTCGTTCGGATACCGAACGTGTTAATATATGTATGTATATTTACTAATCATTTGAATGAAAAAATACCAAAGCAATAAAAAATAAAAAATAAAGACAAAAAAAAAACACAAACAAACAAACTTACATTGAATCGAGAAGAGCTGAAAACGCCTGACGATACTGTTTAGAACGAGGGGCTAACACACGAAAATTTCCTAAATCATAAAATTCATGAAAAACTTTAAACACTTGAGAATTTATATATGCCTAGAGGAAGACATACGAAATTGGGCTCAAAGGTTCATAGGCTGATTATGAAGGAGTGGTGATAAACTCTGAAATCTTGCATGCATTAATTTCAACTCGTTTTATCAATAACTAAATTGTTTCTTTCCAGGTAAACTCACGTCTAACTGTTCAAAGGAGCTTCAAATGTAACTACTAGCGACTTCTGTTGAAAATCGACAAAATTTGGCATCGTGGCCTTATTAAATACCTGCAGAAAAAGGGTTTAGCCTCCAATTCATAAAGTGTGGGGGTTTACATATGATGGAAAAAAATATACACGGGATACATTAAAAGAAGGGAAGTATACATAGTATACGGCATTAGAAGAAGAAAAAAGAAAAGGCGGCAAGCTAGCAGAAACGTTAGCCCGCTGGGCGAAATGCTTAGCGGTATTTCATCTGCCGCTACGTTCTGAGTTCAAATTCCGCCGAGGTCGACTTTGCCTTTCATCCTTTCGGGGTCAATAAATTAAGTACCAGTTACGCACTGGGGTCGATGTAATCGACTTAATCCCTTTATCTGTCCTTGTTTGTCCCCTCTATGTTTAGCCCCTTGTGGGCAATAAAGAAATAAGAAGAAAAAAGAAAGAAAAAGTGATAGTGATAGGGTCCTCCGGAACAAACTTGTCAGTTTGTCTTCGTCGACGCCCAGGGTCTCCACGAGGACGTCGACTCACTTCCCGGATACTA
>NC_068995.1:28583295-28584468 GCF_001194135.2 Octopus bimaculoides
CTCCAATCTAATCAAGCAGTAACTGGGAGAAGGCACCACGGTCAGACGATGAATAACGACAGAGGCAATGTAGGCATTCACCACCTCTGCCCGACCTTTCAGGGACAACTTCCTCTCTGCCCATTTCTGAGTAAGACAGGCCATAATGTTCGTCACCTCGTCCCAATTCTTATCCACCTGGAGATCGGGTCCAAACTAGACCCCGAGCAGTTTAACTGGTCCGTCAGTCCAGCGTCCGACGACGACGCCCGATGGCATCGATCTGCCTCTTCAGGTGCCCAGTCGCAATCCCACCGACTTGTCGGTGTTAATTTTGGCCCTTGCAACCGACTCATATTCACTTACAATGGAGCCGACAATGTCTACTTCGGAGGCGTTCGACACTGTTATATGGACTGTTGGATATGTCATTCGTTTGACGTTTCGTGTGTCACCGTGGTTCGTCTGAGTTCATTGTTTCATTGTTGTTGTCTTGTGTGACTGTGGTAGTAAAATGTCATTGATATATATATGGCGGACATGACTTTTGTTTATTTATAACAAACATTGGGTGAGTGCGTTCTTTGTATGTAATTGAATAATAAATGTAATAATTAAATTGTACAACTCGTTGTGTTATCTCTTCGGGTCTTCCGAGGGAAATACAACAGAGTTTATTGGCGTCGCCGATAGGATTACATGCTTACTTTACCGTAAAATTATTCATCGTAATAACAATGGCTGAAAAACAGACAGTAGAACTTATTAAATTGTTTAGGGAACAAATGGACAAGCAAATGCAAGAACATCAGAGAGATATGGACGCTCTGTTAAAACTGTTTGGTGCTCGACAAGTTGAAGGCGATACTAGTGGCTATTTTTCAGCTGCTTCAACAACAGTGTTGATTCCACCATTTGCTGCATTTGATTCAGCGACAGAACGATGGCCTGATTACTGGTCAAGATTCCGTACGTTTGTGGCTGCTAATGCTGTACCTGAAAAACGCATGGCACAAGTGTTCCTGACCAATCAGACCGCTACTGTTTACAAGCAACTTGCTAATCTGGCTACCCAACAAAATCCGCCTAAAGATATCAACAACTTGATAATGGACGAAATCGTTGACTTCATGAAGGAACAGTTCGACCCTAAACTTTTCATTGTGAGAGAGCGTTTCAAGTTTTGGAGTGATA
>NC_068995.1:28589485-28598633 GCF_001194135.2 Octopus bimaculoides
GCAATAGGAATTCTTCTGTTCTGCTGCCAGTTACTGTAGGCGCCTGCCAAACAAATCTGGCCTAATTACATAGAATTCGTAGGGCAGACCATCCAGAACGGGCGATTTACGACTCGTACAATCGCTCACCGTCTTCTGTATTTCAGTGGCTGTAATTGGCTTTTCGTAGACTCTCGCGTCCGTTACCGAGAGTTGTGGTAGGCCGTCTAGGTACGAAGTAAAGTTCGCTACCGTCGTCGACCCATCACCCTCCCCAAACAGCCGCACGAAGTGCTGCAGGAAAGCCACACACATCCACTCGGAACCGAGTAGCACGCGCCCGTCCTGTCCGTCAAAGACTTCGTATTTTAGCGTTCGGGCCTTAACTCTGACAACACACCCTTCGTGTTTCACCTCAAAGGAATGGTCAAGCGCCATTCTCGCCGCTAACACGTCGGTCGCGGTGTCTTTACTAATAGCCTCTTCTAGTTTGCTAACTAATTTTCTCTCTAATCTATTTCTATTGCTAAATATTTGCTAAACGCTATCTATTCTACTCTAATCGCTCTCTTCAGAGCGATTCACTATCGTTTGTCGACGATAGCCCCCGTCAACTGCTGCTTTACTAGCTCACTATTCCGGTCCCCGTAGAGTTTGCAAGCCGGTAAGGACGCATCCAACTTTCAGTAACTGGGTCCCTGACTACGGGTCCTACCTAAATTTGACTGTGCATTTCATAAATTTGTGATCTGTGTAGCCGATCAATTTATATTGTAGACATCCTATGGCCTAACAAATACTCTATCTGAAAACGATTTGGATGACCCGTTGTAGTTGCTCCATGGCCACACTAGCACATCAGAGAAATCCAGTCGGTACCTGTCAGAAAGCTGGAAAGTCCTGAGCAATTTCTAGCGGATTTTACACGCCCTTCTGCTATGTACTAAACCCACACAGTCCTTCCTTGCGTCCAAAATACTATTCCACTCCTCCACTAGCACTAAAGTGCGAGGCGTTCCCAAGAATGCTTCTAGACACCTTAAGAAATCTGGCCTTCTAGCCCCTGTCTGGAAACAGTAACTCCCTCTCCACCTTCACTTTCCTCTCCAAGTGAAACTTGCAACAGGTGATGAGGTCTTGGCCGATGAGGAAAGTACCTATCTTCAGCCCTTTCAATCACGTCCAACACACAACCTCTTTCGTCATAGTCATCAGACAGAGAAAACGTTTCTACCCTTCCGGCCACTAATCCTCTTTAGAACGCCATGGTGGAACATTCACCGACTGCATCGCTCGACTGCTAGAGGACTGTGAGCGCCTAATGGCACTCAAGTTACCTGGCGCACTGCTTCGGTGTACGCTTTATCACTTGCTTAAAGTGATCAGCTGCGGAAAATAGCATCTAATAATCGGGGCCACACCTGTCCACCGTCAAGAGAACGCTTGAGATGTCGCAGCCTCAGCGCATGTCCACGCATCATTAGCCACTGCATGCTTAGTCCTCCACTCAACAGATGATAACAGAAAATCAACTGTCTGACCAATAGAGCACATCTCTTCCACAAAAAGCGGAGACGAGGTGCGACGGTCAGACATTAATAAATGACGGATGCAATGTAAGCATTCGCCACCTCCGTTACCTCCACCCGGCCCTTCAGGATAGTTTCTTCTCAGCCGATTTCTGGGTGAGATTAACCGCCCTGCTCGTCATCTCTTCGTAGTTCTTGTCAACCTGGAGGTTTGGACCAAACCATAGCACGAGAAATTTAACCGGTCTGTCCGTTCAGTGCCCGTTGATGCTGTTGGATGTCATGGACCTGCCTCTCCAGGTGCCGAGCTGTAGGACCACCGACTTCTTCTGAGTAATTTTTACTCCTGTCACCGTCTCGTTGTTCTTCGAAGTAGTGCCAATTTCCTCAATGTTTCGTTTCCGATACTAATATGCTGACGTCGTCCACAAATGCAAACACGAATCTTCAGCATTCTAGTTCTCGCGGGATTCCCCTTGAAGCCTCCAACTTCTGCAGTAGTGGCTCTAGACTCAGTACGTATAAAAGTGGAGAGAGGGGATATCACTGAAGGACTGAGCGCTTGATACTAAAGAGTTTCGACAAGTGGCCGTTTACTTTGACTACCGAACAAATGCCACTTTACTTTTCAGCAATCCAGCTTCTGAAGACCGATTCGAAATTACCCACCCTCGGGATAGCCTTAATCGAACGTTTTCGACAGATCTAAATTGATCAGAGCCATACCTGTGCCGAGTTCTTTATCTACCCTTTCTATGATATATCACTTGCGATGGAGGTTGTCATGGATAAATGTGTTTGGTAGGGGGCATGCCTCACCTTACTTTGCGGAGCATCGACGCTAAATGTCAACCTCTTTGCTAACACCCTTTGTAAAAATTATCCCCCTTGTTAGGGTCCTTTCTGAGCAGTACTACTACACCACTTTTCGCAGGACAGGGAATTCTATTCTGCTGTCATCTGTAGTTGATATCTGGAAAGGTCCTAACCCGCGAACAAGTCAGGCATACTGCGATAAAGCACGTTGGACAGAAATCTAGCCCAAGCAACTTCTCCATCGTGCAACACGTCTTTGCGTCTCGTATTTTGTCAGTTGTTATCGGCTTTTCGACAAATATTACATCCCCAGCCGTGAGCCGTGGCAGACTTTACCGCTAATCCCTTGGATAGGCTGTAAAGTCTACCACCGTCAGCCCAAACAATTGAGTGACGTACCTCTCGGAAGTCGCACATATCTGCTTGGAATCGAGTTGCACGCGCCTCTCAAATTGTGACTTTGTTGTCGCATTTCGCCTTTATCACCCGAATCTAGCGAACAGCTTTCGTTTCCTCATTCCCTCGCTCTGTCTTTGTGCTTAGTGTTGAAGAATTGGACAAGAGCCAATCTCGCCGCCGGCACGTCAATTGCCGTGCTTTTTCTATGCACATGTTCTAGGTTGCTAACTAGCTCACCTTTTACTCCCGAATACCTTATCACTACCTCTTAGTAAACCTTTTCAGCGTTAACCATCATCGGTTGTTGACGATTTCCCCCGTCAACTCCCTCTCAACAAGTTCTCAAATCCGGCCTCTGTAAATTTGACGTACCGGGAAAGACGTGTTCAGTTTCCAGTAACCAGGTTCCTGTCTATATCAACTATCTAGGTCAACCGAACGAATCACAAATTTGTAGTCTGTATAGCCAACAATTTTGAGTTGTGGACGTCTTATTTATTGGCCACAAAATATTCTGTCTAACTACGATATGGATGACCCAATGTTATTTGGCCATGCGCATTCGGAAAATCCAGTCAGTACCTGTTAAGCAGCTGGAAATGACTGAACAGATTTGCGAGACTTTTACACCATTCTTTTCTATCGCCTAGCACCACACAATCCAGATCTGCATCCAAGATGACATTCCAATCTCCCACTAACACTAAACCTCCGAATCCGGCTGCTCCACCCCAGTCGGACATACACAGCAAATAATTTAAAGGTACAACCTTCGCTACTGTTCATGTTCAGGACTATCAACTTACCTTCCAGGTCTAGGAAGATCGACCGTATCTCGAGGTCCAGGCCTTTCTGGAACAGCATCGCCACCCTACCCTCATTCTGGGTCGAGTAAAAGATGCGAAGAGTTCAAGGTCACTAAAAATGACTGCCAAGACGCATGTAACGGAAATCCTGATGTCGCTAACGGCTACGAGTATCATATCCAAACTTAGTGATCTGAGGTCATTAAGCAGGCGACGCTGCTTTCAGAATGATCCCAGGCTGCGTACACTTATGCAACTTATTCTTAAAGTTACCAGGCTGGTTGAAATGTAAAGGGAAGGAAAGAAAACGGGTTATTTGCCCATTTGGTGTTTCCTGAAACAAGGTAACTCGGTCTCCATGGGGATTTGGTTTTCTTTTAGAAAGTACTTTAAGAGCCTACTCCTGGCCCTTACTTTCAGATTTTCCACGTCGTTGGGGAAATCCTCCTCAATCTACAGGTCTTCAAGTCCCGAAGTCCAGCTTTATTGTGTTTGAGCTATGTGGCACTTTGAAAGTGCTTAACTTGATGATCTCTCCCTGTTTTCCATGTTCTTTTCTTCAATGAAGATTAGTTTTTTTGTTTGTTGTACTTATTAGTACAACGTTTGGGGTGGGTGTACTTTGTTGGTATTGTTATGTTTATATGCCTGTCTGTTAATGATACGCATGTCTATGTGTGTTCTCCTTTTGTTGAGGTTGGAGTTGCTTTTGTGGATTTATGTGTTTGGTTTCAGTGCTGCTATTGTGATTATGTGGTAGCTTTTTTGTCTTTAGATTTGCTAGGTTTTACTGCCTTCTCGCAAGATGCTACTTCTTCATTGGAATGATCGGATGAGGGTAGGGGTGGAGAAAAAGGAATGTTTTCATGTGTGTGATTGAAAGAGAGGGGGAAGTAATTGAGAAGGAGTTGGTCTGAATATGTTCCTGGCTGGTGGCTCCTGGTTCTTTTTCTTGTGCTTGTAGTTGTTGCTAATTTTGCTGTTGCTACTGTTGCTGGTGGTGTTTACTGCTACTGTTGTTTTCGTTCCCATTACTGTTTTGCTGTTGCTGCTACTACTGTATATTTCTATTGTTTTTAGGACTGTGGCGACAGCAGTAGTGGAGGACCTCATGTCGTCTGTTTTTTATTGAGGGTAGAAAAGTTTGAAGTGACCTTCTGCACGTTGGCTTTCTGCCCTCAGCTGAAACTCGCTGCTTCACTCTTTTAGATAATTGGATTAGGTCCAGGATCTTTTCCACTTTTTCCGGTTTGATCTGGAGGAGGATCTCTTCTGTGGTCCTAGACCAAAATCCCTTCTCTTCTGGCTTCACTTCAAGTAGGGTTTCACTGACCTTCAGTGAGACATACTAGCAACTACCAGATATCCCACTCAGAAGTGACTCCTGTCTCTATCACTTAATGAGAGCTTAAAGAAATGCATTGATTTACAGCCATTGTAGCACAAGATTGTCTGGCCATAGGTTAACCCCATAATTTTTTCTGTATTCTTCGTTATTCTTGTGCTTATTCTTGTTATTGTTGCTCTTGCTGCTGCTGTTGTCATTGTTATTTTTGCTGTTGCTGCTACTGATTCTGCTGCTGTTGTTATTTTTACTACCTTCATTTGCTGGTATGCGAGCTGGACTTTGAGCTAAAATCATAATAGTTACCCCCATCCCTTTGCAAGCATTGTTGTTGTTTATATTGTTTTCGTTAAATGTTGTTATTGCTGCTTCTGCTGCTGCTGTTGTCGAGCTTCCATTTTCTAATGAAGATGGTAGCGGTGTGAGGGCCTCTTGCTACCTACTCATTCAGACAGTTTGTAGTCGTTAACGCCAAATCTATTAACTTTCCTTACGCTTTGAGAAATCGCGAGCATTTCGTCTGTCCATAAATAGTAGTAAAAGAATGAAATGAAATACTTGTACTTAGTCAAAAGAAGTCAATATATTTGACGATTAACATCAGTAGAACCTGTTGTAACAATTTCTTATATTGGCGTAAGGGCTAAAATTTCAAGTGAAAAGTGAGCCGTTTTATGGGCCTCACTAACTTGAGTGCTGCTTTATTTTATCGGTCTAGAACAGATGAAAGGACAAAGATGATTTCAGAAGGATTTGAACTGAGTGTAAAAATCCTAAACAAATACAGCAAAGCATTTTCTCCATTGTTCTAACAATTCTGTCAATCTACGATATCAAGTTTGCCGTCCTCTCACCCTACATAACAACGGCAGTAGCAGCAGTTGTACCGCCACCACCACCACCACCACAACCACCACCACTACTACTACTACTACTACTACTACTACTACTACTACTACTACTACTAATACTAATACTACTACTACTACTACTACTACTACTACTACTACTACTATTGGAAGATAAAGGGAAAGTGTTGATTCTACTATTTTTCCCAAAGTAAATGAATTGATATACTACAATCTTCTTTCTCACCAGTCACCCTCTGCCGTTCAGGTGACTCAATATTTTCACCCAAATCACACATGTATATTATTGTTTCATATATTGTCGAAACCTTATTACTTTCTTTATAAGTATTTCTTCCTCCTATTTCCACCAAGTCGATGAATCACCAATAGGGTGCTAGCTATTGCTCCTCTCCTCTGAGTAGCCTCTTCTGTTTTTACTGTCAGATTAATTTTAACGCCCGTATTTGACCTTGATTTATTGCCATTGATTTCACAATAGATATTTTTTTTTGCTTATGTCATTGTCGTTAGACTTTACTGGGGCAGCATCTGGTTTTGTGTAAATGCAAACAATGTAGTTTAGTTATATGTCGATAACACACAAACAGTATTGGTGTTTGTATTTTTTTTTTACATACTTTATTGATTGGTAATTTTATAACTGTATTTCTTTTTGAAGCTTTCTGACTGCTTGTTTCTCATTGACGAATACATAAGCAAATTCAGGAAAGTAGACCACAAATAATTGCTTGAAGCCAAAAAGATCAATATCTCCACTGCTACCTTTACCAACATTTGCAACAAAACTCCACCTAAACACGACAATGACGACGACCATCACCACAACTAAGAGCTGACTATGAAGTCTTCACGTGGTCACTCGACCTGCTTAGAAATAGCAGCCAAGTTTCCTTCAAACCATACCCTACCATCTTTAAAAAGATAGTCATCCTAGTCGGATCTTTTCAATTTGGTTGCCAAATCTCTTCAATTTCTGCTCGAATTGCTTTTATATTCGATGTAAGGATGTTGATTTATATGCTAATCAATGCCCTGAAATTCATTTTCGCCATAAATCAATAAATAAAGAGTTATAAGCTTTTAAAGTTTGCAAACATTGGATAATTTTAGCCAATCGTCAGCCACAAACACATTCATGCCTGTTTCCAAGTCGAACGAGAACTCGTCTGTGAGATAGCACGTGTTGACAAATGTATTCTACGCGAAAGCATGTGCGTCGACGCTGTGTTCTGTTGCTGTGGCCATCTGCTGCTTGTACCCTGGTTGAGAGATGTGCTACAAATAACAAGCCAAATAGGCCTTAAAGCACGCACCCACCATTTTTTGGGAATAATCGTATGAATACAAATCGTGTAGAATACAAATTCAATCTTATCGGTTTGATTGCCAGCCTCAATTCTGCTCGTATTCATTTCATATTCAGTGTAATGATACACTTTTATAGGCTAATTAATGATGTGAAAGTAATTTTCGCTATAAATCAATAAATAAAGAGTTATTAGCAATTAAGGTTTGAAAATTTTGGTAATTTTAGCCAATCGTAAGCTACAGACACATTCATGTCTGTTTCGATAGTAAGAAGCGGACATGAGAACTCTTTTGTCTCTAAACGTACCTGTTACCATAGTAACCATGAATCCGAGCAGTCTTTGAAAAGTCTTTTATCTGCGAGGAAGCACGTGTTGACAAATTTGACTCTGTGTTCTGTGTGATTATGGTAGCAAGCTCCGGTAACTTCACTTCTATTATGGAAACATTGAAAAGCAAAAGGTTAAGTCAATATGGTAGCTGAAGCTACTAGAAATAACAGCTAAATTTCCATCAAATTACATCCGATGCTTAAAAAAAGATGCCCCTTGAATGCAGAAAAACGGAGTGAACCCCGATGGATCATCTTTTGTCATAAGTTTGCTTCTTTAGAAGTGACAACAGGCTAAGCAATAACAGCTACGACAATAACTATATTTCAGTATTCGACTGAGTAACTTGAGTGGAATTTCATTGATTATTTTTTTCACGTTGTTTGATTTCATAGAAGCTCCCTCTTTGGTATCAATAAAGTTCTGGAATTAATTGAATCACCTGTGCCCATTCACTTTTCAGCTAAATTGAGGTTGTAAAAAAGAATACTTAGATGTAATGCTATATTTTAGTTTGATTCATGACCAATTTTGTTGTATGGAGTCACTTTTTTTACCTTCACTCCTTCAGATCTTTTTTAACTTGCCCCACACTACACAATCTTGTCTAATCTAGTTTTAATTTACATTAAATCATACTGTTCTATGTTTTCGTTAGTTTCTGGGCTTTCTGTCAACTTCAGCAAATTGAATTTTGATTATTTTAAAATAATTTATTGCGGTGAATCATCAGTCTGGAGTAGCATGGCTTGCTAGCGGTCGATACTTATCCGCCTTTGAAAACATATATTTCAAGTGAAATACACTCACTGATTTCGAAAATAGAAATATTACATTTCTAAATCTCTCAGAAAGATTTATACAGTAGCATCACGATAAAGTGATGGCATGTTGTCGACTTAATGTGACAGTCCCATGAAAGGGAAGAATCCTACTGCTATTTAGCCCAAGGAAGCACCGTTTCCAGCTGGCCATGACACATTTTCTGTATCCTTATGTTTTCAAAGGGGGCGACTGATGATGAGCAATGACTCTGAAATTAGTCTCTGGATGCTGGCTTTGCTGGGTGGAGGTGCTTATCTCCCCCTTTTGTTTATTTGTCTGCAGGTTTGCATGTTTGTGTGACTGTAAGTCTGCGTGTTGTGTCCTGTGTGTCTGTGCTTTCAGGTTCTGTGCTTTTAGGTTTCTGCAACTCTGTGTTATCTTCTACGCTTCCGTGTGTATGTATGTCTGTGAATCTGTCTGCTTGTGCGATTGTGAGTCTATATGTTTCTTTGGTGATGTTCTGCTTTTATCTTCTTTCCTCGGTGATTCCACTTGATCCTGTGATTTAAATTTCTTTCCTTGTTCACCTTTCGGCGATGAGCCCCTCCTTTCTCTGTTTCTTCACTTAGCTTCCTCAAAAGCAGATCTCTGTTCCTCTTCCTGTGTCTGTTTCCTCTCCTCTATCACGTCTTCTTGCATTTCCATTTCTATGTTTTCCATTATTTCTGGGTACCTTCTTCTAATGTGACGTCTTTTGCCACATTCATAGCACTTTGGAGGTCTCCCTTCCAACATTATATCCAGTTTGTCTTCGTTTGGCAGTTCCAGTGTCTCCGGTATGTCATCGTATTCTGTCTGACTTGCCGTGAAAACCACCTCCAAACCATTCCCCCCACCAATTTATTTGTTGGGTTCAGGTTATCATAACTGCCCTTACTTCTTTTGTTCTAGAAAAAATTGCTGCTATCACCCACTCCGGCAGGATACTACCCACCTG
>NC_068995.1:28598738-28600671 GCF_001194135.2 Octopus bimaculoides
ATACACACATGTGGGGACAATCAACACATGAAAGAATGGAATAGTGAAATTATACAATGGAGATGGAACGACCACCCTAGCCCCGTTCCGGGGTGGTTATGTTATTTCATTTATTTCAACAGTTCTTTTTAAAATTATTTCAACATTTTTAAAAAGTTCTTTTCAAAGTTATCTCAACAGTTCTTTTCAAATTATTTCAACAGTTTTCAACAGTTCTTTTCAAAATAAAACTCTACTTACCACTCTGTTATAGTTCTTAATTTCCTCATAGTTCACCACTGGAGCGCTGGGTTCGAAATTCACCTCGGGCCCCAGTGGGTTTACATCTGATGGGAAAGCCTCTTAACTTTCTATACTTACCTTTTTCCATTAAAATCTATCTCGTCTCCTTATCGTAACCCTCCGAGAGGTCCGCTTTGACAATGTCTTTCACTTCAGTTATTTTCCCTTCTATAGCTTGTGTCGACCGATATCTTATCAAATATATTCCGCTCCTGTGCACCTCCTGCGTCTGTATGTCTGTTCTTCCTTGTTTCTGCGACTCTGCACCATCATGTGTCTGTTCTTGCATATTTATTTGCAGCTGTATGTCTGTATGTTCGTTTGTCTGCGGGTCTGCATTTCGTATTGCTTCAGCAGGCCTGGGACGACGGAAGCCCGTCGCTGTCGCACATGTCTTCATTTTCTCCATCTCAGCAACGCTCATCAAACAATGGTGACGTCATACTCAAAAATTGCTGCAAAGCAGCACAAAACAACTCAAAAGAAAAAAAAACGCAGCGAAGCAAAAACACGTCCGTAAGTCGTTATGTAAAATGTAAAGGTTTAATGGAAAAGGAATCCACGGTTTCATCTCGCAGCGGGAGCGAGATGGCAGTCTCATTTGCATTGTAATTTTATTCATTTCAAATTCATCCTTTCATGTGTTTTTTGTTCACGCATGTCTTTGTATGTTCTCTCTGTGTTTAGGCCTTGTGCCTGTAATAAAGAATTCAGCAGACAGACCAGAAAGTGCAACAGATGGGAAGGAGGAGAGAACAACGAAAGAAAAGAACCAAACTACCGAGGAGATGGAGTTTATAACGGTGACTCATGAGCGTAAGGAGGCACAAGTTCCTGATTCCCCTTCCCAAACAAAAAAACCATAAAACACACAGTCACACAAAACCAAACTCCCCAGCCTAAGCCGACAACAAGGCCATTTGCCAAACCCTTCCCCATACTACAAGTAAAAACTATAGAGTTCCGGGAAAAGAACGAGCTGTTATCGAGAGTCATTAGAGCACGCCACGACACACGAGTAACGAAAGAAACACGGACAGACGTTAGGTATGCAAAAATAAACGAGAAACTGTTTACGGATATGAAGGCGAGGTATCCGGAAGACATAAGAGACATAACCTCAGAAGTGGCGGAGGATAAACGTATTATAAGCCCGACTACCACACCCAGGAAAAGCCCAGCGGCGACACCTAATAAAGAAAAGGACGGGGAGATACGCGAATTTGTACACCCACTCCCCAAACTGAAAATGTGAGTAATCTCTTTCCTTTTATTTTTCAAAAATGATTAAGTTAGGGTGCATAAATGTGCGTGGACTGGGTCGAAATGGAACCAGGTTTGTTTTCTGGACGACTTCAGGACACGTGATATAGATGTAGCAGTCAGAACTGAGTCCAAGATGAGTGAATCACAAGCGTTCTCTCCTCTTCTGAATGACTACGAGAAATTATTTCTCCTAGCCGACAAGAAGTGGAGGACGTGGTTGTCTTATTCAGGAAAAACTTGGACTTTCAGGTAAGTACTGTCTTTCTGGACCCAGAAGGTAGGCTGGTCATCCTGGATGTAACTCACGAAAGTAAACAGTCCTTCAGGTTGGTGGCTGTGTACGCTCCTAACGAGCGTGGGCAGTCGGGTAGTTTTCGAGGCCTGG
>NC_068995.1:28600759-28601741 GCF_001194135.2 Octopus bimaculoides
TCTGGTGACGTCCAAAACGGTAGTTCTGTTAGGAGACTTTAACGCTATATTTGATGCACGGGTGGAAAGGAAATCCTAGCCTCAAGGGTCTACTAGAGAGCTATAATCTAGTAGACCGTTACAGACTGGATGAGCCGTTCGTTCCACAGTGGACGTGGAGTAATAACGACGGCCCTCGCAGATCTTACATAGATAGGGTATTCGTTAGAGATAGAGAGAATGATACTGTTAGTTGTCCACAAATTGATATAGTACCTTACATGGATCACAAATTTGTGACGTGTGAGGTACACTTAGTTAAATGTCATAGACAGGGACCCGGGTACTGGAAGATGAACAAGCCTATTTTGACTTGTAAAGCCTTCCGTACCCGGATTAAGGAGTTAGTACAGAGGGCACTATATGACGCCATCATTAATAATAGATGGTGGCACGCCCTCAAGAGAGCCAATCGTTTAGAGTCTATTAGATTTAGCAATCAGCTAAGTTTAGATAGATTTAGAATAGAGGGTGACTTAGTTAAGAACTTAGACGAGGCATTAGAATCTAGAGTGCTGGCGGCGAAAACGGTCTTGTACCATCACCTCAACGCCAAGCACGAAGGCTGCAGAGTTAGAGCTAAGCTACGTGCAGTGGAACGAGAGGCTATTAACGTTGCCGGAGGGGCATGTCGTGTGGAGAGTCAGAGGGATAAAAAAGCCTCTATAAAGTCTTTAACAGACGAACGGGGGCGCAAGATCTATGGACAGGATGAGATGCAAAAGGCCTTTCATCAGCATTTTGCACAGTTGTTCGTGCAGGGTGGCGCGCTAGAGCGTGGGGAGTTCCTAAAGGGCTTCCTCGCCGGCGGGCTGCGACTCTCGGCACGGGAGGCGAGGTGCTGTGAAGGGCCGAGTGCGCCGGAAGAAAGTTGCCGGGGATGGATGGTCTACCCTATGAGTTTTATCGTAGTATGCCGGACATCTACACAAACTGGCAACAG
>NC_068995.1:28601971-28602861 GCF_001194135.2 Octopus bimaculoides
TTATAAGTAATTACAGGCCCATAACTCTACTCAATCTAAAGTTAAAGATTTTGGCCAAGGTGTTAGCTAAAAGGTTGACGCGTGTCGTGGAGAAACTTGTAGGGAAGGCGCAGACATGCGCCATCCCAGACAGGTCGATCCAAGACAATCTTCACTTTATCCGCTACATCTTAGACAGGTTGGGTAAATTAACCGGCAAAGGTGGGGCACTGGTCCATTTAGACCAAAGTAAAGCGTTTGATAGGGTAGACCATAAGTACCTGGCGGCGGTCCTCGAAGCGGCCGGGCTGGGCCCTGACTTCCGTGGTTGGATCTCCGCCTTGTATAGCGGCATCAAATCCACAGTCCAGATAAACGGCTACCTGTTAGAGCCGTTTCGATCAAGCGTTCAGTTCGTCAAGGGTGTCCTCTGTCTACGCTTCTGCACGTGTTGGCTCTTGAGCCATTACTGCGGAAGTTGGAGAATTTGGGTGGGGACCCCAATGAAATATGTTGCGGTAAGTCGGTCTCTGCCTACGCGGATGACGTCACCATCATCGTGTCCAATGATGCTCAGTTACCTTGTGTAGAAGAGGCTATCAGAGGATAGAGGCGGTGGCAGGGGAAAAAGTTAACGAGGACAAATTCATCAGCTTGCGCCTCGGCACCTGGAGGAGCAAGCCGATATCGTCCAGTGTCGTGGGTCACTGGACAGATGGTCCTGTTAAGTTGCTTGGAGTTTGGTTTGGACCGGACTCCCAGACGGAAAAGAATTGGAGCGAGGTGGCAGACAGGGTGGAGGCCCTAGTCCGGACCTGGTCCGGAACGCCTCTGTCCCTGAGAGGAAGGGCGGTGGTGGTACAGGTGTTTATTGCATCAGTAATCACCTACCACTTGACCATTGTCCCTTG
>NC_068995.1:28603466-28604212 GCF_001194135.2 Octopus bimaculoides
AATCGGCTTTGGAAATAAGGAGGAAATAAAAGGAAGGAGATAGCCGCTGGGCCTTTGAGACAACAGGGCATATCCCTTACTCATATAGAAAAAAACTATTTCATCATCAATATTTTTAAATAATAGGTATCATTCGAACACATCACAACATTTTTTGTATGCATTGTCCTGTGCTGTCCCATCTATGTATTGATCTTTATGGTCGTAATAAAAAATTCATGCTACTCCAGACTGATGATGAGCAATGACTCTAAAACTAGTCTCTTGATGCTGGCTTTGCTGGGTAGAGGTGCTTATCTCCCCCTTTGAAAACACAAGGACAGAAATGTGTCATGGCCAGCTGGAAACGGTGTTTCCTGGGGCTAAATAGCATTAGCATTCTTCCCTTTCATAAGACTGTCATATTAAGTTGACAACATGCCAACACTTGATTTGGCACTAGTCTTTATTCAGTACGACGATCATTTTTACTCATCCTGCAACTGCCCATCATGGATAGGATTTTGTGCATCTAATAGTGTTGCAACAAACTCTGCAGTTTGTCTCATCAGGTACATGCATAAAGAAGGTGAATGTCCCGATATATATACTGAGATGTCCTAGGCATGTTGTTCGAATATATATATATATATATATATATATATATATATGTGTGTGTGTGTGTGTGTGTGTGTATGTATGTATATATATGTGTATATATATATAATATAAATAAAATATTTATATATATACATATATGTTTATAT
>NC_068995.1:28604222-28606740 GCF_001194135.2 Octopus bimaculoides
TTCAATCCACTCTTCGTTCTTTCGTTCTCCCTCTCTCACATTTCCTGGCTTTCTCTTCATGCTCACCTTCCCTCCTCTTTCACTTCACTCTGTTCCTTTCATTTTTTCTCGCCCATCCTTAATTCTTCTATCCCTCTGCCTCTACCTCTACCTCTCTCTCTTCTCTCCCCATGTGACTGGTGTTCGGTCAAGCCTGAATTTCTTTCTTTCTTGGTTCGACTACCATCCGTGCAACATCTATATTCCTCCCTGTACCTGTCAAATCTTATGTCCCTACCGTAAGGCTTTACTTCCTCACACGCCAGCTTAATTTAATTCGTCCTTAGTCGAAAGACACCCGTTGTTAATGTCCTGTTATTTGTATTTGTGTATCATTTCTCCGTTTTGTTCTTTCCGCCCTTGTTTTCGTATACATTTGCTGCTTTCTTCCAAGGAATCTAATGCTCTTAGCTTAGTTTTTCCTTGAGGCTGGCCAAATTGGTGTAATGTCGAACAACGAGAGAAACAAATGGAAAACAAGACAAGTAACAAAGAACGACCCATCATCAGTTGTCGGTCATCCTCATCTACTCCTCATTTCGAGCAATTAACGACAATACGAGGCTTCAAAAGCAGTTGCTCCCGCGAACCAAAATAAAATTTGGGATTTGCGGAAGGTCAAAGCTGGTAACAAAAACAGGACAGTGAAGACATACAACAAACCAAACGAAAACAAAGAGGGAGGGGCGTTAGGCCAGACGAAGTAAGGTAGCGAATGCTGGAGGAATATTGTCTTTGACAAGAGAAAAGATAGAAGAGGAGGAAGATAAGAATGCGTCTGGTCTGTAAGACAGAGTGAATGAAAAGAAAGATGATCACGTGAGGAAAAGAAAGATGGACGATGGTCATGTGTGAGCAACGAGAGAGTAAAGGAGAAAGAGGGAGTGAGAGAGAGAGATAGAAAACGGTGAAAGGGAGAAAAAGAGTTTGAGAAAGGATGAGAGAGAAAAAACGAAAGGGGGAGAAGGGGAGAAAAAAGAATGAGAGAAAGGAAGAGAGAGAAAACGAAAGGAGAGAGAGAGAGAGAGAGAGAGAGAGAGAGAACAATACAGGGTAGAGTCGCATCAAAATTATTAATATAAACGTACTTGGAAATGGATGCGTGACGATGTCACCTTTATCCTTTCTTCCTTTCTAGTCAGCACCGTGCATTCCTTACTCTTTCCTTCCCTTCTACACTATTAACTAGCAACCAGCGAGCGAACTTGTCACTGTCACTACAATTACCGTATTTTCTGGTGTATAAGCCGCTATTTGTTTTGTTTTACCATCATGTTTTGATAATGTTATTTTTTATCTAATAAAGACTTTTATATTGACGAAATGTGTTTGTTGTTGATTATAGTAAGATAAAATTATAACAATAACAATACATCTCATAGTTGTGAAATAAGGCATTTTGATACTACATATATGTCAACAACAAAAAGCTAGCTACAGACTCGTTGCTCTGTGGTGTTGATTCTTCAAACAGAGTAGTGACATTTAGTAGAGATGACCCGGAAGTTGTTCCTCTTCGATTAATATCGCAAACGGCAGTAGCTTTCTCCAACCGAATACGCATCGTTGATTGGTTGAAATTACCCAAATACGACAACTTTAACACGAAATAACTTCTAAAATACGAAATTTTGTCAAAAACGTTAAGATAAACCGAGTTCTACGTGAGAAATTCTACCAGGATTCAATGTTTCAAACTGTTTAGTTTTAAAAAAATTGATTAAAAATCTGTGATTGAGATGGAATAGATCAAAATCTTTTATACGCGGAGTAACAGATAAATCAGCAAATTTGACCAAATTTCACGAAACATTTTAGCAAAACTGCTTGAGTAATATACCGAGTTTGGTAAAAAATATTCAATATAATCAGTAATTTTCGGACTAAGTGTTAGAATTAAGTAAGGTTCTACGTTAGGTAAATAAAGTTGCTAGCAGGCGATTGAATCTCTCTCTTTCCCTCCTTCCCCCTCTCTCACACACGCACGCAGGTGTTTTTAGAATATCTAAGAACAAGAAAAAATCAGCTGGACATTGGATCACTAGAGAATAGAGTTAAATATTTATTTTTAAAAGATGACAGGGATTTAGAAGTTGTTCCAGCTAGCTTGACGAAACTTCGAAGTCACAATCATTATTTTAAAATAAATATATTTTTAACATACGTATACACATATACACGCACATACGTGTTTATTTTACTCTCGACTGTAATATGTAACAAATACACATATATATATGTATGTGTGTATATATGTTTGACTGTAAGTGTGTTGAAAAACGAGTTATTCAAGAAAGATCAAGAAAATGTAGAAAAGATAAAGAAGAAATAAAGTAGTAGAACAAGTTTTAAATAGTAGTTTTAGTTACATAATATCATTGAGTGTAGAACAAAAACACGTTGGTGTGTGTGTGCATGCGCGCGCGTATGTGTATATATATATATATATATATATATATATATATATATATATATATAT
>NC_068995.1:28606963-28621951 GCF_001194135.2 Octopus bimaculoides
TGTGTATATATATATATATATATATATATATATATATATATATATATATACACACATACACACACACGCACATATATATACTAATGCATGTATTCATAGATACACATGCACACATTCTCACGCATCCACACATGCATACATACACTCATAGACACACTCACACACATACACATGCCATGAACTCGTTGTACCAATGAAAAACACCTTGGAGATATTTGAATTTCAAATTCTTTGTTTTCATCCTTGTGTAGGAAACAAAACAAGTAGCGGTTAAACATATGATAAAACGTGAGGTAGCAGCAGCTGTACCGGAAACAACAACATCCATAACGATGACGACGACGACAATAGCAACAGCAACAAAAACGAACCGACGGGGGTGCCACTACGTTGTCATATCATCCTCAAATTACACCCCACCGTCTTAAAATGGAGAAGGCACATTAAATAATGTAGTTCTATATAATCCAAATAATACGGAATGGTTACAACTGGAGCATTTCTGACGATAAATCTGCGCAATCAATTCTAAGAAACACGATCCAATGACGGAAAACCACAACGTAGTCGATCAAACTGCAAGAACTACCTGGTAACACTTCCTTAAATCATACCCTACCATTTTAAAACAGGAGAGACATGTTGAATGATGCCCTAGACGTACTATGTCTGAACAAAGATGGATTGCCACGGCCAAAACGCCCTTGATCATGAATCTGCTTGTCCAGGACTGAATTGAAGCTAAACACAAATAAATCAGAAACAAATAAATCAGAAAGGAAAATCAAAATTATCTTGAGTAGAGAAAAACAAATATATTTGAGATTATGGAGAGCGAGGTCGAGTGGTTGAGATTATAGAAAGAGTGAAGCGAGTGCAGCTTATGCTTTTCTTAATAATATTTAAAGTCGAAGATAAATTTTGACATCATTTTCCTTAGATTTAGAATCTTACCTTACTGTGTTAAATCATTCAGTTTCACCTTCACGCTACATTCTCAATATAAATCACACTAAACTCAGATCGATCAGACAACTTTCCGACGAAACCAGTAAAAAAAAAGTATTGATGTTGATGCAATCAACTATGTCACTGCTGGTAAATCTATGACAACCGAATCAGCACAAACACACCGCAGGTTTTTAGGTAACATGCGATTGACTTAAAATAAAACAACATTCTTCTTGCAATATCGTACTATACAAACTCATCTACAAGCTTTATAAGCACAACCTACAAATTAGAGAATCCTCTTGTTCTGCTGCCAGTTGCGGTCTAAGAAGTCTAGTATGGAAAAGTAAAGTTCGTAGGGCAGATCCCCCAAATCGAACGGTTTTCGTTACCTCGCGTTCTAGAGCACGCGCCTTAGTTCTGGCAATGCAGCTTTCTTCCTTAGCATTGAAGAATTAGTCGAAGGCCAATTTAACCGCGAACATGTCAGTTGCGATGACTTTCCCAAGCGTCACTTGTAAGTGTCTAACTAGATTTACCTCCACTTTTAAAATTCTCTATCGCTACGATCTTACTTAAGCTATTCGATTCTACTGTAATCGCTCTTTTAAGGGCGAACCGCCATTTGTTATTGACGACTGCTCGCATTAACGTCTGCTGAACTAATCCACTAATCCGGTTTCTGTAATCTTGGCACCCGAGAACGACGCGTTCAGCTTCCGGTAACCGAGTTCCTACCTATAATGCTTATTTAGGTCGATCTTACAGATCCAAAACTTATGGCCTGTGTAGCCGACGATTTTAAAATAGGGCATGTCTAAGTGAGTCGAAGTGTCGAGCGGCATTTCTCGGAGGTCATTCACTTTTTATTTTGCTGTGTTATTTGTAAGCTTCCAGCTGCTGGTGTTGGTGGTTTGATTTAGTCGTTGCTAGTTCCACTGTTTGTATTGTGTCTGCTGTTTTTGTTTCCACTGATGCTGCTACAGCTTTTTTGGTGTTACCGTTGCTATCATTATATGCTGCCATTGGTATTGCTAATGTTGCTGTCATGGTGATAGTGTCGATAGAAGTGAGGGCCCTTCTCCCTTCTCCTTTTCTGTAGATAGAAAAACGAGATGGTTTGTGTCACCACGGAAGTAACATATCAACCTTGTGCCCTCAACTGACACGTATAGTTTTGTGCTATTTGGCAGACTGGTTAGGTCTGGGATGGATTCCACGGTTTGCTGATCCATTTGCATTAATAACTACATTCTGCAGTTCGACCAGGTATGTTTCTGCAAAATATTAGTTTTGACCTCAATGTCGATGAAGAAAACCGCCACTAACCAGGCACGTTGATTTTCATTATTTGTACCGTTCTACTGTCAAGGTAGATTAGTATGAGGATCAGTTCATTACTCATTAGGGTTGTTGTGGAGTATTTCCTGGCCTCATCCTCTGTAAAGAATCTCATATCTACTGTGCGGTACATTTAGTCTGAGTCATTTGCTTTTGTGTCGCCTGGTCTATTTCATTACTTTTTGTTGAGTAGATTTTGTATACCACAGTTTTGAGATTGGTTTCTTACCATATGAATTCTGGTATGTTGAGCTTAACAATTTATTCAGATCATGTAATTCTTTGCATTTTAAAATTCTTTCGCCAATAAAATAATTTCCTCTTCTATTTGGCGAACAACGCCTGCAAACTCATCAACGCTACACTTGCGTGCGAGGTGTTGTGTGTACATTTTTTTGAGTTGATGTTAATGGTGATGGTGATGGTAGCGGCAGAGGTGAAATGTGCAGGTGTGCTGAAGTGACATTTAAAGTTTTTGCTTTTCTATCTACGTTCTCATCTTTGCTGTGAGTTTGGTTGTATTCATCTTTGTTGTTGTTGTTGTTGTTGTTGTTGCTATTGTTGTTGTTACTGTTGGTGTTGTTGCTGTTGTTGTTGTTGCTGTTGTTGCTGCTGCTGCTGCTGCTGCTGCTGCTACTGCTGCTGTCGCTGCTGTTATGATCAGTTAGCAATGGTGGTAGTAATCTGATTCCTTAGACATTTTGACGAAAAATTCGACACCATATTTTCTTATTTAAAAAATCGGTAATTGCTACAAAACTACAGAAAATCCCATTTGAAGAATGATGACTATACTTGCTCACCGTGAAGGAATTTTTTCTTTTTTTCCACGTTCTACCTCTGCCAACTGGGTCCATCGAACGGCTTTATTACATCGTGTCTTAGAACATGCACCCTAGCTCTAACAACACAACATTTGTGCTTGGTATTGAAGAATTTATCAAGAGCCAATATTACCGCCAGTACACCAGTCGCTATGCCTTTTCTAAGCGCCTCTTCAAGATTCCTTACTAGGTCTCCCTCTATCCTAAATTTCTCTAACGCTATTGCTTTATTAAGCTCAAAGTCTCTACTCTAATATACCGTCGGTTATATACCATCGGTATGCGTAGAGATGCGTAGATCTCAAAGTTGTCAAAAGTGGGGGCAGTGAGTGCATGTTCGAATTCCTGGACTCACTGGTGACTATCATGTCCAACCCGAGTGATCTGAGGTCATTGAACAAGTGATCTTGCTTCTGGGACCTCCCTAGGCCACGAACATTTATACAACCTACTCTAATAATCGCCATGTTGGCCGGAAAGATTTGAAAAAAGGAAAAAAGTGGGGTTACTAATCCTCTCTGAGTTGTTGGCGGCCGGGTGGCCCGACCTCCAGTTCTGGTTGGGTTTCCTCTGGGAACGCCTTTAAAAGTCTGTTGGTGGCTTTTACATTAGAGGTTCCCACGCCGTAGTGGAAAACCTCTCTAATGTTTTTATATATTGTTAACGGCATGCGCACTAGCAATAGCTTTTCTGGCACTGTAAGAGTACTGGTGTTATATATTGCACCTTCTCTCTCAATCTCTTTATTTCGAGTTATGAGGACCATCAAATCTTTGTTGGCTCTTCTCACGTGCAAGAAATGTGGAGCCTGTGTGGTTGACTGTTCTTTTGTATGCTTTCCTTTTGGGGTGAGGTAGGGTTGCGATCGTGTTGGTTATACTGGTGGTAGCAGTGTTGGTTGTGTTCATGGTTGTGAAGTGGATGTGGTTGGTGCTATTGTCGGCGTGACTGTGCCTACTGTGAGAGCGATTTCTGCGTCATCCGATGTGTGTGCCGGTGCGAGGCCGGTTCTTTTTTCCTCTTTTCTTTTATTCTAGGTTTATAGGGTTCTTCATTTTTACTTCGTGATGTGAAGAACCCAGAGTCTGTGGAGTCCGCCTCAGATATAGGCAGGTGTGTGTTTGTGTTTATGTGGGTGTCTATGTGTGAGTGTATGTTTGACAGAAGAGGAAATGGAGACCTGGGTTGAGGAATGCCCTGGGTGGTCCTCTCTGCTGATATTTTGGTCGATGGTGGTGGTGACAGTGATAGTGTGGTGCTGTTGTTATTCTTGCTACTACTGTTGCTACCGCTGCTGGTGCTACAAGTCCTGTCACCGCTGGAAACTTCGATACTGCCACCGTCATTGTTGGCGTCATGAATTTTTCTTGTGGTGGTGTGAGTTTTCCTGCACTAGCCACTGTTGCAGTTGTTGCTGCATTTTCTTGCTTTATTGTGGATATTGTTGTAGTTCTGCCAGTAGCGGAGTCCTTGTTTCTTCCCTTTTCTTTTTGTTGTGTGGGCAGAAAACTCGTAGATGATCCATCATTCCGCAGACATGGCACCTCGGTTGTCTGCCCGCCACACTCAGTCTTAACTCTATTCCATTCTGCAGGGATATCAGGTCTGGGATCCTCTCCAGCTGGTCTGGCTTTACATGTAGAAGCACTTCCAGAGTGATCCCAGTTCAGTTCTTCTTGATCTCTTGACCTCCAGGAGAGTTTCACTCTCGACCAGTACCACACAAGCGAGAATCCACCACAAATCTAGTTCTGGTGGTACCCCTTGTATGGTAATTTTCACCACTCTTCTCTAAAAATATGTAGGGGAAAGTATGAAGCCTTTAGTATGGCGGGCGACGACTGAGTGCTGGAATGGCACGGCCTCAGTCTTGAATAAGACTTTGACCCCGCCGAACTGCTTCGTCCGTGATATATGTCCTGCGATATCTCGTGTAGGACCCTTTCAATCTGAACGTTTGAAGCCGTTTCCAGACATTGAGACTTGAAGTTAATGGAACAGCAAGACACTAATCCTCTAAATTGCTAAAGAGAAACATCCACCAATGCCATTTCCCGAATAGTAGAAGGCTGTAAGCGCCTGACGACATTCTAGGTGCCAGGCGCGCAGTCTTGGTCTTTACTTCATTCAGAGCTGCAGCTCCATCAAAGAGACGAGCAGCAGATAGCTGCCTCACAAACGGAGCCCACACACGCTCACTATCCAGAAATCGTTGCAGGTGGCGGAACCTAAGAGCGTGTCTGCGCATTAGAAGCCAAGGCATACCTAATCCGTCAGTCAGAGGGTGCTGGCAACAGACTAATCACATGATCATTGGAACGCCTCATTTCCTCAAGAAATTAGATAAGAGACGCTCTAACTTGGTCAAGCAATAACTAGGACAAGGCACGACAGCCAGACGATAAACGATAACGGAGGCGATGTAGGCATTCGTCACCTTTGCACGACCTTTCTGGGACAGCTTCTTCTCAGGCCATTTCTGAGTAAGCCTGGCCACCCTATTTATCACCTCGTCCCAGTTCTTATCCACCTGGAAGTCAGGACCAAACCAGACCCCGAGCGGTTTAACTGGTTCGTCGGTCCAGTGTCCGACGACGCCGTCTGATGGCATCGATCTGCCTCTCCAGGAGCCCAGCTGCAAACCCATCGACTTGTCGGCGTTGATTTTGGACCCTGCAACCGACTCATATTCCCCTAGAATAGAGCCGAATGTCTCCATTTCGGAGGCGTCCGACACCATGACGGTAACGTCTTCCGCGTACGCCAAAACTGCCCTTCTGTGACCTAGTTTGAAAGGGATGCCCCTTAACTGTTCCGCAGCAGTGGCTCGAGAGCCAATACATGCAAAAGAGGTGACATTGGGCAGCCCTGATGGACTGAGCGTGCGATGCTAAACGGTTACGATAGATGGCTGTTTACTTTGACCACTGAGCAGGTGCCACTGTGCATTGCAGCGATCCAGCCTATGAAAACGGGTCCGAAACTGCCTCCTTCGAGGACGGCTTCCAAGTAGCGATGGAGGGACTCTATCGAATGCTTTGGATCCTGACCAGGCTAACTACTACAAGCGCCAACCCTTTCGCTAACATCTTGGCCAAAATCTTAAACTCTATATTTAGCAGAGTTATGGACTGAAAATTCCTTAGTGCATCCCCGTTGTCGGCATCCTTCCTTAGCTGTGTCACCACATATCGGCTAACAACACTAGGAATTCTTCCGTTTTGTTGCCAGTTGCAGTAGACGTCTTCTAAAAGGTCGTCAAACAAATCTGGCATGAATACATAGAATTCATAGGGCATACCACCCACACCTGATGATTTGCGACTTGTGCAATCACTCATCGCTTCTTGAATTTCAGTGGTTGCTTTCGGCTTTTCACGTAACTTCACATCAGCTGCCGAGAGCCGCAGCAGACGGTCCAGGTACGAACCATAGTCCCCTTTCGTCGTCGACCCATCACCCTCAAACAGTTGCGTGAAGTGCTGCTGGAAAGCTGAACACATCTATTCGAAGCCGAGTAGCACGCGCCCATCCTGATTCGTCAAAGATTGCACTTTTGTTTCCATGTTGCGTCTCCACCGTTCGGGCCCATTGGACAGTTTTAGTTCCTTCGTGTTTTAGATCACAGACCTTAGCTCTGACAACGCAACCTTCGTGTTTCGCCATCCTTGCGCTAACACATCGGTCGCGATGCCCTTACTAATCGCCTCTTCTAATTGGCTAACTAGTTCACTCTGTAATCTATTTCTTTCTAATGCTAAATTTTTGCTAAACGCTATCGATTCTGTTCTAATCGCCCTCTTCAGAGTGACCCACAACCTTGACGCTTTCCCCTGTCAACTGTCACTTTACTAGTTCACTAATCTGGTCCCTGTAGTTTGGAAAGGACGCATTCAGCCTACAGGACGCATTCAACTACGGCTCTTATTTAATTCGACTGACCTACCCACTGACCTAACAAATACTCTATCTAGATACGATCTGGATGTCCCATTGTGGTTGCTCCATGTGTACACTGACATATCAGAGAAATCCAGTCGATACTTGCCAGACTATTGGAAGTTTCTCAGCAGGTTTTCGAAGGTTTTCGAGGCTTTTACACCCGCTTCTTCTATCTACTAGTCCCAAACAGTCCTTCGTGCGTTCAAAACACTATTCCAGTCCCCCACTAGTACTAAAGTGTGAGACGTTCTCAGGAAAATTTCAAGTCGCCTGAAGAAATATGGCCTTCCAGCCCCTGTTGGGGCATAAACGGCCACTAGTTTAAAGGCTCCACCTTCACTGCCATTAACATCTAGGGCCACCAACCTACCGCCCGGGTCTAAGAAGATTACTCGTAGTTTTCGGAATAGCACTGCTATCCCCGCCGCCCGCTCTCGACAGACCAAATGATGAGAATATCTCATAGCCTTCGAGAATGGGCGCTAGTGCTTGCTCATTAGAAATCCTTAACTCACTAATTGTTGCAACATCTAAATCGAGCGACCTGAGGTCGTTGAGCAAGCAACCTTGCTTCCAAGCTGATCCCAAGTCATTCTCATTTACACACCACATTTTCGGAGCTCACATGTCAGCAGGAAAAAGAAAACAGGGAAGATCAAACACCTTGATTTTTTAGATGCCCAGGTATTCTGGACCTCTGTCTGAGTGACTGTTCTGAAAAGTCCTTCTAACAGTCTTTTGTCAATAATAAAAAAAAAAATTTCCCTCATTAGCTGAGTATTTTTCTCGAACTGCCCTATAAATGTCTGCTGATGTTTTAATTAACAGTCTGTCTTTCGGGGTTTTTGAGAATAGAATTCTCAAATTACTCTCCCTCTGTTTCGATTTTATTCTTATTTTCCATGAGATAATCCATTTAGATACTGTTGAGTTTGTTCACAACTGTAAAATTGATGCATGCATTCTGAGTTGGGTTTAAATTTTCAACAGATTTTGTCTGATTGTAATTTGTGTTTATTTGTTGTTGCTTTTGTTGAAGTTCATTTTGCTGTCGTTGTTGATGTTGCTGTTGTCGAGGCTGTTGTTTTTGTTGTTGATGTTGCTGCTATTGTTGTTGAGATGGTTGTGAAGTGGGTTGAAGGTGAAGGTTTTGTGTTTGAAGCTGCGTGTGTTGAGCTTTTGGAGTGGGGCTCTGAACCCTCCTCTTTTTTCGGTTCGCCTCTTTGGAGACGGTTTGCCATCCTTCGACCTTTCTTCTCCAAATCATTCTCCGAGGAATTGGTGGGAGATGGGGAAATCTGGTCGAAAGAGGAATGTTGTTTGGTTGCAGAGCGGGACATTTGGGAAGAGCTTTCTCTTCAGCGGAAGCTTTTCTGCTGCCAAGGTTTGGGTGTAGGGGTCCTGACTCGCTCTTGGCGCTCAACTAGATGCGGTCCTCGAGTTTTCAACAACGATGGTTTCTGTTTCTTTAATTGAGGGTATACAGCTTTTTGATGGGTTGTACTTGTGCAGAAGTAACACTTAGCTTTTCTGTCCTCAATCACAATTCTTACGGGCTCCGCGCCTTCCACGTAAATCAGATCAGGGATCATATGAAAGTTTTCTGCAATCAGCAGCATTCCCACTTTCATCCGTGCCGCCGACCAATTTTCTTTCGGAGTGGATTTCAAATTCAAAATATCGCCATATTCATCCAGAATCATCCTAAAATACTGGATGTTAATCCCCGGAGGCACATTTTGGGTAATTTTAGCCAATCGTAAGCCACAAACTCATTCATGTCTGTTTCCATAGTAACAAGCCAAACATGAAAACTCTTTTGTGTGCGAGAAAGCAAATGTGTTGACAAATATAGTCTATTCATTGAGGTAGTGGTGTGATGTGCTAAAAATAACAGCTAAATAGGCCTTAAATCATGGACCCCCAGATATTTTGTTTTGCTTTTTGAATAATCGTATGAATTCCTGTGTGTAAAATACAAATTCGCAAAAGTTTTCTGAAAGTTACAAAAAATAAAAAAACTATGAGGGGTTATATGGCGTGCATAAAGCAGAATTCTGCCAGTATTTCATTTGTTTACAGTTGACAACACATGCTGTCACGCACAAAATAACAGCTTCCAAATCCTGTTTTCTGACTGGGTGGAAATTATCACACTTTAAACCTCTATAACTATTTTAGAATTTTTTTTCTGGAAAAAGTGAAATATCTCCTGAAATCCAGCTTAGAAAGCTACATTAATATACCAAATTTAAAAATTTTGAATAAAATTTGAATTTTCGAAAATTTGGCAGCCAAACTGGAAAGATATGCTACTGCTGCTGCTGTTGTTGCTCTTGGTAGAGGAGGACGTGGTTTCGTTTAACTTCTCGAAAACGTGTTTGGTGCATTATGCTGCGTACACCAAATGGGAATCTCTACACGTTTACCCTTCCGTATAAATCATAACATTTCTGTTATGATTCCCGATGGAATTGACTTGACTCATGTTGTTGCACAATGAACAGGGCTTACCTCTCTTCCAGCTGTTTTTCAAAGTACAGTATGCAGAAACCCCAATATTAATTTTCTTGGAGTTAGAAGTAGAGGTTAATAGTTCTGTTACATTTTATTCCGTCTAAAGACTACAATAGGCGGCTGAGGGAATATTTGTTTGAAGCGAGAATATTTTTCCGCAACATGCTGGTAACTTTCATGTAACACTTTTGATATACCAGTGAAATTTCGGTGCCAGTTAAACACTAAAGGAATTTTGTCACATATTTGTTTGCTAGAATTAGGCGTGAAAGTTTGACTTTCCTTGCTAATCTTAGCTATGTCCTTTGCAATTTCCATTAATCATGATTCACTGTAACCGCGTTTGACTTAGTGGTGTACAAAAGCATTTTCATGTTTCCAGTAATCACCTATGTCAGTACAAATCCGTTTTATCCTAAAAGATGGGATTTCGGATTTGAGCGAATTATATGTGGTGGAGGCAAAATGTGGGATGATGTAGGGTTGCAAAATAACTCTGTCACTATTCTGCCTCCAGAAAACTTAACTTTTGTGTCCAAAAATTCAACGCTAGTTTTTGAAAAACTAGTCGTAAATTTTATGTCGGACATAGCTTTTAGTGTAACAGTCACAGAAATGCAAGAAGTCAAACTATCTTGTGATCCTCCCCAGACAAAAAAGATGTCATCAATGAACCGTAACCAGAGTATTGGTTCATGGCCATGTAGGGATTTGAATGCCTTCAGTAGCTGTGCTTCGAATTTCATCATGAAGACATTAGTGAAATTAACTGCCATGGGCGTACCAAGGCGCAACCCCTCGTCTGGTGGTAAATTTTTTGTCCAAACTTCACTATTTGCCTATCTGAAGTTTAGTAGTTTAGTATATGTGTATGTATATATATATATATATATATATATATATATATATATATACATACGTGTATATATTTCGGTAATAAGGATCCATAAAAAATCAAGGCATATCAACGTGAAGCACGCCAGCAATTGGCTAGACAGAATCACGCAAAGCAGACACTAAAATAATTCATTATCAGTGCAGAAAGCATCGATGAAGTTAAGACACTGCTTTTGGGTAATCCGCCATTCTAGTTGTATTCAACGTATTCAACGAAGAATAAAACGTAGTGTGGCATAAAATAAAATAAAAACAAGTGAATGGATTTCCGAGTGTTGTTACGACTCTTTCTTTAGGAGTTTTATTTATGCTTACATCAAAATAAAAAAATTCCCAACGAAACAATTGTAGCAACACTCGGAAATCCATTCGTTTGTTTTTATTTTATATATGTGAATATATGTATGTATGTATGTATGTATGTATGTATGTATGTGCGCACATCCGTTTGTGTGTGCGCTCGCGTTTGTTGCGTGTGTATGTGTGTATACACATATGCATGTGTATGTATATATGTATGTGCACACACACACACACATACACACACACATGTTTAGAGTTCAAATTTACAGAATACAAAAGACTAAGATGAAGACAAGCAGGAAAAAATGGAAAAGTCTTTTACGTTTCGAGCCTACGCTCTTGAACGTAAAGGATTAAAAAGAAATAAATAGAGAGAGAATGAAAAAAAAAAACAAAGAAAAGCTGTGCTGAGTACAGTTCAACGATCCAACATGGCGGGATGACTGGAAAAAAAAGGCTGAATGAAAGGGAGTAATAATAACGGTAATGGTGACTCCCAACGGACTAAGGTGCGCAAGCATGTGTGTGTATGTGAGAATAGTGTGTGTGAGTGTGTGTGTGTGTGAATGAGGGCGTTTGAGTACATATGTGTGGGTGAGTGTGCGTGTGTATGTGTGTGTGCGTATGAACGTGTGTATATGTCTGAGTATGCGTATGGACGTGTGTATATGTGTGGAGCTAACATGCGAATGTGTTATGTGTAGCTGTCGATGTGTGCTTGTTCAGGTGGTGTGTGCACATGTGTATGTGTGTGTGTGTGTGTATGCGTGTCTGTCTGTTACCAAATAGTGTACATGTGTATAGTGTATGTTTATGGGCGAAAGCTATCTTTGTTTATGCGTGTTGCGTGTGTTTATGCGTGTTGCAAGTGTGTGTATATATATTGTCTGTGTTCAGGCATTATGTGCTTGTGTTAGTGTGGAACTGTGATGGATGGTGTGTGGTGTTTGTACTGAGTTAAACATTGTGTGTGGTTGATCGTATAGTGCTATGTATGGTGACGTTATTGAAGATTGTGTGTGAGTATGTGGATAATGGTATATGGTGTGGGTGCTGAGAAGCGTTCGGTGATAGTGTATGTGGAGTGGGAAGGTACTGTGCGTGTGTGTAATGGTGTGTGAAGTGAGTAATGAGTTGAAAAGTGTGTATGGGTGTTTGTATAATGGTGTGAGGTTGGTGAGGATACCGAGGTAGGCGGTATCTAGGGGAGTGGGTGGAGGGGAGAGTTGAATGTGGGAGGTATATGGGAATCCGTGTGGGGTTGGTGTCAGATGAAGAGAAGTAGTGAGCTGAGCCCATATGGCGCAAAGGAACGAAGAAAGATTATTTCTTGTTCACTGCAAAGGCGGGAGTTCGGGTGATCCCTATGCAGAAACAGTTCGACAGATGTTGTAGCGAATGACCGGTTGAGTGGCACGAGACCGGGGTGTCATTGCCGAGTCTGATGTCTCGGAGATGCTCCGCGAATCGGCTAGCCAAGAGGCGTCCTCTTTGACCAATGTACAGGGAAAGACAGAGAGAACAGATGCAGTAAATAACATTACTAGAGGTTCAGGTAAAGGAGTCGATGATGTAATAGGGACGATGATGGGTGCCAGTGTGGATGGTGGTGTTGGAGAAGTAGGGGCGAGAGCAGGGGAAGGTGCCAGGCTGGGAAGCAGGGTAGGGAAGAAACTGTAAACCAGGAGGTCACGCAGATTAAGGGCTCGTTTGAAGGAGGGAAGAGGGAGGTTCGAGAAGATGTGCTAGGTGGAGGGGTCGGACTAGGGTCGCCGGAGGGCTCGGAAAATGTTGCGTTGGAGGGGTGGGGTGGAGAGGTGGTAGGTGAAGGGAAACGGGAAAGGTGGAGCGAGTGCGAAGAGAAAAAGCAGAGGCACAATCCACAGATCATGCCTGGGCAAGGACAGTGTGGATAATGGTGAGGGGATAACTACGTAGGATGAAGTGGTGTGCCATGAATTGAGACTGAGTCTCAAAGTCACTGCAGAGCCTGCGTAAATGGAGGAATTTGGGAGAGTAGAAGATGGAAAGCTTGGTGTGGGTATAATGGGAGGAGGAGAAGTTAAGGTAGGAGTGTGAGTCTCTCACCACATCCATCTACTACAAACAGTAGTAGATGGAGGTGGTGTATGCTGACAGAAATGTCGAGAAATCCTACGGAAGAGTTAGAGATAGTGCAGGTGAATTCGAGGGCATGATAGAAGGATTGGACAAAGGAGAGGAAAGATTTCAGAGGTTCGCAGGAGAGTGAGGTCACGATATAACGACCGTATAGCTCGGGAGTGGGACCAGTAAATTGTGGGAATATTTGGGCCTCAGCATAGCCAACGAACAAGTTCGCATAGTTGGGGCTCATTCTTGTTCCCATGGCCACTTCCGAGACCTATTGATAAAACTCACCCGCGAACGAGAAGTAGTTGAGGGAGGAGACAAGTTCGATCAAACGAAGAAATATGGAGGTGACAAGTTGAGGGTCTGGCTGAAGGTCAAGGAAGTGTTTAAGTACAAGAAGGCCTTCGCTGTATGGGATCCCTGTATACAAAAATTTAATGTTGAGAGTGAACAGAAGTTGAGAGGAGCCAGAAGGGAAGGAGAAAGTTAAACAGACTGAGTGCATGATTGCTGCTGTGAATATGTGAGGGGAGGGAAGCCACTAATGGGGCAAGGATACGGTCGAAGTATTTGGAGATCCTTTCATTACAGTTGCAGGCGGGGACGATGGATTGGCTAGGGTTGTTGGGCTTGTGGATTTTGGGAAGGAAGTAAATAGTGGGGGTACGTGTGGTACGGACAATGAGGTTAGAGACGGTGGGAGCGAGACAGGAGGAGGGATTGAAGTTATGAATAGTGGAAGACACAGTCTATTGGCAGATGGGCGTGGGGCTGAAGGGCAGAGGGCAATCGAAGGAAGTGTCTTGAAGTTGACGGAGAGCTTCAGTCATGAAAAGGTCTGTGCTCCACACCACTACAGCTTCACCCTTGTCGGCCGGTTTGATGACGATATCTTTACCGCTCCGGAGACATCGAAATGCCGGGTAGATGTTGAAATGTCGGAGACGCTTTCGGATAAAATGTTTTGCAGCATTTGATTAAGGCACCGAATACCCGTGTTCAAGTCCGGTCAGTATAAACTTTAAGCTACATTACTTCAGGAGCGGTAAATTATGCAATAGCCCAGTCCACTGCTGGAGTAATTCCTTATTTTTCTCTGTGAGCAGACGTGGAGATTTTCTGCTATTTTTAACTGCCCAGGATATGTAGGAGAAAATAAGGGCGCACCTATAACTATGAGGAATATATATATATTAAATTTAAATGTTGAAGTGAATCTAACGGATTTTGTGTGTTATTTTAAATGGCTTATAAACACCTTCCACGCTGCAATTGTATATATATATATATATATATATATATATATATATATGTGTGTGTGTGTGTGTGTGAGTGTGTGTGTATGTGTACATACACACACATATGCACACACACACACACACACACACACACACACACACACACACACACACACACACACACACACACACACACACACACACACACACACACACACACACACATATTCTGCAGGTTATACTTGTTAGATTGAAGTCTCAGAAAATATTTCAATGTGATGCATATTTTAACAATTTCCATTCGCTGAAAGGCTAGGTTGCAGTTTTTACAATAAAGGGTCACGCAATACCTAAAAGGGTAAGTCTAGACATACACATGACAAACTTTGTGTAGAATCATGCAAAATGTTTTTAGTGCACAGCTGTCTGCGCCTCGTCTGAATGTGTGAGTGTGTGTGTGCTGGTGTGTGTATTTATGCATATATAAGCATATGTATCCCTATATATATATATATGTGTGTGTGTGTGTGTGTGTGTGTGTGTGTGTGTTTTCATACACACACATACATACGGATAATTTTGCTTGCGTATATGTGTGAGAGAGAGAAAGAGAGCGGGCGTATGTGTAAGGTTAAACGAAACTAATCACGTTTATAATATATATTTCATACCTACATACACACATATCTATCTATCTGTCTGTCTGTCTGTCTGCCTGTCTGCCTGCCTGCCTGTCTGTCTGTCTGTCTGTCTGTCCCTCTCTTTCTCTCTCTCTCTCTCTCTCTCTCTCTCTCTCTCTCTCTTTATATATATATATATATATATATATGCGCGTACGTATCTATCTATTATATATCTAGTAT
>NC_068995.1:28622085-28623082 GCF_001194135.2 Octopus bimaculoides
TATATATATATATATATATGTGTGTGTGTATGTGTGTGTGTGTGTGTGTGTGTGTGTGTTTGTTTGTGTATACGGACGATATATATATATATATATATATATTTATATGCGTACATATCTATCAATTGCACACACACCACACACATACACGCACACACATACACGCACACACATATACCCACACACGTACACAGACACGCGCGCGCACACACACATACGCACACACACACACGCACACACACTGTAAGAATCGACAATCGTGCATGCATGCACACACACAAATATACATAAATATAAATTGTACTAATGCGGGGTTGTTAAATGTAAATATTAAATATATGATAAGTAAAAGAAAATCAATTGATAATAACTTGAAAAATTGAAGAGGAGATAACTGCTGTGACAACGAATGATAACGTATGTGTTGCTAACGTATGTTATTATTCGCTTCACAGACATTTCACTGGACTCAATGAGAGCGTGAGTTGGCGTTGTGTTGCCTTCACCGTGTGCTTTATACAGTGATCTGAATTAAACCATTTTCACCAACATGACCGAATGTACACAGGAATACTTGGAGGAGAAGTTCAGACAGTTTAGGGACCCAAACTCGGAGGAGGGTGAGTAAAAAACATGTTTTGATATCTTTCTATTCATATATCTTCCATCTTACTCTCTTACTGAGTTCACCTACTTCTCACCCAGCCTATGAAGGAACCCCTATTGAGTGACTTCATTTGCTAGAAATAGCAGGCGAATAGCCTTAAGATTATACCTACTGGTCCTACAAAACATGGACACATTGAATTATGTCGAGTGATTCGTTATTCCTTAAAAATGACCTGATTCAGACCCTACTTGTGACAAAACAACAAACTATTTCAGGTGTGTGTATTTGTGTGTGTGTGTGTTTATGTATGAATTAATGTATGTATCTATATATCTATACACACACACATACATATAAACGTGTGTACAATATATATATATATATATA
>NC_068995.1:28623964-28624802 GCF_001194135.2 Octopus bimaculoides
ATATATATATATATATATATATATATATATACACACACATACATACACGCACACGCACACACATATATAGATATATACATATATGTATGTGTATGTGTTATAATTTGCGTGTGACACACTAGATGGCCTGATACTAATATATTATTACTACCACTGTAACGTATTGTAGAACAGCTTGGTTAAAATTTTCAGTTGATACCCTACCACCCTTCCATACAATATGTAAATAAAACATTTGTCCCAGTTTTCTCGTGACATTTAGAAATGTATCTCACTTGTATGTGTAGGTGAATTTTAGCTCAAGTAGGATGGTCGAATATAATATAAGGGAAAATATAATATAATATAAAATAATATATATATACATATATATTGTGTTGTGTGTGTGTGTGTGTGTGTGTGTGTGTGTGTGTGTGTGTGTACATATATATGTACATTTATATGTTTTTGTGTGTTTCTCTATGTGAGCATGTTTCAAAATTATGTAGTTTAGGGTTCAAGCGGAATGTGTGGTATTTAAAACTTCCGCCATTGTTTCGTGTCAGTGAAAGCATTGTGCATGAAATTTGCTGTATGTAATCCGACTGTAACGTTATTGGAAGAAGTGTTACTGTTTTTATGCAGTAAACTTTTGTTGTTGCCGTATCTAACAGCACTACGTGACCCGACCTTGGGTGCTTTTAGGAGGGCCTACTCTATTCTAAGTATTTGGCGGAATTCTCCGATTTGATTTCAATATTCTCCTTTCTTGCCACAATCTCGGAGACTAAAAGCTATGATTGTTGTTCTCCCTTCTCTCATTAAGCCAATAACATATATATATATATATATATATATA
>NC_068995.1:28625408-28628372 GCF_001194135.2 Octopus bimaculoides
GATATATATATATATATATATATATATATATATATGCGTGTATCTGTATGTGCTTAGATGAATATTTAAACGCATGTATTATGTATACGAATTGTTTACATTTAAAAATCATACGTGTATATTTATGCGGCTTTGTGTGTATTAGGCTGTAAATTTACGACAGAAAATCCTTCAGAGAAAACGGGTTATAAACAAATTATTAGTTTAACGGTCAATGAGAGATTACAAAAGTGGAAATACCTTTGACGTTTCGAGGTTTAAGCACGTCTTCAGAAAAGTATTTAGAAATGTAGAGGAAGAAACAGTTCTACAAATGGGTAAGGTGTATGTATATATGTATGGCATGCATTGGTATGTATGTATGTATGTATGTATGTATGTATGTATGTATGTATGTATGTATATACACACATTTATAAAATGTGTATGCGTGTGTATGTATCATCATGATCATCATGATCATCATCGTCATCGTTTAACGTCCGCTTTCCATGCTAGCATGGGTTGGACGATTTAACTGAGGACTGGTGAACCAGATGGTTACACCAGGCTCCAATCTGATTTGGTAGAGTTTCTACATCTGGATGCCCTTCCTAACGCCAACCACTCCGAGAGTGTAGTAGGTGCTTTTACGTGCCACCGGCACGAAGGCCAGTCATGCGGTACTGGCAACGGCCACGCTCGAAATGGTGTATTTTACGTGCCACCTGCACAGGAGCCAGTCCAGCGGTACTGGCAACGAACTCATTCGAGTGTCTTTTCACGTGCCAATAGTAATAATAATAATAATAATAATAATAATAATAATAATAATAATAATAATCTATACTATAATGGAGAAAGCTTTTTATTAATCAGGTATGTAACAATTACTAAAAGCAATAGTAAAAGTCTGACCGCCTGGAAATATTTTTATAAATTCATATTCTAAGAAATTTCCTGTAATTTCGATTTCTGAAGTTTGTTGAATTTTTTCATTGCATTCATTGCGTCTAATTCTTCATAAATTTAAATATTCATAGCATTCACCGCGAAGTAGATTTTAATGTTTAATAATGAACAGTATTATTTCGCAGGCGACATTTTACGTTTTTTATTTGCAAGTCTCTCATTTTCGCTCGCCTCTATTTTCATTAATGATAATTTAATAATAGCTATATAACTTTGATACGAGGCATAACTTTAAGAATATCATTAGTTTCCGGAGTTTGTTAAATGAATATTTTTGATAAAATGAAAATTCTTTAATATACCGGTATAATTTTTTTGTTTTTAATGAAGAAGTGATTTTATTGGTATGGCTGTTTGGAACGTTATTAGCCTTTCAATAACAACTATGTGATCGCTGTTATTTCTAGCACGCTAAACAAGATAGTTTTTAACGAGCTTTAACTTATACGATTTTTTCATCTAATGTTTGTAATGTTCTCTTCCCCACCTCTTTTTCTCTCTTACACACAAACACTCTCACAGTCTCTCTAATTTAAACACACGCACTCCAGGTTTGATTTTGTTATCACACAAATATTACATTTGAATTTTGCAATTCAACATGGGGCGTCAAAAAAAAAATATGCAACTGAAAAAGAAAATTTAGTAGTAAAGGTACAGCGGCAGAGAGAAAGACGGACAACTGAATTAGATGAAACCAGGGCAAAGTGACTGAAATAGATGTCTGAATATGTACGGAGACGTAGACATGATTCTGTTTCCGCTATACATGACCGACTGGTTAGGGTGTTTTGAGAAGAGAATATTCTGCTTCAAAATAATGGTGTCAGATCACAAATTGTTGATGCAACACTGAAGAGATCTTTTCTTTGGGATCACATGGTAGTAGTGGAGTTGACAACCAATATAAGATTTCTTACAGAAGGTCATTCTGATGAAAGAGAGTTTGCTAATTAGCTTCTTGATGTAGGAAATGGTAACATCTCTGTTGAACAAAGCCTTGGTGAATTCAAAATCAAACTACCCAATGACCTTTGCCTTGAAAGTGGTGCTTTTTCAGATCTTTGTGATTTTGTATATCCTCCGGCAGGGGATGGTGGTGAACCCTGCTGTACTCTTTCATCACAACTTTCTCTCATTCTTACTTCCTGTTTCTGTTGTGCCTGTAATACAAAGGGTCAGCCTTGTCACGCTGAATGTCCCCGAGAGCTACGTTAAGGGTACACGTGTCTGTGGAGTGCTCAGCCACTTGCACGTTAATTTCACTAAGCCATGCGCCATCGCATTATTATTATTATTATTATTATTATTATTATTATTATTATTATTATTGTTCAGTAGTTTTATTTTTATAACGTGCTTTCACTTCACTACCGCGCGCAGCTCTGTGTTCCTTGGGTATGTGCTGTGGTTTGCTGTGATGCTTTTATGGTTACTGTATTGAAAGTGTTTTGCGTAAGACGTGTGCAGTGCTCAGTAGGGCAATTTTCTGTATGTTATATATATTTGTAAGTCCTGGTGTTTTTGTTATGTATTTGTCTGAATATTTTTTTATTATATCTAAGGCACCTACTATGATAGGAATTGTTTCTGTTTTTAGATTCCACTTTCGAGTTACCCCTATTTCCAGGTCTTTGTATTTTGAAAGTTTTTCCAGTTCTTTTAGGGAAACGTCGTCATCTATTATTAAGCTGGCAGAAAAGTTAGCACGCCGGACGCAATGCTTAGCAGTATTTCGTCTGCCGTTACGTTCTGAGTTCAAATTCCGCCGAGGTCGACTTTGCCTTTCATCCTTTCGGGGTCGATAAATTAAGTACCAGTTACGCACTGGGGTCGATGTAATCGACTTAATCCCTTTGTCTGTCCTTGTTTGTCCCATCTATGTTTAGCCCCTTGTGGGCAATAAAAAAAAAATTATTATTATTATTATTATTATTATTTAAAGGATTGATGTTACACCTCCTTTAAATATTACCAAAATGAAGCAGACTGAGATGTTTATTTTGAACTTGT
>NC_068995.1:28629098-28633028 GCF_001194135.2 Octopus bimaculoides
TATATATATATATATATTAAGAGAGAGAGAGAGAAAGAGAGGGGGAGAGAGAAAGCAAGGAGAAAGAAAGTGTGTGTCTGTGTGTCTGTGTGTTTATGTGTTTGCGTTTGTGTCTGTAATATTTAATTAATGTGTAGGAGTTATCTTTCAGGAACACCTATGTTTTGAACAAATTCTATTGTTTAACTCACTGTACAGATATAACGATTTTCTTTCCTATTTTGAAAATGCGAAATTAGTTCATAACTGTCACGTGATGGATAAGTGACAGGAAGATGTCGTCAGCATTGTTTTCTCTTTTTAAAGTTAGCAGGTAGAACGTCTGACTGAAGTTTCTGTCTGTTACTAACGATAATTTGGCAAATCCCTCGCTCAATAAAAGTGAGAACTTCATTTTGATGAATTATTTTTAAAACAATTTTTGTTGTTTTTTTCTAAACAAATTTTAAGGTTGCATTTTTGTTAAATTCATTCTACTTTCCATTTTTATTTCGATCCCAACCTAGACATACAATATGTTGACATTTAATAAAAGTTTCTTATATAATTTTATAAGTTTTGCACTGAAGTGAATATATTTTCATTTTACAATGGCAAGCAATAATTTAGAAATATCATCTCAACTCCTGTATATGTCAAGATAAAAACGAATAAGAATATTAAGAAAAAAAAATTCCTATTCTTGTATGAGTAAGCTTACAGTTATTTATTTATATATTTTTGCTTTTACGCCTACCTATTTTGAGCGGCTATCCTAAAGTTTGGACGTTTTACGCTCACAAATATCTACCACACCTTCATTTGAATTTTGTATAAATCTGTTAGTTACTACTTCTGACTCACGTCTTCCAGCTGGTACTTTAGGAAGTGTGTTGTATCGATTCACAGGATAAGTATTTCTTTTTGTTGTTGCAAACATAACAGTAATAAACGTGATGAACATTGTAGTTTGGTTACGGTCAGCGAATATAAATATATGTGGCATACCTACACAAGTGTGCCCTGCCCGAATTTGTTTCCTCGTAACTTCCCGAGAAATGCATATGTTTTAATGAAATTTTCTACAAATACATTTCAGATAGTGCAGATTACGATTATATGGGAATTTAATGTAAAAAAAAATTTCGAGGGTGGGAAGTTACGGAAATTCACACAAGTTGGCTTTGTTTCGTCATAACTTTTTTTAATGAAATTTTCTACAAATACTTTCAGGTGGTGTAGATTACGATTATATCGGATTTTAAAATGAAAAAAAAAAAAAAAAAATATGGTGGGCTCGCACTCGTACATATTGACTTTGAAATTTAAAGTTTCATTTTGTGATGTGTGTCAGTATGTATGTGTGGGAGCCCACCAATTTTTTGCCATATAAAATTTCGATATAACTAATCTGCATCGTCTTAAAGGTGTTTGGAGAAAATCTCATAAAAAAATACCCATGTCTCTGAAAGTTACCAGGAAATACATCTGACTCGTATGAATTTTCCGAAACTTCTCTCCATATCCCCTGAAAAATTTCTTTTCATAAAAATTTCCGATAAAATCGGAATCTACACCATCTGAAGCGTACTTGTAGAAAATTTCATTAATAACTATCCCTTTTTCTGGAAGTTATGAGGAAACAAAGTCGAGTGAGGGGCACATTTGTGTAGGTATGCCATATATTTTATCCCTGCTTTATTCTACAGGGTGTCCACAAAGTCTGGGTACATGGGGATTAACACATACTTTAAGAAATTATTATTTTTTATAGTTAATCGTTTCTGTTATGATTTTATTTACTCCATGTACCCACATGGGTATTAACACATACTTCAAGAAATTATTATTTCTTATATTTAATTGTTTATATTATGATTTTATTTACTCCATGTACCCTGTATTATGAATTAAACATAAAAATTTGCCGACAAAGTCGGTATTCCAATAAAAATTAAAGTAGGAAGCTGCATATTGTGATCATTTTGAGGCGAAATCTTTTCAATAACATACAATCAGCAGCATCCACTCTATTTAGAGAATAATTCCGATAAGCCATCCAGATGATAAACAATATTATAAATATCTCTTAGTTTCTTGAATTAAAAAAAAATTAAAAATAGTAAAGCTTGGAGTAATTTCAAGGAAAACTATTTTCTGTTTCGATTATCCTATTTCTGGTTTTTATATTGAGTAATGTATTTCGTATAAATAAACATTACATATTTTGAGGCTAAGAATTTAATTTTCTCTCTTTAAAACCCAGTATTAGATACATCATCTGGTATAATATTGTTTAGTCCATTTGTTCTGATCTGGTGTCAGACGTTGCCAACAATTGTTAGGATTATTTGAATATTAGTGAAGCATGTTACAGTGAATCATGCAAATGTTTCGTATTTCCTGTCGACAAAATGGCGAAAGATTATTCTGAAAAATGGCAGAGGAGATGTATGTACTGCCAGACACATTAGACCTCGCAGCTCTTATTCTTGCATATAGCAATTTCTGTTCCGATCAAACTGAGTAGGGATCAAGTTTGGGAGCCTAAGACACTGGAACTTTCCAAGTTGGAACAGAAACTTGTTGAAAATCACTTGCAAATTCGTTAGCTTCCACCTGATTTCAGACAATGTCATGTTCTTTTATGTCTTAATTTAAAGGCTGATTGACAATACTCATGATCTTTTGCAAGTATATCCGAAACTAGCGAATAGAAAAGTTGAAGGACCAAGTGTCATAGCTGCAATAGGATCAGTGTGTTATGCTCAAATTTGGGACTGTATCTATATTGCAACTAGAGGAATCAATCCAAAGACTATGATCCCTTTACTTGAAACACAGCGGTATTATTAAACAGACCGACAGTTAGCCCACGTAAAATTTTTTAAAAGTTTAGCGCATAAATGCATATGCACATGTCTAGACCTGCAACTATATGTTTGAACACTCATACATAAAGCAAAACTTACAGATCTACACATGTACTGACGTCAAATACGTGCGTATATACGCATATACATGCACAACTGCCCTGTGGATGCTGTCTGTTGAAATTCCAATGAAGTAGCCCTGGATCTAGATGAGAGACCGGCCACCTCTCTATAGTTTCAAATTTTGGTAACATATTGCACCTGAACGCCTCACAAAACTGAAAATATTTACGCTTTTTAATAATTTTGAGCCTCCTGCTAATTGTGTATGTTCTAATCTTGCAGCTGGTTTAGCTTATGCCCAAATCCGGTGCTGATTTCAAGTGATAATCTGGCTATATTCTCCAATTTGATGAACAGTCATATATACGGCTACATTTTTTTGATAGCAAATCATATAATCCAATTCTTAGTCACAGATTCCATTAAAACTTAGGCATATTTGATCTGTGAAAGGGGGCTTTAAAGCGGGCGATGGGTCTGGTAGGGCTGGTTGAGTTCCCAGCAAGAGCCAAAGATGAAAGTTCAATTTCCGGATGAACCTGCCTATTTAATCTCTCGTACAAGCTATTTCCATCTTGAAACAGATGAATCTATCAAATTCACTGCTCTTTCACAAAAAAAAAAAAAAAAAATCACAGTACTTGAATTTCTGCCCTTTGGTTACGTAACCAAGCAAATCATTAAGGGATAGATGTCTTATAAATATTTTTATCATCATTTTATGTGAATGCATTGGGAAAGATATACTGTTTAATAACAGTTTGTCATACTAACAATTTGAGACTCTTGTCTTCTCATTGTTACAACCTGCTTCTGGTATTCTGCTCCTCTTAACGACTACTTATTTAGAAGACCGTTGTACAGCCTAGAAAAAGAAACAAACGAGAATATCAGAGTAAACTTGTTCCTAACAAAGTGGTCCAAGACTGCATATAAACTTCTGTATCCCTTTGTGTGAGCGAGTGTGTGTGTGTGTGTGTGTGTGTGTGTGTGTGTGTGTGTGTGTGTGTGTGTG
>NC_068995.1:28633169-28636804 GCF_001194135.2 Octopus bimaculoides
GAGAGAGAGAGAGAGAGAGAGAGAGAGAGAGAGAGAGAGAGAGAGAGAGAGAGAGGCTGAAACAGTATGTATATGTGTGTGTGCGTGCATGCGTATGTGTGCTCTCGCGCGCATTTATTTGCTTTTGTATGTCAACATTTTGTGATTTTCCTACGGTGTGTCAACACTGTCCAGTGCGTGGCAACATTGCGTTGCCTACTGAGTAGAATGAGGTGATGTGGTGGTGTCACTAGTGGAAGTGGTAGCAGTAGTGATGCTGTGTATATATGTGCATTTGTGTTTGTCTATATCTGTGTATATATGCGAGTATGTGTGTAAGTGTGTGCGCGTGTGTGTGAGCGTGTACGTGTGAGTGTGTGTACGTGTGTGCAGCCGCATGCGTTTTTTTTCAATCTACGGTGTTCGCCAAACATAAGTTGTCAGTAATTGTTTTTCAGTTCTATAGTTTCATGTATTTAATAGATACACGTGCAATTAACTTTATGTAAGCTACACTGATAGCCGAGTTAATGAAGTCTCCTCTAAGCGTCACCCCTATTCTCTTTAAAACAAAAAGCCCATTGCATAACGTAGAACGAGATACAAAATGCTATGTGTGATTGGTTGAAGAGCTCGTTTCGTAATTATGTTCCGAGTTCGATCCTATTAAGAGGCATCTTAAGCAAGTGTCTTGGGTCTACCTAAATCTCTAAGGATCTGATTTGTATCGTGGGTTGTTGTTAAGGTTAGCTTATTTTCTAATATGTCACTTTCTGGAAATGACTATCAGTTCAAACACATCTCCGCCCAGCCTTCTCTTTCGGAACAATAAGACGTACAGAGACTAGCACAAATGTTCTGCTGATCTCTAATGCAAACTCCTCATGGTTTATGAAAGACGTTTCAACAAAAAAGAAAAGAATCTGAAAATGAGTTTATGACGGCAACATGAATATACTTCCAATTTGGTTCCTCTTAGTGTCATTCATTACATCATCTTTATATCAACAGACACTAATTACAATCTAAGTCTTGCCAACGAAGTAGACTATACATTACTGAGAAGGTGTAATAAGATCGAGACGTGACTATTGCTTTCAACATTTAACTTTTTAGACAAAATCCATTGCTACCTGCTCTATTTTTGTTTTCACAAAATTTCGATGAATTGAATTTATTGGAATTGTTTTTCTCGTGCGGGTTGCTTTTAGATTTTATGCACCTCATATAAGAAGTTTTTGTCTCTCAGTATAGCGTGAATAATCTCAGTGAATCGTAAACTTATTCAAATCGTTATATTACATGTGTGACACGATAGCTTTTTTGAAATGTCTACTTCCCTATTAAACCCCTTTATCTTGTCACTAGCTGCTATTAAAGGGTTAGTTATAATTTCGGCTCCTACCCAGTACCTGTAAACTTTTTCTACTGTGACTGGTAGCTGTCAACATTCTCGAATATAATTACACAATAAACACCGGTTCAGTTACTGAAGATGGTTGGGTGAGGTGAGATGTCTACGCCAGTTAAAGGAATGTGAACTGTTGTATGACAAACGATATAACACTTAAATTGTCTATTACGAAACCTTTGACTATCACCAACACTTCCGCCACTAATCTACTGTCACCATGACAATGATTACCATAGCCACAGCTATCAGTCGTCCTGCAAGAAATAGCAGCTAAATCTCGCTCATATAATACCGAACTGTCTTAAAAAAGAGCGCAACATTTAATCTAGTTCTTGATATTGCTAATAAGACGGGGTGTTCAAACTTGAGATAGGTTTGCTAAACAACAACAACAGGAGTACTGCAGCTGCTGCTGTACGATATAATATCATTACAAGATAAATAAAGGAGTGGCTGTGTGGTAAGTAGCTTGCTTACCAACCACATGGTTCCGGGTTCAGTCCCACTGCGTGGCACCTTGGGCAAGTGTCTTCTACTATAGCCTCGGGCCGACCAAAGCCTTGTGAGTGGATTTGGTAGACGGAAACTGAAAGAAGCCCGTCGTATATATGTATATATATATAGATATGTGTGTGTGTGTGTTTGTCCCCCCACCATCGCTTGACAACCGATGCTGGTGTGTTTACGTCCCCGTAACTTAGCGGTTCGGCAAGAAGAGACCGATAGAATAAGTACTAGGCTTACAAAGAATAAGTCCTGGGTCGATTTTCTCGACTAAAGGCGGTGCTCCAGCATGGCCGCAGTCAAATGACTGAAACAAGTAAAAGAGTAAATAGATAAATATGTTGCTAGTGGGTGTCAAAAAAATGGGGATGACAATAATGTTATGTATGTATGTATGTATGTATGTATGTATCTATCTATCTATGTGTGTGCGTGTGTGTATGTGTGTGTGTGAGTGTGTGTGTATGTGTGCTTTTTATCTTTTTCTTGATTCAACCATTAGACTACGGCTATGCTGAGGCATTGCCTTGAAAGATTTTAATCAAACGAATTGACCCCAGTACTTATTTTTAAAAGGCTTAGTACTTACTCTATCGGACACTTTTGCCGAACCGCTAATGCTACATGTGATGGGGAGGAGCACAAACACAGACGTGAAGACGCGCGCACACACACATAAACACACACACACACGCACACACACACACACACACACACACACACACACACACACACACACACACAAACACGTATATATTTATTAAAACTTTGAGAAGTTTCACATAAGTAAATTTATGTTAAAAACGTCAGAAAAAGAGTGCTTTGAGAACTTTAACTTAATAAAGAGGTGAAAATGATTACATTTTTATTTTCAACAAAAGATGCAACTATTTTCTATTGTCGAGATAAAAGTGGCGAACTGAGAAACCGGGGCTCAGATTAAATTAACTTTTTTGGAAGGCAGTTTTGAACGTTCACGTGTTTTTCAAACTAAACTTTCATAGTAGTGACTGTTGATCTTCCTCCGAAAGCTGTTGTAGTCATAGATGCAACATCAGTAGCAGCAGCTGTATTGGTGTCCATTGTTTCTCATCGGCAATGTTTATATTAAGAAGTGATTTTTAAAGGTGAGTAGACGTATATTGGTGATGGTGATAGTTGTGGGAACAATTGTAGTAGTCGTAGTAGTAGCTGAGGTATTAAGTTGTAGTAGTAGCCGTATGTGTAACAATAGCAGGAGCGGTAACAGCAACGAGAACAGCAGTCCCAGCGGCCTGCAGTGTTAATAGCGTAAAGGTTTAATCGATCAAATCGACCTCAGTACATATTTTAAGGCCTGTAACTCATTCTATCTACTTCTAATAGCTGAATCACCAAGTAAACTAGTTATACTAATAGCTCAAACAAACACAATTCTAATACTGTCTTAAAAAAAAAAATACTCAGACCAGAGAAACGTAGACACCCAATGGGGATCTTTGGGGTTTGACGGGCAACACTTGTTTTCTTAACGAAACACTTTCAAACTTGGGACACTGGTAGAATGTGTCATATAAAACAACTTCTTCTCTTAACCTTCTTAACAAAAAATTGTACATCGCAAATTATTTCATGTTAAAGTTGTCGTATTTCTGTAATTTCAACCAATCACTGACGTCTGTTCAGCTGAATACAGTTACTGCTGTTCGGTGTCAAGTGTGTTATTCCCTGTTTAATTATATCATTATTCCCTAGTAAG
>NC_068995.1:28637793-28646047 GCF_001194135.2 Octopus bimaculoides
ATATATATATATATATAACTTGTGCGTGTGTGTGTGTGAGTAAGCATGTAATTTTATTTCCGCTTCTCACGACTGAAGAGCCTCTCTTTTTGAATTCATACACCTTGCAGTATCTGACATTTAAACTCATTTTGAAAGAGTATAATCGATACGAATTTTAACATTGTGGTGGTAGTAAAGCAAGGGGAAAAATTATATTGTAAAAAATTACCATAAATTGTTAAAAAGTAACCCCCATGTCAAAAATGTAACGAGGCTTTCCTCCAACATATGTATATATTATTTTGTTTGCAAATATATAAGTGCGTGTATGTATATTATTTTGCTTACGTATAAATTTATATCTTACATTATGCAGTTATTATTATATTGAGATTTAAATATATGTCATTATATTACTCTAATTCATTGCACGGAAATCCGTTTCGATTCACATTTTGTGTTTGTTTATTCTGTTACTTATTTCGTTCACATGTAACTTACATACAAACATACATACATAAATACATACATACATATGTGTGAATCTACAGGATGCCATGGGTAAATTGTCACCATTTTATATTTGTAATTTCGCGCATGCACATTCTTTGTTTTTGATTTTGTCGACTACAGAGTATAGTAGGGTCAGTTGGACACCGTCTCTGAGAAAAACAACACAATGACGAAATTGACTCTGCCAGAAATTTGGAAACGACATGCTATACTGCTTGGCATTCGCGCCCGAAGCTCCAATACGAACATTTCAGAATGCCTGGGTGTCAATCTGAGGACAGTGCAGAGGATTCTGAAAGAGTCGGATGAGTCTAATGGTGATTACGAAGGTACTGCAGATTGGAAAATTCAATTTGATCGTTCTGATAAGAAAAGAACTCCTGAATTTGTTGGTGAGACCCAGACCATAGTTGGCAACGATCCCTCCAAATCAATCAAGTCCATCGCCAGGGACATGGGAATGTCTGAGTTTCTTATTAGGCAGGTAGTGCATGAAGACATTTGGTATTCCTCATACAAGATGAGAAAGGACCAATTTTTGTTACAAGCAATCAAAGACACGAAGAAAGACCGCGCTACTAAGCTTATGAAGAAGCTCAAGCATCCCTTCCAATCGATCATGCTTTGGTTTTTCTCAGACGAGAAAAATTTCTGCCAAGGATCAGATGGTGAACACGCAGAACAACTGTTGGCTTGCCGTGTCCCCAAAACATGTACCGAGAGTGATAAAAACCAAACATCCAATCAACATCATGGTGTTTGGAGTGATCGCTAGTGATGGCGACGTTACGCCTCCATTCATCTTCCCACATGGCCTCACACTCAACACGGAGGCCTACATCAAGTGCCTGGAGGAGGTAGTGCTGCCCTGGGTCAAGAGGGTGGCTGCTGGAAGACTTTATGTCTGGCAACAGGACTCTGCACTATGTCATACAAATAGGAGAGCCTAGTCATGGCTGTCAGACAATTTCTGCGACCACATCACCCCTAACATCTGGCCACCTAACTCCCCAGACTGAAACCTCCCTGATTATTATGTGTGGGGCGCAGTTGAGCGAGAGACCAACAAAAGTCCTTGTAACACCAAAGATGGACTGAAGGCAAAGATTAAATAGCATTCACCAACTTAAAAAAGGAGACCGTCCAGAAGAGTTGCAGGCGATTCCGAAGTCGTCTGGAGACCGTAGTTAAATCCAGTGGTGATGTTATTGAATAAATTTACTCTTTAGTATTTCAAGATACTTTAATGTAATTTTGGTAAATATATCTGTTAAAATGATATTGTGAGTTTTATTTTCATTTTTGCGTAATTTAGACGACAATTTATTCACCGCACCCTGTATATTTTATACCCTGGTGTTGGATATATAATTTAACAAAGCTGGGCGAAAGAAGTATTTACACGACGCAATACGATTACTGTTACACAAGGTTAAACGCTCTCTACCAACAGTTCCTAGTGAACTGCTCACCATCAATTCCTCACAATTATTTATTTTCTAGCAATGGGTCAGTCCACTTTTAGTCACATGGGGGTGGTCGGGATCCTTCCATAACAGTATGTATGTCATTATTCAGTTTATTTCAAGATTTCTTGCCAATAGAGAAAGAACCAGTTTCTAACCTAGATCCAAGGCTCATTCATTGAAATTTCAACATCAACAACGGGGTATTTTTTATGTATGTACGTACGTATGTATGTATGTATGTATGTATGCATGTATGTATGTATGTATGTGCAGCTTTGTATGTTTTATGTATGTATTCTCAAGCATATAGTTACATATCTAGACATGCTCATATGTATTTAAATGATAAACTTCTGGAAAGTTTTACAGATTTTTTACAGTCCCAGTGATGGATTGGATCTGTAGTCTTCGAATTATCTTTCTTTCTGGTTTTGAAAAGCCAAATTTCTCGAGATTGGTATTTAGGCAGTATGTTACATATCCCAGGGCTCCAATAATTACAGGTATAAACCTGAACTTGTAATCTGGATAGAGTAACTGCAGATTTCTCAATAATTCAGCATGGGTATTCTCTTTTTCACTGATCTTCAGTTTTATGTTAACATCTGCTAAGCAGCTAATTTCAACTACTATGCACAGTTTCTCTTCTCTATCTCAAATCATTGTATCAGGTCTGTTGTGCATACATTTTATTGAGGTCTTCACTGGTATATTCCACCAGTATTCCTTTTTATTAAGAGTGGCTATAGCTTCTACCATATTGTGGGTTTTTATTTCTTTGTCCTCGAGATTATCCTTCCGACGGATTTCATTATAGAGTGTCCTTGCTACAACGTTATGTCTCATCGGTAGATAATACCATGATAACATTTTCGGACAACTGCTTATGATGTGGGTGATATCTTCAGTGTGAATTCCACAAAGTCTGCATCGGTTGTCACATTTTACGGCTTTTCCCGCATCTCTATCTCTTTTGTGAATCAGGTACCTGGTTGATATTTCCTATTTCTGGATTTCAAACGCGTACCCTTCAAAGTGGGAGGTAGTAATCCGGCTATTCGTCCATGATAAACTGCTTTGATGATCGATGTTACTATCATCACGGAGCTTTCTTGTAACATATACATGCATAGTCTTCTCCTCATATAGGCTCACCCTTTCATCTGATGGTACGTGGCGGTAGAGTTGTGTGACATCATTAGGCATGTATTCTAGGTTATCAGGCTCAGTGTTGTTTAATGAGCTGCCTTCCAAGTCTTATGATGTTATCAGCCTCATGTATGCAAACTTGGTTAAGGAATGCACTTCAACGCTTGGTAGTTAAAAGATATTGCCGAAATGATATGATGCGACATTCAAATGCATTTTGGATGTTAAGCCTCTGCTGCCTTGTTTTCATTTTAGGTCGAAGCGGTCTACGTCACTGTTTATGTGGAAATTATGTGTGCTTGTTAGTATTTTTCGGGTTTTCACATCAATGGCTCGGATCTCATCAAGCTCCCAATCAAGTAGTCCAAATGTTGGTATGAGTACTGGCACTGCAAACACATTGTAGGCCACTGTTTTATTGAATGCAGAGAGTTCTAATGTCCGAATTTTCTTTATTCGGCTGTAATATTCTTTAGTGACACGTGTTTTGTTACAGGTGTCATTGTAGGATATATTTTCATCCACCCCTACATACCTGTAACATTCCTCGTCAGATACAGGGGACATAGTCAAATCATTGATGAAGATGTTAGTAGTCTGGTTTATAGTTTTCCTCTTTTCACTACCATATAACAACATTTATCCCGACCAAACTCCAACCCTACATCCTTTGATAGTGTCGTAACTAGGTCAAGGCTCTTTTTCATCTCATGCATATTCTTTGAATAAAGTTTTAGGTTATCTACAAAGAAACAATGTGTAATTTTGGTATTTCTGTTTCAAATGATTAATAGAAAGTATAAACAACATCACAGAGAGGCTGTCTCTTTGGAATATGCCTTTGCGATATTGTATTCTATCGGTGATAATACAGTCACTCTATGTGCTTAATTTCAAGATGGTGGCCCACGATGAAGTCAGGTCAGCAATGGCTTTGACTATACTCACTGAAACTTTAGCAAGTTGAAGGGCTTCTAGCATCCATGAGTGGGGAACAGAGTCAAAGGGTTTCTTATAGTCTAGCCACATTGAAACTAGGTTCCTCCTATGCTCTCGCACCTCTGACACCACGGTTTTGTTGATTAACAATTGCTCGGCACATCCCCAGGCTCCCTTCTTCCCAGCTGCTTGTTCTGCAGTAATGATGTTATTGGTTTCACAATGGTCCTGGCAGAAGAGGTTTAAACCTGCTGTATATATCTTATACATTAAGTTCTGGCATACAATTGGCCGGTAGATTTTGCCATGTGGGTGGTTCTGCATTTGGGGATCAATTTTGTCTCTCCAGAGTTAACCAGTGTGGTATGCTACTGTTCCCAATGGCAGCTTGCTGGTACAGATTGATAAGGTATGGTCGGTAGAATGTTAGCTTCTTGTACCAATATCCAACAATCAAGTCTCTTCCAGGTGCTTTTCTATCCTGGGATTTCTGGATCACAGTTGCAAGAGTTTCACCATCAATGTTGTATGTCTTGGATGTAACGCAGGAGCAATAACTTTTTCGGATTTCTTCCAGCCGCAGAGCATCTTGGTTAAATTCCTTCTCTTCACTCCAGATTTTCCACCAGAAGGAGTCTATGTCTTCTCGTGAAGAAGCTTCCATGATATTTATTGTTCCTCTTCTCTGTATAATGCTGCCTGGTTGCGATTAAATTTTTTGTTTATTGTTCTTATCTTCTGATGTCGGAGTTTTTCACTGACAGCTTTTAGCTCCTGTTTTAGGGTAATCAGTTTGCAAGTGAGTGTCCCCTTTTTGCTGTCTCCAAACATCATTTCTATTTAATAAGCATCATTACATGACTGATGGTCTTCCGTAAACCAGTTATATTTTTCTCTGTCTTCAAACCCCATGATGGTACTTTCTTTGATATTTCAGTTTTGTTTACTTTTTTAATATCATTCATGTACTGTTTTACAGTAGTAGCCAGAACATATAGACAGGCGTTAATATGCCAGTATGTGGGTTCATCACACTGTTGAAAATACTTATCACCAATTTCGTTAGCAGCTTTTAATACCGTATCTGGTGGGTGTTTTTTACTTACTTACTTACTTACATGTTTATGTATGTACGTATGTATGTATGTATGTATGTATGTATGTATGTATGTATGTATGTATGTATGTATGCATGCATGCATGTATGTATGTACGTACGTGCGTGCGTGCGTACGTACGTACGTACGTACGTATGTATGTACGTATGCATGTACGTATGTATGTATGTATGTATGTATGTATGCATGCATGATGCATGCATGTATGTATGTATGTATGTATGTATGTATGTATGTATGTATGCATGCATGATGCATGTATGTATGTATGTATGTATGTAAGTATGTATGCATGTATGTGTGTATGTATGAATGTATGTATATAATTAATTTCATTGAATTTGGTCCAGTCAAAGTAGAATTTTTTGAAATTCAATACTCAATATATGATACAACAGTAGAGTTTTACATTTTTTTAAATTGAAAGTCTCTACGATCGTTTCAAAACAAGCTTTATTGAGAATACGTCTATCAGGTAGGTTGAAGCAAAATAAGTGAAAACCTTAGACAGAAGTGTATCTCTTATATGTACGTCAGTGTACTTGTGTGTGTGTATGTGTGTAAGAATATATATACATGTGTGTGTGTACACGTACGTATATATTTCTTTTTAGCTTTATCGTCCACTTCGAGAACCACTGTTCGAAAATATAATTTTGTGTGTGTGTGTGTGTGTGTGTGTGTGTGCGCGCGCGAAACAACCACATAAATATTCTATGTCTCGTCTGGATACGAATGTGTATTTAGTAGTTAAGCGTGCAAAAACGTGACGCCTAATTAGTGGAATAATTGAGATTATCGCGAGGGATTTTACTGCTGTGGAAGCAGTCGAAACATCACGGACACAGATGCTCTCAGTTTTCTTGTAAGATATCTTACAGAGACACACAGACACACCTCAGTATTGTATAAATATAGGTTGCTTACATACACACACTAAATACTGTTTACATTGCACTCTCGCTCTTCCTCTCCCTTACACACTTCTGACAAACACTTTCAAAATTTTCCCATTCACAGAATCGTAGAGACTGTTCCTAGACATTAACTTATATATTTTATTGCTTAACCTCATGTCATCTCTAATTTTTTCTATTCTCGGCATAAAACCTGAAGTTTTAGGCTTGTCGATTACCTTGACCGCAGTACTCGACTGGTTTGTCCCATTAGTCCTTTCATTCCAGAAAGGATGAAAGGTCTTAGCGAGCAGAGCTATAATCAGAGATATTCTAGCCATGATCATCCAGTGGTTATGTATATATATATGAGATATGACATAATGTGCCGTTTCCTTTTTAAAGAAGTTAAGGTGAATTTTAGGGAGAGTTGGTTGTTATCTCTAGTACGTCGATACCCTCTAAGTGGCCCACTGGAATGTTCCAGTTGCTGTTGTTGTGCCTATTTAACCCTGAGCCAACCTTAATTGAATATTTTTATGACCAATGGTGATTCAACATGACCATCCTGTTTTTTTAGAGGACTAAATAATCTATGTCCTTTCATTATGTAGCACAGTATGAGGTGTAAGCCGAGGGAAGATTGGTTGATATTCTAGCCCAAGAGTACATTATCCAACATATCACTTTGTAATACGGTTGGGTGTGCTATGAATGAACTTGGCTGCTATTTTAAACATGTCAGTCGACTACTTGGGGTCTCTTTCGTCGGCTCACTATGAGGAGGATCTGGTGTGGGTGGCGGCATTTATATCATTGTTCATTTTTGTTGTTGCAGTTAGTGATGATTGTCGTTGTTTCGTCCAAGCTCTGAGCAAACGACCAAGAATTACGTAAGTAGTCAGTCAAAAGACTGAGATAATGTCCAAAGATTCACTATTCCAAATGCATCATATTCACAGGACAATTCATAGAAAGGTTCGATAAATTCAGCTGAGAGGATAGTGAAGTGACTAACGTTTCTAGCCTTAGCTATTCTTTTCTACTCTTGGCACAAAGCCCAGAATTTTCGGGGAGGGGGGGGGCAGTCGATTAGATCGACCCTAGTATGCAATTGGTACTTAATTTATCGACTCCGAAAGGATGAAAGGCAAAGTCGACCTCAGCGGAATTTGAACTCAGGACGTAAAGACAAACGAAATACTGGCCTTAGCTATTCATCTGAGAAGTTGCAAAATTAATTCCTCGTAGCAGCCAACTGATTTTATCAGATTTCTCTCTACGTACCAGCAGTTGTCGACACAGACATCATCATTAGATTCTTTGAATTCAGAATCGTACCTTATCTTCTTTCAGGTCAATAGATCTGTACTCAGAAATATAGGAAAAGCAAGGGAGTGATCAAAGTATGTTGCTACAATTCAGCTGCCTACTTTAGTTTTATTATATCTCCTGGGTCAACTCTGATCGAGCAGACTACATGCTCAAAGGCCTTCTACCCGAGATCATCTTATCTTTTTATTCAAATACAGAATGTCTTAGCCCACACTAACCACTGCATTCTTCCTTCTTTTAAGACGGTAGACTATGATTCGAAAGCGATTTGTCTGTTATTTCTAGCAGCTCGAGTGTCCACGCAGAGGCTCCCGCATAAGTTCGTGGTGTGTCGACTGTTATTGTTTAGGGCAGTGGATTGATTGACAGAATAATTAGGGCATGGAACAAAATGATTTGCAGTATTTGTTTTAGCTTTTTACCCTCTGAATTCAAACCCCTCTGTGGTTACCTTAGTATTTCCTCCTTCTGTAGTCGTACAATAAAATTCCAGTCAAGTACTGAAGTCAATAGAATGGACTCACTCGCTCACCCGAAATTTATGGCCTTATTATCATGCAAGAAATTATTATGATTATTGTTGCTTTTGAGGCGGTGCGCTGGCAGAATCGTTAACACGCTGGACGAAATGCTTTCGCCCGTCGCTACGTTCTGAGTTCAAATTCCGCTGAGGTTAACTTTGCCTTTCATCCTTTCGGCGTCAATAAAATATGTACCAGTTGAACATTGGGGTCGATGTAATCGACTCATCACTAAGCTGCCCCTTGTGGCAAAAATTTGAAATAATTATTATTGTTGCTTTTTATCAGATTTAACAGTTTTTGAGCAGAGCTATAAGCCAAAGTAGAGAGAG
>NC_068995.1:28646057-28647670 GCF_001194135.2 Octopus bimaculoides
GGGGGGGGGGAGATACTCATAGTGAAAGAGAGAAGAATTGATACATTTTCATTGATCCACGAAGGATGAACGGTAAAATAGACCCCCGCGTGAGTTGAGCGCTAAGCGCTGTTCGCCCCTTGTTAATAGTTACTTTACTTCCTTCGCTATGTTTTGCATGCATGATGTTAATATTATTGAGGTGATATTGATATTTCTTTGTATTTTGCTCTTCGGTATGTGTGGAATGTTTATGTTCTTATGTATCATTATTAGTTGTATATAATTCTAGGGAAAGAGATGGTTATTGCTATGTAGACTCGGGCCAACCTGATCAAACAAACCTTTGAGTCTACAACTAACATGATCCACAAATTCATAACTCTAGTTATAATAAACTTTCAAGTAGGTATTACATTTTCTAGTCATTTGTTTGGAGCCATGGTTCTGAGAGATTGACGTGGAGTTAGAATAGTTGTGTCAAGGGAACGTTGAAAAGGAAGACGAGACTGGGATGCCATCTGTGGAAGAGATGTGTTTATATTTTGTGAAGCTTGGAAAAAAGTGTTTGTATATAGTGAAACTGTTGAGTGTGAGTGAGGAGGCGTATACTTGAGCTACACTACTCGGAAAATTACAGACTTTAGATATGATGTAATTGCACACCAAACAGATTTGGCGGCCTATTTAATGTGCAATTTAATCCAGCATTTTGAGCGTCAGGTGGAGTTTAGTATTTTGTAGTGGTGGCGGCGCCGACGTTGTTTGTAGTAGTGACGTTAACATTGACAAAAGTAATAATAGTAGCAACTGAACCACCCACTGTCGCAAAAACCACAGTAAATTACGACATTAGGTGAGAAAGTATCATTCAAACCGAATTAGGTCACAATAACTTACATCAGAGAATATGATAATATAAGAGTATATTGGAAAAGGAGAGAAACGGTAGAAAATTAGGAGAGTGTTTGTGAAAGGAAATTAATAGTAGCATTGTAGAAAATTATAGAACTGGTCGAAAGTTATGTCGAATTAACTAGATACAACACTGTTAATAATCTAGAAAGTTCTATGAATACATTAATAAAAAAAAAAAAGAAAGAACTGACACAAACAATAACAGTGAACTTTTATTGAAATAGCTATACCAATTAATTACAATGTTTCGAAAATCTAAGAAATTACACCGGCTTAGCTGTTGAACTGAAAAATAAAAGATTATGGCATTCAATGAATGCATTTGTCATACCTTTTGTAATCGGAACACCATGGGTAATATACAAATATCGATATCGCCAGAATGAACGAAATTATATATGTAGTAGCCATAGTATTCACGAAGTCAAATTGTTATTCCCTTAGATCTATTCTTTTATTCTTTTACTTGTTTCAGTAATTTTTGATTGTGGCCGTGCTGGAGCACCGCCTGTTCTTTTAGTCGAAGAAATCAACCACAGGGCTTCTTTGTAAGCCTAGTACCTATTCTACCGGTGTCTTTTGCCGAACCGCTAAGTTACGGAGATGTAAACACACCAACATCGGTTGTCAAGCGATGGTGGGGGGACAGACACAGACACAAACACACAAATACATACATACATACATATATATACATATATATATATATATATATA
>NC_068995.1:28648488-28653128 GCF_001194135.2 Octopus bimaculoides
TATATACGACAGGCATTTTTCAGTTTCTGTCTACCAAAATCACTCACAAAGATGAACCCGGAACAGTGTAGTTGGTAAGCAAATTACTTACCACACAGCTACTCCTGCGCCTATTATGATATCTTTTTAAACTTTTCTATGGTAGATTCGCCATAGAAAAAGTTGTGGGGTTACAGAAAAGTTAATTTATTTTATTATGAATAAATCGAAACTTGAAATTTTGTTAATGTCAATTTTTCTTTTGAGCCGTATCATTTATATACTTGATTTTACATTCGGATTTTTTAAACAGGTCTTCGTGATTAACTCACATCTACTTTTCATCTCCCCACCACCAAAAAATAATAAAAAGTGAAGTATCAAATATAAAAGACATTTTAAAGTTACGGTTGCAAGGCGTGGGTGTGTGGTAAGAAGTTTGCTTCTTAACCACATGGTTCCGGGTTCAGTCCCATAGTGTGTCACCTTGGACAAGTGTCTTCTACAATAGCCTCGGACCGACTGAAACCTTGTGAGTGGATTTGGTTGACGGAAACTGAAAGAAGCTAGTCGTGTATATATATATATATATGTGTGTGTGTGTGTGTGTGTGTCCGTCCCACTACCGCTTAACAACCGGTGTTAGTGTTTTTACGTTCCCGAAACTTTGCGGTTCGGCATAAGTCTCCGATAGAATAAGTACCAGGCAAATAAATAAACACTGGGATCGATTCATCCGACTGAAATTTTTCCAGGGTGGTGTCCCAGCATGGCTGCAGTCTAATGACTGGAGCAAATAAAAGATAAAAAAATAATGTGGCAGAGTAAAATATGCAAATAAAAACCCTGTTTCATATGTCTGCAAATACTTTGGCAAAATTCAATGATTCAGCATTATTAGCAAATATCACATCCCCAGCTGGACGTCTTCAACTGACTGAGTTGCTGAGTGTTACAATATTATGACCCTGATCCTATCAAACTTAACATAACTCCTAGCCTATATCTTAACCTTATTCAGAAATAGCCCTGTATATTTTATTGGGTCAGCACACAAGTGTAGCTAGAGTATGTGCCGCCCGGGGCGGTCCTTCCGCTTGCCGCCCCCAGACCCCACAAAAAACACATATTGCCTACAGCAGACCCAAAAGTGGTGCCCCTTTAAAAGTGTCGACCTGGGTGAACCCCCCCCCCCCCAACCCCAGCTGCGCTAGTAGGTCAACCTCATAATTTAACAGAATCTGTTGTTTCTAAACCTGGGGTCAATCTGGTAAAACCAATGTTATTATTGGATTTAGCGCTCCCAAATTACCATATATTCATTCCAAAAAAGATCAGTTATGTTGGCCAGTGGCATTATTACTGAAAAACTGAATTGTTTCTCAAACAGCCATTCCAAATTGATCCTAGCTGATGATATTTGCTGGCATTTAAATTCATCGATATCTTTATCCCTAGGGTTTTCATTGTTATGTTTTATTAGATGAAAGTTTCAATTAATCCAAAAGCACAATTAAATTTCTATATGTAACTGCAAAGAAAAAAACTCATCTAATTAGAAAAAAAACGAAAAGTAAACGGATGGTTAAAAATTGTTCTCAAGTCACTGTATTTATAGGGTGCTGGGGTATTTCAGGTCATATTTAGCAATTTAATGAACTAACTGTAATCTAACAAAGACAAAACAAAATAAAAATATATATATTTCAATAAAAATCTATGCACATCTCGATAAGCTTTCTTGTAAGATAGAACAATAATGACAAAAATAGCCAATAAATAAATAAATAAACATGAATAAAAGTAACAGTCAGATAACTGTAAAACAACGCCCGCAAGGAAAAAAGTAGTCAGCAGCCAACATTACAAGGAGAAAATAAAGAAAGGGTTCGATGACAGATTTTTAGCATACAACCATAGAATGGTACAGCCTGGCAGACGATGCAAGAGTCACTCAGTTCGAAAGAGTGTTATCATAGACGAAGGCAGAATAACAGTCTAGCACTGTGACACGCACACATATATAAATACATTTATGTGAGTAGACGTACGAAGCATTGAAGGAAGAAAATGCGAACTTAAGACCAATTCAGATATGCTTGAGAGATATTTGAACCTGTAAAGACATTTTACAGTGGTTTATCATGGAGAAAAATTATCCCTTGAAAAAAGGGTGTTAAAACACCATAGTCAACTCAGAGCACTCTCAATTAAACTGATGAATGCATTTCAAACTTGTTTCTTTTCCGTAACAGATAGTATGAAAAGCGACTCTGAGCAGATTAGGAAGCAAATATTCTTTCATTATATATCAGTAACCATTATTTACTTATTGCGCATGTTAACTGCCAGACCAGAATAAATACGTGGGTAGATGTGCGAAGCAGTGAAGGACAGAGTACAAACATACCCCGTTCAAGTAGACACAGGCCCAAATACAGAGATACCCTTATATGGGGCTGCCTCCTAATTTCCTCGGACACACGTACACAATCTAAACCCTGCAATAAACCGCGCAGTTACTGTTAGCTAATATAATTTCCGACCCTTTTTTGGTGCAAAGTATGCAAGGAATTCTCCTTCACGGGTAGGGCCAGATACTCACCCCCACCGACCACTTCAAGCTTTAGATAACCTCACTCTCGGCTAGATTAAGAACATATTTCACTTCACCAGAGACCCTAAGCCAGCTTCAGGCTGGATAAAAAAAATGTTTTACAGGGTTCACAGTGGCCTCTCTATAAAACTTGGTACTGTTATGAGTCTTAACTACACAATGTTGATTTCTACTCGGTGTCCGGCTAAGGGGCACTCAGCAGGAGCTCTGAAGTTACAATACGGGGGTGGGATCGTAGCAACGGCCACAAGTTTGCGGCTTTATCACAAAATACGGTATCGTCTATAGCCGCTCTGCAACACTTCACAGTTGTATCATTATTCCTATATTTCTTGGGATATAACTTATGGTTGGCATCAGCAGTAAACCTAATCCGATCGCTATATTCCACTCTACCGAGAGCTTCGTTATTATGTATGTGTGTAAAATATATTCATTGAATCGAACTCGGGGGAAGAAATTCCAAAATCTTCTATGACGACGAATAACTTATTAATTTACTTACAAACTTCTGCGTTCGATTTTCAGAATCGATTTTGCCATTGATCCCGTTGGAGATGTATACAGGATACAACTGCTTTCTCAAGGCAACATTGCTTTTATTCATGATCCTAAAATATTTTCATTCTTTATACAAACGTATCCTTGTTTACTGCAGCCAGAAATAGTCATTTAATAAGATATGTCAAAGCCAGTTCACTTTACTCATAAATCTGGAAAAGGTATGACAAACACAACTTTACACTTCTCTCCTCCATGTAACTGTAGCCATGCGCCTCTAAGTACACAACAATTATTTCATAGACTGAATCTTTTATTATTAAAGAGTCATAGTGCAAGATGCAGTGTTCATGACGTATTAAGGCCCCTACTGTCTTTGAAAAAATCATGTAAAAAAAAGAAGAAAATGATCTTACTCAGGCTTTCTGCCAAATTAATCAACTATCTGTTTATATATTTACTAGTTTCATTGATTTAATTGTGTTCTTTAGTTATTTAGTTTTCAATTTTCTGTTGGTTGAGGCCAAAATGTAGAGTTCAACTACTTGACCTCATTAGTAGGCTCTAGTAATTAGTCGACAAGTTATGGTTAATTATTGCCTTTAATGTTAGTTTTGTGTTTGAAATTTTGTTTAGTTTTGTTATGTCTAATTATGTCCTAAATAAAAGCTGGCGCGCGAGTTAGCAGAAACGACAGTGCACTAGATTTAGTAAATGCTATTGTAGTACTTAGTTAGTTCCGTCTTCCGTCTTTACTCACACGTGCACGTGTTTATAATATATATATATATGAACTAACATTTGTTTTTATAGGCGTCGAAATATGTATTGAACGATAAAAATTAGATTATATTCTTTCGAACGCAGAGTTGCCGTTAGAACGGCAGAAATACTGGGTAAATTACCCTTACAAAGCGAAAAAAATTGTCAAAAACAGCCATGGGACTCGAACCCATATCCGGTTACGATTCATTTTGTCTTTCACCCTTCAAGGATCCATGAAATAAGTAGTAGTAGCATATCGGGTTGATACAATCGACTAAATCTCTTTCGTTTTAAGAATTAGCTTATTAACTTATAATGATAAACCTATGCTTTCATCCCTTTGAACATTGTCAGTTAGGCACCAGTAACGTACAAATTTAGGTGACTGTATTATTTCACTTAGTCTTCCGCTTAATCGTCATTACTGTAAAATGGTAGCATGCGTTGAGTGGGCAAACGCTTAGCTTCAGGCCATAGCTATGTTAAATATACATACAAGGTATTAAATATGTTAATTATCTTTTTCTTTTATGTTTTACTTGTTTCAGTCATGTGACTACAGCCATGCTGGAGTACCATCTTGAAGAATTTTTAGTCGAACGAATCGACCCTAGTACTTACTTTTTTAAAAGTCTAGTACTTATTCTATCTTTGACTTATTACCAAACGGGAATGTAAACATCCCAACACCGGTTGTCAAGCGGTGATGGGGGACAAATACAGGCACAAAGACACACACACACACACTTATATATATATATATATATATATATATATA
>NC_068995.1:28653695-28654629 GCF_001194135.2 Octopus bimaculoides
GTGCCGACTACATAAACAAACGATTCTGAAACAATTCTATCGGTGATAGGGTTAGAGTTAGGGTTAGGGTTAGGGTAAAACAGCAAATTTAAAAAGAAAAAAGCAAAACGAAGCTATGGAAATTAAATACGCTTTACACCGCTTAATCAGCCAAAGGAGTAAATATAAACAACTGAATACTTGTCAGTGATTGGTTGAAATTATCGAAATAAGACAATTTTTTACATGAAATAAATTCGAATACAAAAATATTTTTCTGTTCTATAACACAAAATAGATAAGTATACGAAGTTTGAAAGTCTTTCGGTACCAAAAACACTACGTAAAACATTAATGAAAAATGTGGCCCCCGTTTTAAAAAAGATCCAAGTCGTCTACATCACTTGATCAATCCCGAATTAAATTGTAGAATTTTAAAAAAGTACATACATACATACATACACACAGTGATACATACATGCGCACTCTATGAAAGAGAACTTAGCTATCAGAATATCAAGCGAAGGATATAAGGATCTGTATAGGTTAAATATACCGATCAATGCGTACATACTGTAAACCCAAGTTTATTCATCATTGAACTGGTTGCTGCATTATTCGGAGAATTGCGTTGGCACTCCGTCGCTTACGACGACGAGGGTTCCAGTTGATCCGATCAACGGAACAGCCTGCTCGTGAAATTAACGTGCAAGTGGCTGAGCACTCCACAGACACGTGTATCCTTAACGTAGTTCTCGGGGATATTCAGCGTGACAAGGCTGGCCCTTTGAATTACAGGCACAACAGAAACAGGAAGAAAGAGTGAGAGAAAGTTGGGGTGAAAGAGTACAGCAGGGTTCACCACCATCCCCTGCCGGAGCCTCGTTGAGCTTTAGGTGTTTTCGCTCAATAAACACTCACAACGTCCGGTCTGGGAATCGAAACCGCGAGTCCT
>NC_068995.1:28654648-28658748 GCF_001194135.2 Octopus bimaculoides
ATTGCGTTGGCACTCCGTCGCTTACGACGACGAGGGTTCCAGTTGATCCGATCAACGGAACAGCCTGCTCGTGAAATTAACGTGCAAGTGGCTGAGCACTCCACAGACACGTGTATCCTTAACGTAGTTCTCGGGGATATTCAGCGTGACAAGGCTGGCCCTTTGAATTACAGGCACAACAGAAACAGGAAGAAAGAGTGAGAGAAAGTTGGGGTGAAAGAGTACAGCAGGGTTCACCACCATCCCCTGCCGGAGCCTCGTTGAGCTTTAGGTGTTTTCGCTCAATAAACACTCACAACGTCCGGTCTGGGAATCGAAACCGCGAGTCCTATGACCGCGAGTCCGGTGCCCATTGCGGCTCCACATTCGGAGAATATAATAGCATATATAAAACAATGAATTAACTATATTTATAGTCACATATTGATGATCCGTTTGATTGTGATTGTTCTTTACACTATCTCTCTAACCTAATTATCTGAATAACTTAATAGTGTAAAATGATTTTTTATTTCAATACGTGTCCAAAAGTACGCCTTAAAATAGTAATGCTGTATTATTCTTGGGTTCTTTCAACTAAATCATCTGTGTTAGAAGCATACAGGTCAGTTTCTGTTCTAAGGTTAATTTGTTTCTTTCTTCAAATCCGTCTTGGGGGTCCTTGAAAGTGGCATAATCTACATCCGATGATTAATTGATTCAAAGAAAATATGAAAAGCACAAAACTTATTCAACTCTTTGATGCCTATTGTATTCTACTACTACTGATTATATAAACTCACGTGTATTAAAAAGAAGTAAAAAAAAAACAGGGTTATTTTAATGTATCACACTTTGTTTTCTTTGTGCAGTATATAAAGTGGGTCAAAGTAAAATAATTTAGATTTGTTTCCGTACACTCACAGACGCACATAGACGTATATGCACACATAACAGAGTATCTACGTACACAATCATATACACATATTCAGTAATACGAGTTTTCTTCGTCATACGGCCAAGGTGTTTTGCAAATGAAAAAAAGCATCCAAGTCTAACGATAGTATAGTAGATTTTATTTAAATAGTTACTAACAACGTCCCACCTGTTTCATTGAGAGAAAAGCACAGCCGTATTCAAATCCATCAGAGGGTATAAATATCTATCGAAATACGCACACACGCATGTAAGTATGATGAATGTATTTATCCAGTCTCCTGTTTACCAACTGTCGCCCATTTCAGTTTCCTCATTTAGAATTTTGCCTATGTGTATAATAGATATATGGTTAGGTGCCTCGCCGTACAATTTCTCGACTATGTGTGTGTGTGTGTGTGTGTGTGTGTGTATCGTCGGTAAAACATAAATCCCCAAAAGAAGCAAACTAAGTTATAGAGAAGTTTATTATATAGACAAAGTTAGATAAGGCCAGTTTATACGATTATCCTGGGTTCCACGTCCATAAAGCGCTTAGCTTTACAGCGTATCGTCAGATCCCAAACAGATCCTGAGACGCTGTAAAGCGGCCTTATCTTACTTTGTCTCTATATATATACATATATTATAATATATATATATATATATATATAAATTACATATTATATATATATATATATATATATATATATATATATATACACACATATATACAGTGTTCCATGTTGTGTATGTATTTTCTATTCTAACCTTGAGTTGATAAATGCATTTGAATGCAAAGCAGAAGTGTGTGCGTATATAGTTCTGTCTCTCTGTATGCATATATGTATGTTAGTAGATGTGTGTGCGCGTGTGTGCGTGCACATACAAATATGGACCAGTGTTGCGAACTGTGTCTTTTTGCACCAAGAAGCAGCATGGCTTCAATGGTGGTGAGGTGCCTCGCTGAAGTAGGTGTTGGGAGTTGAAATAATAAAAAAAAATTGAAGTCTATAACCCTCCTTGGTTTTAGTGAATGACTAATTAGTCAGAGTACAAACAAACAAATAATACAAAGGGCCATCACATTAAGCTTATGACCAAAAGAGGTAGTGAACGTAAAGGACTGGACTCATGAGCTTTTTGTTAACTATGTATTTTACCCGGTTTTTATATCATCACTGCAGCCCCCACCTCCACAGTGTCTGTAGTAAATAGTACGCATTAATTGACGAAAGGGTAACGAGGTTGTAGGTAAATGTGAATGTAGTGTATTTCAAAGAGTAGAAGAAACAAGCTTAACATTTTGTTTTCGATGGCTGGGTGGATAAAACAGACGGAACGGAAAGGTAAAGTAAGGCTTACACTAAGGTTGTATCGAGACACAGCTGGCCATATTTGTCAAAATATCGATCGGACGAATGGTGCATTGTATCATATATAAGCTCAACTTCCCCTCTATGACAGCGATAAACTAGTATTAAATATCTAGCAGTTATAGATTTAACACGCGCACACACACACACACACACACACACACACACACACACACACACACACACACACACACACACACACACAGAGGACGTACTTTGTGAGACTCCAAAACACCCTCTCAACAGCTCCTACCGACCTCCGTCTCAACCAATACGTTACTCTTTATAAGAGTTCGGCTAGTCCATTTTTACAGTCCTCCAGGAGTGTCAATGACTCTCGCTATAACATCTCTCCCTTTGAGATTGACTTCCGTTGGAAGTTGATATTATTTTTATTTAATTATTTTTCTTTCATCACATCTCCCTTTTTGAAATTTTCCTCCTAGGGAAGTTTAATATTTCTTCCGTTTAGGCACTGCTTCCAACCATTTTGTTTGTTTCTTCTTTCTTGTGCTGCTACGCTTAGGTTCGATTTCTTGTGGCGTCGGAACATCAAAGGTGTCATAGAACACTTCCATTGGTATCTCTTTTCTTTTTTTCCGTATATCTATTTTCTAGCTGGTTTATATGTCTTTTGTGTTTCCAATATTCGCCTCTTATGTTATTTTGCCTATTCTTTTTTCTTACTACTCCGTCTTCCCAACCTTGTATTTCATTTTTATATATTTCGAAAAGCACCTTGTCACCGATATTAAAATGCGTTGTCGTATTTCTAGTGTTTTCCCTATTTGTTCTTACTGGTAGCAGCTTGTCGAATATTGACTTTATTTTTCGAGCAAACATTAGTTCTGCAGGCGACTTGCCTGAAAAAGTGTTTGGCTTTGGTGTTATCCTATAAACTCTCAAAAATTGTCAATGCTGCGTCACCAACTAGCTTGTTTCTTGATTTCTTTAATGTTCTTTTAAATGTATCCCCGAACCTTTCCGCTTGCCCGTTTGATCTTGGGTGATACGGAGGAGTAGTGAGGAGTAAGCGACTTCATTTTAGAAATTCTTGGGTGTCCAGTATAGAATTCGACCTTGTAGTGAGGTAGGCATTATGACCCTCTGTGCATACATAAGCACATTATCACATCGAATACAAATTCAAAACTGTATTACATCCAGCCACACGTATTTTTTAAAATGTGTTTCTTCTGATCTCACCATTGTTTTCATTTATATGATAAACTCGTCCGTCACTGCTTTAATTTTTATTCCCCCCAATGTCACAGACAATTCACACACAACATTGCACAATATGTTTTTTATTTTTCATTTTCGGCTTTTAACGTCGCTATCACTGTGTCTTCTAGTGGTTCACCGTATTTTGGTATTGACCTTGAAAAACCATCTGCATGTCCCAATATTTTCGATTTTGAAGTCGTAATTCAGTAGGAGCGTTTCCCAGCGCTGCTGCAGACGGAAACTTCTTCCATGTATAAATTTATGGAATTTTTTTGCCGCAAATATGATGGCTAATGCCTCTTTTTCTATTTGACTGTGAATTTTCTCAGCTGGCAATAATGAACGCGAAGCATGAGCTACTGCTTTGAGGCTACCATCTTCATATTTGTGTAAAATCACAGCTCCAATACCACTTTCACTAGCATCTGCTGCCACTACTATTTTAAAATTCGGGTCAAAATGTGATAACGACAATTCCGACATTAAGACGTTTTTAATTTCTTCAAAAGCTTTTTGCCATTTGTCCGACCAGTTCCACTTAACGTCTTCTTTTAACAAGTCGCTCAGGAGTGCTCTTAAATCGTGAATATTCGATATGTATAC
>NC_068995.1:28658952-28659967 GCF_001194135.2 Octopus bimaculoides
TGTGTGTGTGTGTGTGTGTGTGTGTGTGTGTGTGTGTGTGTGTGTGTAGTAGAATATACAGGTAAAGGATTGTGTAGGATTCTTTTATGCACACTCTACATCTACCCATAATCGTATTGTATGGGTGGGGGCTTATCTATAATATACTAAGATAGTGTGTAATTAATGTTTTGTAATTTTAAATCGTGTATGTATCTAGCTAGTGCCGTTGAGTTTTTTTTATTTTAGCTTATGGAAAGAATTTAAATGGGCTCTCTTAAAATCTATATATACTCTTTCTATATATAACTTGATGTTTGTCATTTGCCACGCTGCTTTTATAAATTACGTTTTTACGTAAACAAAATCCAGCGGGTGGACATAATTCGGGGACCTTGAAATTACATTTTTTGGCATTCCTATCTGTAATTTTACTCAGGTTTATTAAGGTTGAGGCAGGTTGGCCGACGTTTAGTTGGAACAGATTGCGTTTAGATTTAGATAGAATTATTTTTTCTGGTTTTCAGTAGTTTGGAGTTTGAGTTTATTTCTATTTATGAATACAATAATAGGCGTGGTAGAGTAAGATAATTTTATTGAGTGTTTGTTAAATATAGGGTAATATTTGTGATGCTTAGGAAAATTTAGTTTCAAAATCTTAAAGAACAGCCTTGGTTAATTTTTTACTCTGACAGAAAGTGGGTGGGTGGGCGAATCAAATAACATCTCTTTTACTAGATTTAGAGTGTGTTACTACATTAGGATGTTGAGATGTAGAGGGATTATATTTGTTACGATTACTAAAAGGTACATTATCAATTTAGTATGGTTAGCAAAAGTTTTTTTATACGTTTATAATTTAAGGAAGAAATCGTTTTAGTAAGTTCAGGATTAATGTCAGATGAAAGATTAGCTAATTTGGTTTTGAGTCTGATGTCAGGGATGTAGAAATTATGATCATGAAAGCCGCTTAATTTTAGGGCTTGATTATAAAATGGGGCATGTGCATTATATATATATATATATATATATATAT
>NC_068995.1:28660480-28660780 GCF_001194135.2 Octopus bimaculoides
AAAAAAAAAACTTGCCTATTCGAAGGACTTTCCTGAGGCTTTCTTCATAGTTGAACAGATTTAGAAGAAACTGACTATTACGTTCGTTATGTCCAGATATGAATGTGTTTCTTGTGTGTTTTTCAATTTAACTTTGTTACAGTTATTGTTGTTGTTGGCACTCCGTCGCTTACGACGTCGAGAGTTCCAGTTGATCGGATCAACGGAACAGCCTGCTCGTGAAATTAACGTACAAGTGGCTGAGTACTCCACAGACACGTGTACCCTTAACGTAGTTCTCGGGGATATTCAGCGTGACAC
>NC_068995.1:28660790-28661962 GCF_001194135.2 Octopus bimaculoides
GAGTACTCCACAGACACGTGTACCCTTAACGTAGTTCTCGGGGATATTCAGCGTGACACAGTGTGACAAGGCTGACCCTTTGAATTACAGGCACAACAGAAACAGGAAGTAAGAGTGAGAGAAAGTTGTGGTACAGCAGGGTTCGCCACCATCCCCTATCGCAACCTTGTGGAGCATTAGGTGTTTTCGCTCAATAAACACTCACAACGCCCGGTCTGGGAATCGAAACCGCGATCCTATGACCGCGAGTCCACTGCCCTAACCACTGGGCCATTGCGCCTCCACTGTTACAGTTATACCCGTTTCGAAATTATCTTTACTTGTTTGTTCTAGTCAAATCAATTTCTGTTATGATAAATAGTCTGACCAAATAAAAGTTATACGACTACCTCTTTATAAAGCTATTGCTTTCAAAATACAAAAATAATCCAGCATCTCTCATAGTATGGTAAAACAGTAGAGTGAATGGTAAAACAGTATGGTAAAACAGTAGAGTGGTGGCTTAGTGGTTAGAGTATTCGGCTCACGATCGCAAGGTTGTGAGTTCAATTCCCAGTAAAGCGTTGTGTCCTTGAGTAAGACACTTTATTACACGTTGCTCCAGTCCACTTAACTGGCAAAAATGAGTAATACCTGTATTTCAAATGGCTAGCCTTGTCATACTCTGTGTCACGCTGAATCTCCTTGAGAACTACGTTAAGGGTACACGTGTCTGTGGAGTGCTCAGCCACATGCACGTTAATTTCATGAGCAGGCTGTTCTGTTGGTCGGATCAACTGGAACCCGCGTCGTCGTAACCGACGGAGTGCCAGCAGAAAACAGTAGATTAATGAATGTTTTTTTTTATAAGTATTCTTTTATTCTTTTACTTGTTTCAGTCATTTGACTGCGGCCATGCTAGAGCACCGCTTTTAGTCGAACAAATCGATCCCACCAGCAAGATGTCCAAGTGCTGTTAGATCATGTGAACTCAATAAATCCATCCATACAGTTCACCATGGAAAAGGAACAGAACAATCAGCTGGCATTCCTGGACGTATTAATAACACGCACCGAGTATGGATTCAGGACATCCGTATATCGCAAGCCAACCTTCACTGGACGATACCTTAACTTCAAATCCCACCATCCATACAGTGTAAAGAGAGGAACTGCTCAGTGCCTAAAACACC
>NC_068995.1:28662606-28663597 GCF_001194135.2 Octopus bimaculoides
AACACTGGAAAATACGAAAACTAAAAGAAGCAGCACATATGCTAGGTTCACAACAACCTCCTAAGCAGACCGAGTGCAGATATGAATAGCATATGGGAACCGGTATTGAGGAAGGATAGAAAAATAATAGATTTATAAGCCTTAAAATTCACCCCATAATTGCCCACGGCAGCGACCTGATTAACAATAGTAATAATAATAATAAATAATAATAGTAACATTGTTAGGAATGAGAACCCAGGTTCGAAATTTCCCCAAGACACCTGACGAAGGCTGGAGGGTATATCAGCCGAAACGTTGTGTTAACAACAAACAAGATGAGGAGAAATATCCGTCAAATGTAAATAATGTATACATACATACATACATACATACATATTAGGTTGTTTCACGTGAAATGTCGTATTTGAAAAGTAACAATAAAGTGTTAGAGAATTGATTTATTTAATCCATGTTCATTTATGACGTTTACCCAACGTTTCTTTATGTCATATATTCCATCTTTAAAAAAAAATCCAACTTTTGCTGTGATTAACTGTCCGAATGCTTTAGTTACCTCTTCTCAATTTTAGAATGTTTTATTGCTTATGAAAAGCTCAACATGCTTAAATAAGTGATGATCAGTAGGAGAAATATCAGGGGTATAGGGAGGATGTTGCAAAATCTCATAATTCAGGTTTTGCAACTTTTGGACATTAGCTTGAGGAGTGTGAGGTCGTGCATTGTCATAGAGCAAAACTGGGCCATCTCTATTCACTAGTCTGGGTTGCTTCTTTTTCAAATTCTCATGCATACAATCAATTTCCTGGCAAAACGATGTTGCTGTTACCGTTTTTCCTTGTTGCAAAAATAGATAATGAATCCCTTTGCAGACCACCATACAGTGACCACTAACTTTTTAGGGTGCAATGGTGGGTTTGGGTAGTGTTTAGGTGACTCTCCTGCATCTAATCACTGTCCTGTTCTCCTGCTGTTGCCAAAGAGTATCCAT
>NC_068995.1:28664383-28666548 GCF_001194135.2 Octopus bimaculoides
TATATATATATATATATGTACATACTTAAATATGTACACACACACACACACTTAGTTTCCGTCTACCAAATCCACTCACAAGGTTTCGGCCGGCCCAAGGCTATAATAGAAGAAACTTGCCCAAGGTGCCGCGCAATGGGACTGGACTCAGAACCATGTGGTTGGGAAGCAAACTTCTTACCACACAGCTACTCCTGCGCCTAAATATATTACATTTGACAACACTATGTGCTCTGAGTTCAAACCCCACTGAAATCAGCTTTGTCTTTCTTAATTTCGGGACCCTCTTTCTCTCCCCCTCTCTCTCTTTCTCTCCTTCTTTCCCTCCCTCTTTGTCTCTCTCTTTCCCTCGGGAAGAAATCATCTGCGTTTAGATATGAAAAGGGATGGTCATCGCCAGGTTTTAAAGGTCCAACTGACCCACTATCATGACAATGCTTCTATCATTCTCTCAGAAGTTGAACGATCGCTTTTATGTAAGCAAGTAACACTCAAGATGGTTTTATCAGAGAAATCATAACTAGATCATATATTTGTATATATTTCCATATATCTTTTCTCTCCCTTTCTCTGTCTCTCTCTACATATATACGTATGTTTGTCTTGTTAGTTAGTTAGTTTGTTTGTGTTTGTGTGTGTGTGTGTGTGCGTGTGTGTGTGTGTACAACAATAAGACTCAAAAATTCTAGCGCATTTCAACCCATCTAAGTAAAGTTTAACGTACTGGAAGTATTGAACGAATAATTACAAATGATTATATATTATTAGGGTTTATAAAGTGAATAAATGATATAAAGAAAATATGATTTACAGCAATAATACCAATAATTATCAAGCATATATATCAAATCATACACATCATACTAGTTAAATACGGCACTGTAACTCTTATGAACTTACTGTTTTACTAATATTCATTACACTTGATCGATTACCTTCCTTGAAATCACATTCAGTATACTATTGAACATCAGTTCCAAATGAATTTCTATAATTAATTAGGTTATTCAGTGCAGTTTAAGGCTATAAATATTAAAATGAAAATGAGAAAACTTCGCTGAATGGAAAATGAATTAGTAAGCATACAAAAGCATACAAAATTGCGAAACTACAAGCGTTGCTCACTGTCGAAGATATCTGTTTTCTCTAATGCTTTTAGATTTCCACCTAGTTGCGAGCAAATAGAAATATTAACTCGGCCCGTCCACCCTTGACCCAGCGGGACATCCAAGAAGTAAGGGCTGCACTAGTATTTGACGTGCATTTTATTTATTCGACCCTGAATGGATGAAATGCAAATTTGTCCTCGGTGAGATTTGAAATCAGAGAGCAAATGCCCGGAATAAATAATGCAATCTGCCTGAACCCTGCCATCTTTAAAGACAAGAAAAAAAAAGAAGAGAGAGAGAGAGAAAGAAGGAGAGAGAAAGAGAGAGAGAGAAAGAGAGAGAGAAAGAGTGAGAGAGAGAGAGAGAGAAAGAGGGAGAGAGAAAGAAAGAAAGAGAAAGAGAGAAAGAGAAAGAGAAAGAGAGAGAGAGAGTATAATTGGAGAATACAGTCAATAATGTATAAAGTGACGGATTGGGCATGTCTATCTATTTTTTATCCTAGGTCTGGTCGATCAGAGCTGACATGGTATAAACAATAACATTTTCTCGCACTCATAAATTAACAAATAAGGAAATATATTGCAGTACACTGAACACCGCACACAATACCACACTCACATTTACAGAACCAGTATGGTACGACGCGTGGGAAATGGAAAGCACACTCCTTTTCTTTCTCTTTCTCCCCCCTCTCTCTTTCTTTCTTTCTTTCTTTCTTTCTTTCTTTCTTTCTTTCTTTCTTTCTTTCTTATTCACATACAGTCACACATACACACACACAGGTCCTAAATAGATTTTCTCGTTCATTCATTTAATATATTGACAAATATACAAGGTGGCCAATCAGAGTTGATCTAGAACTAAACTACAAGGCACATATGTGTTTGCTCCCATGCGCATACGTGCAAATACGTGCAATCAAATACGCGCACGCAAATACGCTCACGCACACACACGCACGCACGTACACACACACATATACACGCACACATACACACACATACTCGTACATAAAACATGTACGTGTGTAATGTGTGTATATATATATATATATAT
>NC_068995.1:28666886-28669454 GCF_001194135.2 Octopus bimaculoides
CATACACGTGTATGTGTATGTGTGTGCATATCTATGTATAGACTGTTTGAAGTGGTGTACAAGTTTTATATATTAAGAAAAAGAAAGTCGTCAGGATTTAGATAAAAACTATTTATTTAGCGTTTTCATCCCGTTCAAGATTTCATCATGAACATACTATTTATATATGCGTAAGTTAGCTAAAAAAAATTTGGAAGTGAATTTGTTTTCTTATGTTTGGAGAGAGGACATTTTGGGAGTGGTTATTTGAGATATTTTTTGCTATTTTGAAAGCATATGTGTATGTCTATATATGTGCGTATCTATACGAGGTGGTATCAAAAGGTTCCCGGACTAGTTCTGTAGCGCGCCAACAGATAGCAGCACATGGTTTAGTGCGCAGTGAGATCTAGCAGTGACCTTCATGAGGTAGTGTGCCGAGTGACATCGCTGTGTTTAATTGCAAGGTGTGAAATCTATGTTTTTATGATCACGTGTATGCTGCAGTCTGTGATTTTGTTATGGACAGGAAGTTGGAAGAAAATGCCAACGTGAAATTTTGCATTAAGCTTGAGAAATCTGTTACGGAGACATTGACTATGCGTTGGTAAGCCTACGGTGACGAGGCAGTGGGTTGTACGCAATGTTTCAGAAACGTCAGCGCGCCGGGCGAAATGCTTAGCGGTATTTCGTCTGTCTTTACGTTCTGAGTTCAAATTCCACCGAAGTCGACTTTGCCTTTCATCCTTTCGGGGTCGATAAATTAAGTATCAGTTGCGTACTGGGGTAGATCTATTCGACTGGCCCCCTCCTCCAAAAGCATTAAGTTCATTCTGTGGTTCTTTTTTAGCAGGGAAATGTTTTGAAGGATGGTGCTGAAGGCTTCATTGTCAAGAGGGTTGAGTGTGGAGAGTAAGATAGGGATTTTGGTTGTAAATCCTTCTTTAATTTGGGATGTCTGAGTTCGTGGATGTTGAGTTGTAGCACGTTGAAAGCATATGTCAATTAGTGAAGGTGGGTAGTTCCTGGTGATGAGTGTATCCTTTAGTTCGTGTAGTCGTGTGTCCCTGGTGCTTGTATTAAAAACTATAGTGCATATCCTTTTTGCTAGGTTGAAGGGGATATTCATTCTGGTGTGTCTGGGGTGGCATGAGTTGAACGGTGGATATTGCTTGGAGTCCGTGAGCTTATAGTATATATCTGTTTCTATTACGTTGTTAGATTTCTTAATAAGGATATCGAGGAAGGGAAGTTGTTGATGGCTATATTCCATCGTGAGTTGAATGTTTACGTCAAGTCCATTTATAAATGCTTGGAATTCTTTAAGTCTCTCTATACTTTCATGCCAAAGACTGAAACAGTCATCCAGGTATCTCTTCCAGGAATTACCCACCTTCACTAATTGACATATGCTTTTAACGTGCCCTACAACTCAACATCCACGAACTCAGACATCTCAAATTAAAGAAGGATTTACAATCAAAAGCCCGACCATACATCTCCACACACAACCCTCTTAACAATGAAGCCTTCGACACCATCCTTCTAAACATTCCCCTGCTAAAAACGGACCACAGAATGAGCTTAATCCTCCAAACACACACCATCATAAAAAGCAAGAGACAGCTCGAATCTATGAAAAGTTTCCTAGCACAAGTCTGAATACGCTCAACAACAACACTGAAGCCGTCAGTAAAAGAATGCGGAAGACCAAACTGTGGGATATGTGTCAATTTAATTGAGGGATCAGAGTTCTCCTTCAAACAGGGACAACGTTTCACAGAGAAAAGCAACAGCTTCACATGTGTTTCGGAGAATCTGATATACGCACGAACCTACTCTGGGTGTCAAGAGCAATACATAGGCAAAAAAAAAACAAAAAAAAAACCTAAATCAAGGAATGGCTCTGCAGAGATTCTCAGATCAAAATTCCCCAAAACAGGAAAATAGCATTCAGCCAACACATCGACATTTGCGCCAGAATAAAAAATCCAAGTTTCAGAATTTTTCCCCTCTACCAATTCAGGGACGATACAACCTGTAGCCAACGAATTACTAGAGACTCTCTTTATTACAAAATACAGACTCCTTTTGAACGCATCTACAACAAACGACATATCGACCACGGCCTTAGAATAACACACACGCAAATATTAAAAATGATACATTCAAGAGATGCCCAAGAATTCATTTAAAAACAGTCCCAATCACTACTATAATCCACAACGAACCACTTTTAGGTCACTTGACCATTTAACATCCAACTACTAACATACCACCCACATTTCTTATTATTCTATCTTCACCTTTCCCTTTCTTCTTCTTCGTCTTCTTCCTCTCAACCACCTCTTTCCTTACTTTACTACTATTGCTGTTTAGAATAACACCTATGCAAATATTATAAACGATACTTTCAAAAGAGATGTCTCAAGAATTCAATCACTACTACCATCTACAACAAGACACTTTCAGGGCACTTGACCATTTAACACCCTACTACTATCATAGCACTCCGCATTCTTCTTCTTCTTCTTCTTCTTCTTCTTCTTCTTCTTCTTCTTCTTCTTCTTCTTCTTCTTCTTCTTCTTC
>NC_068995.1:28670028-28672064 GCF_001194135.2 Octopus bimaculoides
AGGCCAACAATTCTTAGTAGGACAATGATTAGAAGACAATGGTTAGAATTTTATTTAGTCTTCTTTTAACTCAGATATGGGAATGCACTTAGGGTTGTACACCATACTTTCTAGAAAGATCTTCGCACTCTCAACTACTAAGATTTAGTGCGCAAGTTAAAAGTCTAATTAAATTTTACCTGGTGCAAGTTGCAGCTGAAGACCTCGGCAGTATGACAATGCGCGCAAGCATCCTTAAAAAAAAGAAGAACTATTTTGACGGCGTATATTTTAAAATTTTTATGTCATCTATTAATGATAAATTATTCAAAAGCTGTATGCCCAAGCAGTTTTAGCGCTTTATTCAGTACTAAACACTTTGTTTTGAATAAGCACTGCCATTCAACATAGCCAATGTCTGTTAATTTCAGCTACGGCTCTTTGCTTTATTGACTATTGACCGACAACAATTTCTTACTGCTAATGTGGAAAAAACTATTACCTCTAGCAGCCCAGTCCAGTCCAGTCCAGTCCAGTCCAGTTCAGTCCAGTTCAATCAAACGAGAATGTGCAAGAAACTCGGTGTGTGTGTGTGTGTGTGTGTGTGTGTGTGTGTGTGTGTGTGTGTGTGTGTGTGCGTGCGGTATACTTAACCGATGAGACATGATAATGTAGGTGATTATTATTATTGCTTTCAAGCCACCACAGCTGTCTTACTTCACCTGCCGCCTTGAAAAGTAATTAAAACTGAACTGCTCGTTCACCACTATCCATTACATCTACAGGCGTCGCATAGGCCAACGAAACAGCTTGAACATTTTCGCTATATTATCAACAAGTTACCAAGATGGGACATCGTACAACTTATTAACGCTAATCGATAATACATACATACATACGTACATATATATATTTATAGAGGTTACAGTTTATGTGTATATATTTATACACACATATATTCATACGTATAAACATACACAAAAATACCTATATTTATATATATATATTGAGAGATAGTTTTATATATATATATATATATATATATATATATATATATATATATATATATATATATATATATATGTATGTATTTGTATATGTATGTATATATATGTATGCATATATTTCAGTCAGATATATTATTCGTAAGCATTACATTTTTAAAGTTGAAGGTCGACAATCCAACTTCAGCTGGCAAAGAGAACCATAGTCACAGGAAAATGTAGTACAACCTCGGACGCTCACTAAATCTATCGCAATTACTCGTGGCGACATGTGAAAATGATTACTTAACAATTCATCTTATTGTTTCCCATTTTTTTGCTGCTGCAACAGACAGTGAGTGTCTTAATAGATTGGGAATAAACAAATGTTCCCACAAAACGGAAAAAGAATAACAAAGCAAAACCGATAAGGAAAAAGGTGTATGTATCACAGCATTTGAATTCCCTAATCCAAGAGTGTATTCTAGTCTCATTTGGTAAAAACTTGTGTTTCGGTAGCTGTGGCGAATGCAGTTATGGAGATTCTGCACAAATCGCAATGGCCTATAGAGCGCCTTTTACCAAAAGAGGAAATCTTAGAAGGTAATGTTTGCTTTATAAGATTTATGATTACTTGTAGATCTAACCGTACCAACTATATCACACATATACACAGACACAAACACAGATATTCACTCATGTACATACATAACACACAGAGTATTTATATAAAGGCACATATATTGAATATTGAAAAAACAAGACAAAAGAGAAACCGTATAACTCCTCTTCTTGGTATGTGTTATTGTAAATACGCCTATAGATACAATGCTTGTGTATGCGTATATATATATGTACGCCTATGTATGTGTGTGTACATGTATGTACATGTATCTATGTATATATACATATATATATATACACATATATACATACACACGCACACATTCAGACACATATATTTCATACAAACATGCATACATACACACACATGCGGGCGCACACGCACGTACACACACACATTCGTACGTACGTACGTACGTACGTACGTATGTATGTATGTATGTATGTATG
>NC_068995.1:28672074-28677119 GCF_001194135.2 Octopus bimaculoides
ATGTATGTATGTATGTATGTATGTACTTATGTATGTATGTTTTTTATCTGCAAGTGTGTGCATGTTAGCGGGTTGGAAAATAACACGAATTTTTACACTTCGAGCATGAAAAAACATCGAGTATTTCATTTTTATGTATACCTGAAAACACCCCCCCCCACACACACACAAACGTGCATTCACAACATAGATACATTCCATTCACACACATATATATATATATACGCATACATATACATAGAAACACACAAGTGGTATATATACACACTCTGTAACGATATGTCTGTTCTCTGCCTCTCTCCCTCTCTCTCTCTCTCTCGTTCACTCTATCTGCTACCCAATTCTTGCTCCTGTCTAAACGCACAGGCACACAATAATTGCCTTTCAACAGAAAAATTGATTCTCACACATCGATATGCAACCTCAACTGAGATCTATCCCCTATCTCTGCATCTCTGTCTTTCTCTCTCTCTCTCTCTCCATCATGAATACACATACATTCACAGACACACATACACACACTCCTATAGATACGTACGCACGCACGTACGCAAGCACGTACGCACGCACATACACACGCACGCACATACAGCGCACGCACACAGCACACCAAATATAAACTGCAATATGTATAAACAAGCTCACACAGACGTGCGCGCGCGCGCAAGAGCGCACCCGGTCGCCTGAAGGACTGTCCCAGAGCTTTATTTTCTGTGTAGCACATTTGAAGTGAAGGCCAGATTTTAATTCGTTAGATTTATACAGGCATAATCAAATGTTTAAGAAGATAGCATTGCAAGCGCACAGTTCTAAGTTCGATCACACTACGCGTCAATTTAGGGAATATTCTTCTTATCACAGCATCCGGTTGGCCAATATGTTGATAGAGAAAAACTGTTTGAGATTGATATGTCTAAAGACTAGTTGTCGCCGCTCGACTTTGTTACTATGTAACTTTCTGAAAAATGCACTTTTAAAAAAAATAAGATAACTTTTGGTTAGTCATAAGCGCAGTCAGCACATTGTTCTAGGTTCAGTTCCATTGCGTGGCAGCTTGGACAAGTGTCTTCTACTGTAGTTTCAGCAAAAGAGGTCGATAAATTAAGTACCGAGTTTAAAATAAACTAGTGAGGTCGATTTGTTCGACTAAAATTCTTCAAGGCGATGCGCCGCGAAAGTAAAGTAAGAAAGTATACCCGTAGTATATTTGACGAAATCTCGGATCAATTTCTTTTCACTAGAAATTCTAAATCCAATGAAGTCAGGCTCGTTATATTCACCGTCATGAAATATTAGATTTAGCCACAATTCATGCTATTCGCTTTGCAATGTGCTTTTTTCGACCTTATTCTGTTATGAAATCCCTAATATTTAGTGCAGTCAGGAAACAGTGCACGAAAGGCTACAAGGCTGAATCACAGAGGTGTAGTTAAGAGGGTGGAATTGACCAAAAACAGTCTTTTATTGAAAGTTCTGCCTGGGTTGTCCCAAACTCTTATCCCAAATCAAAAATATTCTTATCTTTGAATCGAGGCAAATACTTTCAAAAAATTTTTAAATAAGTTTTTAGTGATTCCTTTTTCATTCGGTTAGCACTCTTACCAATTGCTATCAGTTTGGTTTTGTGTATCTTTCCAGCTAAGAATTGCTGTCCTGTCTTTGGAATCCTTACTCACATACTGACACGCCTCAAAATCTTAGGCTAGGGTTTTTCTTGCTATACAAGACCTATACAAGGCAAATTCATCAATGTTAAATTATATCTAATATACACATCTACTGGAGATAAGAGTTTTTGTGAAAATTTATCCTTAAGCTGCCGTTGTTACCGTGTCAGCACTGCGCTTTCCATCCCAGTAATAGAATTCCATGTTTTCTTTAAACGTGCTTCATCGTCCTTGACAATATTTCAAAGTCATGGCTTTAGTTCTCTATGAAAAATTTTGGTCTGCTCGAAAAGCATTTCCCCATTATCTAAACCATATTTGAAAAGCACTAATTTAATACTGTAGGCATCTTTCAAAGTTTGCCGATTCCTTAAACTTTTGTGGGTTTCGTTTCCAAAAGAAAACTTTGAGATCAGCTTAAAAAAAAATCATACACAGCATGCGACCGGCCCATATACAAACAATTTAGAAAAGTTCTTTCTGTAGTCTTTTTATCCACCTTAATAATCAAATGTAATATTTTATGGCTACTCTTATTAGCATTAGCAACACCTGTTCCGTTTATTCTCTTAAATAACATCCTTTGGGTCGAATGTACTATAAGAGCACTATATCATCAAAACATGGCTACGAAGTGAATAAAGCTCGGCTCCTTAGTACTGCTGATAGTGCTGCACTGGTGGCAGATAAATTAATGACGGTAGATTCAAAACACGGTGGGACATAGAAGTTATAGAGCCACCGAATGTTCTTTGTGTTGCCTGTCTCGTTTCTCTGTTTGTTTTTTTTCGTTGATCGAAAAAAAGTTCGTTTTCTGTGTTTTTGTTTCTCATGCTTTCGCTTCTCATTGTGTCTACGTAATTTTGATGTCCTGTAAACATATATGCATGTATATATACATGTATATGTAGGTATGTACATTTATGTATGTATATATGCATATATTTATATATTATTTATATTATTATATGATCGAACGCCACGCATCCTTTTCCAAGTTAGTTTTATCTTAATAATTACAATGCGAACTCTTATTCTATCTCTTCTCTGTCTATCTATCTCCCTCTCTTGTTCTTCTTCCTTTCTGTTTTTCTCTCTCACCCTTTCCATATTCTTCTCCTCTCCCCTTCACCGTTCCCTCTCTATCTCTCTCTCTCTCTCTCTCTCTCTCTCTCTCTCTCTCTCTCAGTCTTCCTCCTTGACTCTCTCGTTGCTCACACGTGACGAAAGGCCCTCCATCTTTCTTTCTTCTACTTCCTTCCTAAAGACAAGGCGTGCTTTTATCTGTCACTTCTCAAAGCTCGTTTTTCCAGCGTTCATAACTTCACATCGTCTTGGCTTAACAGCCCACATCGTTTGTTTTTACTGTTTCGTTCTCAATGTCCTGTTTTTGTTACCACTTTCACCCTCCGCAAAAAGAACTGTTTTAACGAAGTCGCGTATTGTCCTTACCTTCGAAAAGCGGAGTAGATAAAAACAGGGGACAACTGATGAAGAGAATGTTCTCTGTTTGTTTTTTTCGTTGTTCGAAAAAAAAGTTCGTTTTCTGTGTTTTTGTTTTTTTATGTTTTCGTTTCTCATTGTGTCTACGTTTTTTTTTATGTCCTGTACACATATATGCATGTATATTTACATATATATGTAGGTATATACATATATGTATGTATATATGCATATATTTATATATTATTTATATTACACACACACACACACACACATATATGTATAATTACTGTTGGCGATTTCTTTTCCTTCTTTGGACTTTTCCCTTTATCCTTTCCAACGAAAAGTTCAAAAGTTCAAAAAAATGGCAAACGAGAGAAGGATTTTTGGATTTTACTGCGGTCCATTATGCCTTCTTCTAATTTAAACTTTTAGTATAGCGTTCATAACCTCTCTCCCTTAATAACTCCCTGTAAACCAGCCTTCTTGTTTCTAACGGTCATTTACTTAACTATATAATGTTATAACTCGCACGTAACCTTAACATTTAGCATAAGTCTTGCTTTTGTATGTTGGTTCCCTGACGATGAATTTATGTGCAATTCCAGCACCTCTTACTTCTTTGGAGTAGAGTGCACGTATATTTTGAAACATATGTAGGAATTAAAGGAACTTATTGTTTACATGCGTTTTGCTCCATTTATTATTATTCTTCATATATATATATATATATATATATATATATAGGGTGTGGGCATGAGCGCTTGTGTGTATCGTGAAGGTCAGTATGACTTTACTCACAGTATAGAATTGGCCCATTAGAAAATGTTCCGTTGTTATTCTTAAACTTAGATAAAATTAATACACTTATCTTAACACTACATACTTATATCATCATCTCATCATCACCATCCTCATCATCGTCGTCGTCGTCGTCCTCAACAACAACAACAATATCTTCATCATTGTATTAACGACTTTTCTATGCTTTTCTATGGAGAAAAAGGAATTCTTATTATACACATACACATTCACACATAGATAGATAGATAGATAGATAGATAGATAGATAGATAGATAGATAGATAGATATACATACATACATACATACATACATACATATCGTAAACAAGTGAGAATGGCCTGCTCAAAACAACGCTTTTCAGAATATTGGTTATTTATTTATCAATGCATAATGAATTACATAATTTGTTAAGAGTCTTTCAAGATGTACTCGTTGTCTTCAGCTGTTCTTAATTTGTGATTCTTTATTTTTTTGAGATGTTTTGGCTGGTAGAATATTGGAAGGTATCGTCAGGCTGGATATAATGTATTATCCTTTCTAGGTGGCTATAAATGGATTATTTATGCTTTTGTTTCTGTCTTCGCTCTCGTTGTAAGACCGAGATTTGTATGCCTTCATCATTGTTATGACAAGATTTACTGAGTTTTTAAAGTATCTTTTTTTCTATCTCTCTGCTCTTGCTCTCCAGATTGCTCTCTGTTTCCAGACACACCTGGGATGCATCTTTCTGGACTAACATATCCAGGTTCTTATTACCTGTGAGGTATTTCTTTTACCTTGCTACCATAACAGAATATTTTCCCTTCAACATTTAGCAGTGATATTGTTCTGAACTGAGTGTATATTCCCCGCTCCCAACTATCATATAATAGTTGCTTATCTTCAGGTTCCACCATGCTGATCTTTACAGTTTTTGGAGCTACTGAAGGACACTGGGACGTTTTTATACAGAAGATAGGGAATTCTGTTTGGCTCAAGTAATGATTTAGGTCTGGCTATCTGAAATTTTTAACTTCTTCCATTGTTGGTGGTTGTTATTGAACATTTCTTCTGATATTCACCAGGCTCTGGAACTCAAGGTTGTCCTTCGAAGAGACTCAGGCATATATATATATATATATATATATATA
>NC_068995.1:28677713-28680384 GCF_001194135.2 Octopus bimaculoides
TATATATATATATATCAATGTAATGAATGCTGCATATTTGTTTGTGAAATGAAGTGGAGATAATGTAAAAAGATTCCAGCGAGCAAATAAGAATAGATAGCTCAAAACATCTCTACATGTGTTTCAATAGCGTGGTTATATATTTGACAATACATAATGTTTCTACCTGTCCTTCTCAATAGAAAAGTAGGTAGAAGGAGTATGGTGATGGCATTCTGCCACTGGAATTTAGGGAGTATCACATCTGGTTTGTAGATACTGTGAAAAAGCGGAAAGAAACTGCCCGTGGGAAAGGTATAGAGAGTAAATAAATCTAGAGATATGCGCCTCGCACAAGGGTCAAAGTATTTTCATGGTGTAAGGGTAGCTACCTGCAGATCGGAGTTGGGTACAAGTGGTGTGGTTTGATTTTTGTGCAACGAAGGAGGGTGGAAATTAGTGCCTGGTCAATGCTAAAATCATGGGTGGGCACGAGCGTTTATATGTACGTTTGTAGGCGTGTGCGTGTTTGTATGTAATAAGCTGGGTGTGGCAAACCGTGTGCTAATCTCTCATAATGGTAAGAAGTGCTGAATGGCAGAAACTTTAATGTTCATGATCATTGTGCAGTCTGCCAGTATCCAAGCACATATTTCCTTTCATGTGGATAAGATTGGAAAATTTCGCTTTTACAGTTTAGGTAGGTATCCGGACGAAGAGAATTCTATAGTGTAATTCTCTCAGCTAAGAACAGACTGCACTTCCTACTACTTTTGAAGTCAGGCTTCTACCTCTCCACTTGACGCCATAACCCATTGCTCTTTCTATCATCAACCACATATGCTTGGCTTGGGCTGTAACTTTTCGCTTTTCCTGGATATTAAAGGACTTGTAGTTGTCAAATCTCGTCTCGAAGGGACCTTCTATTGTGTTTACATATTTTCGCGTGTCCATCTGCCTGCAGGAATCCTTTTCCATTATTTCCACCTCATACACGACGGTCTCTGCTTTATTGTTAACTAGATGTGTGATGTTGCCTTTGCATGAGTATTTTATATCTGTCGCAGGTTGGGTCAACCTACTGAAATTTTCTTTATATAAGGTTTACAGCTAAATTAAACTCTTAAGTTATGTCTATTGAATATTATTCTGAATTGTTTGGGGAAAGTGTTTATCGGCTGTACGGAAAAATGTTTTATCTACACAGGTTTTAAGTTCAAAGAGAAGCGGATGTGAATCACAAAACTTTCCGGTGGCGTTTTCTCTTGGTGGATTATTTCCGGGCGTATAACTAATCTTGTCCTTAAACCTGCCGACGGTCAGGGCATCGTTGGCAGGTTAGATATTCTTCAGGTTAGAGATTCTTCAGCTGATCTCTTTAACCAGACTCTTGAATACTGTGGCAGCATAACAAAAAGCTGTATTTATGTATGTCAGCCTCTCGATCGGTTTTCTAAAAGACTTATAAGCACTAGATGAAGAAATCAATCAGCTTCAGGTTGGATATTACTGTGACCTTGACTCCAAGAGAATTCAAAGTAGCTTTTATGTCTTTCCTAAACCTATTGATTGTGTGACTATTGATCCCTTATATTGCAAAAGCATACTCTCTATAGAGGCCAAAACTAGTAGAGGGGAACGTATTTAGTAAAACCATGATAAAAAAAAAAACTATAAGGTTCCAATGAATCTTCTGTTACTAAAGAAGAGATGGCAAAAGTAGAAGGTTCTTGGGAAACAATTTTTTCAAGGAAATTATCCAGAGTGATTTGCCGCGATCCATTCTTCTGGAAAGTTCAAAAGTGTTGCATTATTGTATTAGAAAAACTTTTTATAACTCACTCAACATTCTGTAAGATAGAGTAATGCGATTTCACAATATCTGTGAATTCATGCAAGAAATCAAAATCGTCAGCTCTTCTGGTTGCATGCTTTTATTTTTGGTCTTTCTCAGAGTTCTGCATCGATCCAACTTTTTTCCGATGTTTCTTAACTTTAGTCTCTTCCTTAATGTCATCGAAGGACAGTTTCCTTCTGTATTCCTCAATCAAGTGATTTATGTCCTCTTCATTCACATTCAGGCCTATACAATTGTTCAAACATACAATCTAATCAACTACATCTCTGTCTCAAATATTTCAAACTTCTTGCACTTAGAAGAAAGCTCTCTCCATGATTTCCCTATTAAATGGATAGCATTTATAATGATGTCCCGAAAGTTTTTTAATGTCAAATAACCAGACGAAGTTGCTTCAAAACAAGTCCTGAAAAAATAATTTGTTTGAAATAATTCCTATCACCTGCTAATCAACGGGTTGTAGCAGAGGATTAGTATTGGAGTGGTAGGAAATAAAATGAAACACATACGGTATTTGTTTCATGTGGTTATGAAGGAGTGCTGGAACATTGTCTATAACAAGAAAAGCTAGTTTTGACTGACCCTTCTCCTTGAGATAGTTACACTCAGGGAAAACACATAAATAAACCACGAAGTTAATAAGTTTCTTGTAACTCAAGCTTCGTGTTGGAAGATTACTGAATATCAAACCTGTTATTGCTGAAGATCCTTGGGTTCTCTGACTGATAAAACAAGAGTGGTTTCACTTACAAATCCCTTAAAACATTAGCGCAGGGAAGTAAGGTTAGTTTGTCCTTTATCAGTGTATATTAACAAAATCTGATCCTTTGCGTG
>NC_068995.1:28680394-28690636 GCF_001194135.2 Octopus bimaculoides
ACGCTCACAAAACTCGGCACTATTTTTCTGCAACAACTCTTTAAAGATTTGTATAATCCCTTGCTGGCTTTAAATTTTACTGGACTAGACTCACTAACAACACTTATACTAGGAGCATCTCTCTCTAGTAGCTCGTAAAAAGATTTACCTTTCTCATAAATAAATTACTTCACTCACTGAATCACTAGTTAGTTGTTTTTCTCTCAAGCATACTAGTAAAATATTTGCGTGACACAAATATACCTACCGATATAGGTTTTAGCTGCCTAAAAAGTTTTTCAAGGTGGTAAAGATTATAGATTTGGTCAATCCGTATTCCGTGTTAACATGGATTAAAATTACACCAATTTCTCTCCCAGAAATATTAAAAAAGATTTCCACAGTAATATTCTTCCGAAAAGTTTTTCCTTTCTGCATAGTGAATATTTTTCTATAAAAAGTCGATCTTCTGTTAATTAAAATTTTAATTCGCGATTTTTTCTGAAAAGCGTTCGTTCACATGATTTTATTTATTGCCACATCATTGAAAAAGTGTTCACTGTTATGATTTTTCGTTTCTACAGATGCTCGTTATCAAAGAGTCAACTGTACTGGGTTGATATGATCAACGATATCTCTGAAGGTGGGGACCTATTATATATACTTACTCATATTATCAATAATTGTTAGTAATGATCATATAATAAGGTATATATTCTTGGCACCCAACCTTTATTAATGATAGTAAATAAATTCAAAATATTCAAAATGTCATACAAGTGTCTTTCGATAAAAGAAACGGATTGATACTCGGCTATATCACCAATATCGTAGAGCCTTAAGCGAACTCATCATCTGGAATCAGGTAAAGAAATGAAACTGGATTCATTCCAATTTATCCCAACCCTGATGGTATTGCTGAACGACCTGTTATTCACTCAGTCTTTCTTCAGTCACCTCAGGATTCTTTGAAAAGTTACTCGTATCACCTATGCATCTGCACCAACATACCTAACATCAATCAGATCGATGTATTAGGTCATCTCATAAACAATGTTGTTTTGTTTATACTTCTTTTATTTTTCAAAATTAGAATAATCAAAAGTTCTTTTTTAATCTAAAATATATTCTCCTTCATTGTCTACAATGCTCTACCATCTATCTGGTAGACTTGCAAGGCCCCTCTTCCAAAATTCACTTGTCTGTGACGAAAAATACTCCTCCACCACTGTTCTATACCTCGTCTACAGAATTCATATTTTCTGTCCGACGAATATCGTAGATCGGGCATCGTTTCCCATTCAAACTGCTCCAGCCTTTAGAATGTCATCCTCGCTGTATGTGACCGAGCATTATCCTGATGGAAGAAAACCTTTCGTCTTGAAAGCAAAGGTGGTCGTTTTCCTTCTAGCGATAACTTAAGCCGCTCAAGTTGCTCGCAGTAGATCTCCTTTGTTACCGTTTGGTTTGAGTTTAAAAGTTCAAAGTGAACTAAACCTTTCATATTCCACCAAACAAATAACAACACATTATGTGGGTGAAGACCTTTAGCCTAAGGTGCCGGTGTTTCTCCTTTCCTTACCCACTGTCTTCAGTACTTGACATTTTTATAAAGAAGCCAATTCTTGTCACCAGTCATTGTACAGTCCAGAAAAGGTTCATTTGTGAGACGTGACAGGAAAGAAGAGCACGCATTCACTCTCTGCGCGCCATTAGACTCGCAAAGTTTGTGAGGAACCCATTGACCCAATTTGCTCACTTTTCCGATGGCATGCAGGAGTCGATGAATGCTTGAATGACCAAATCCAAGCTTCTCTGCTAGTTCCTCAATAGTTACGATGTGATCTTGTTACACCAGGGTTTGTCAGACGTCCTCGTCGAGCTCTACAGTTCTTCCAGGACGAGGCTCGTCTTCTAGGCTGTAGTTTCTGGCTCGGAATTTCTGGAACCACCGTTGACACTGCATTACACTTATTGTCCGACCCTCATATACTGCATTAATATTCCTTGCACTTTCCGTTGCGCTGTTGCTTTTATTGTACTCATAAAGCAAATTATGCTGAATATGCTCCTTTGTCACTTCCATTATAACTTTAAAAAATAACTGTTAAAATCTAACTGCACTCTTCAAAACTTGTAATAAGAATAAGGGCAAGGGTAATTACTATCTGCTTTTATTGCAAGTTGATACAGGTAGTTTATCCCATTCCCCTCCGACTTTTAGTTCATGTAATTGAAAAAAAAAGCTGCATTATTTATGGGATGACCCAATAGTTAACGTTTCTCTTGAACAGTTATAAGTCGATAGCTGCAGAAAAAGATTTGCAGGGAATAAATTTCTTCGATTGACGTTCTGAGCATGGAGATTAGTGCGGGCTCGGGAAAGAGAACTAAGTACAGATGATGTTGGGTGGAAAGACAAGTGATTAGTTCCTGGCCAACTTTAATTAAAAACACCTTTCATCACAGACAGTTCAAACATAATCTTCTCGTCTTTGTATAGGTACGAAAAACTATATTAACAAGTGTGTCTTTTTATTTTTCAAGATAGTGGGTTGTGATATGTGGGAGATTTGACTGCTATATTTAACAGATTGAGTTAATACATAAAGGTTTCATCTTTGACTACATAGTTTGATCTTGTAGTTATTTTATCTAATGTTGTCTATGTTCCGGTGAACTTACGATTAAAGGTACTCCAGCCATGACCACACTGTCTTTTTCTCATATGCAGCAAAGAACCCAGGTTCACATTAGTTAACGTTTCCTTTTCCAACGGTGGGATATAATTTGAAGGTGATTTGGCTGCTATTTCTAGCAGGTAGAGTGATCCCCCCATTGGTTACACGGCTGATATACGAAGGTGATTGCAGCTGACTAAATGTCCTCCTTCCCTCATAGTACACAGACAACCAAGAAACTATTATTCTTGTCCTTGTCAGTTCACACATTCACAGTATACACATGGCGACAGATCGGCACACACATACACGCACACGTACACACACACACACACACACACACACACACACACACACACACACACACACACACACACACACACACACACACACACACACACACACACGTAAACGATAAGTATATACATTGAATTTTTTTTATATGTGTACAGTATCTGATTCGAGCACAAGAGATCTAGAATAAATAACGTGTAAACAAGATAAGCTGACTGGACTGAGGGTGCTCTGAAAATATCACTGACTGTCCTGGAAATACTTTTAAGAGTGTTATAGCTGCACATGACCGATGGGGCGAGTGTACGTGAGAGGCAAAATATCTATTTGCCCTACTTTACTTTTTAGCATAGTGTTGTTGCATATCATTACATGTTCCTTACTAAGCAATGTAGTAGTTATACCAATACATGCCAAGGTTAATTCGGTACAAGTATATAAGTTGTTTAGGCTCAGATGATTCCTGATAATGTAAAGCTACGATTAAAGATATTGCAGTTTTGATAATACAATCTTTTCGTATATATAGGATTATAGTGTTCCAATATATTCTTCGCTTCTTTGCAACAATAGAATTTGATAGGAGGGAGATTCTAGCTGTTATGTATCGAAGGGCGAATGACAAATAGAAGCGTCCATATTGACTCGTTATCCCCGAAGGTGTTTCGAAATGCAGTAAATTCCTTCGACATTTCCCCTCGTTTACATAGTTATAATAACGCAAGAGTTGTGCACTAATATCGTAAAGTACATCTTAAACTCTAAGAGGGTTTGATTCAAGAAATAAATGACTCTTCCTTCATTGTTTCAAGCAATATTCGGAAAGGATCTTGTTAGGTGGATGGGCTGAGTCTATCTACCTAACCACAGATATGTCACATTAGCTGCTGTTTAATTCATTCGGTCATTATTTACCGTCTACGTGCCCCGCCTTAAATGTGAGTCTTAAAACGCTTCAGATAACTAATGTACGTCTTGTATCTTGTTTATTGATTTCGGAAAGCAGAAACCCTATAACGAGTACTTATTGTGAAATAAATGGCTAAGTGGATTAGGTTCTTGATAACATTTTCATAGTATCTACCAATGGTAATGATGATGATGATGATGATGACGACGGCGACGATGATGATGGCGATGGTGAGGATAAAGATGACGACGATGATGGCGATCACAGAAATAACAATATTTTCACTATATCCGCTATATGTACTATATTTAGACACACCGTTGTCATGTAATAAGTGATACACAAACACACACAAACGCACATACGCACGCACACATACACACACATGATTTATATATATATATTTGATGTATCAACTTCTGACATGACAATCTGGAAACGTAGGACATTATCAAGGAATATTCTTGAGTTGCATTTATTGAGTTAATGAATTGAAGACTTTAAAATTAAAATATTTGTAAATTGGAAAGAAAAGTATCTGGAGAATAAAATTAATTTATTTTGTGCATTTAGTCACTGAATTTGTACATTGAAAGTTTATTTATCATTCAAACCCTATTGCAGAACTCTTCTTATTGTCAAAAAAAAAAAAAGATAAAGTTTCTTTTAAAAATTAGTAGAGTGTCTTCTTTTTAGGTCTTTTGGTGTGGTGTAACCTCTGGAAACCTCTCAATAATTTTGATGTAACATTGTCTTTTGCGCGATATTTCGTCTCTTATGGTAGTTGATATTCTTTTCCAGAAAGATATTAACTATTAGCTGTGGTTCTTGTGATGTGTCTCTTGGATTAGCAGTTCGAAATGAACAAAGTATGTCTTGAAAGTTTCCCTGTTTCTTGTTGATTTTATTTTTTTTGTCACTGGTGTTGGAAATTTAGTAAAGTTGCTGTTATCTTTAAACTCTCAAAATCAAAATCATCAATTCCCATAAATATTCATAATGATTTAATATAAAAGAAACTGCAAATCGCTCTAAGGCGACAATTAATCACAAATTTCTATAATTTCGAACGGCTTGTTGTAGACCCGCATATATTTTATGATATTTGGTTAAACCTTGACGTTTGCACAAACGGCATACAAATAGAGAAACAAATCATATAATGGATTTCGTGTTGAAATTCTACATCCCTTAAGGTCTTCTCATACTAAATTAGTTGCATCGAGTCAGATGTTTTGTGGTTGCATAAAAATGATAGCCGAACAACTCAATAAATACAACTCAAGAATATTCCTTGATAATGTCCTACGTTTCCATATTATCGATGGAGCATTACGAAAACAAGTTTAACTAGTATTTTGACCAAAGATACAGCAGAAAGAGTGCAGTAGAATAATGATAATTTTGACTTGAATAATAATAATAACAGTTTCAAATTTTGGCACAAAGTCAGAAATTTAGAGGAGGGCAAGTCGATTACATCGACCCCAAAGTTCAACTGGTACTTATTTTACCGACTCGAAAGGCAAAGTCGACCTCTGCGGAATTTGAACTCAGAACATAAAGCGGGACGAAATGCCGCTATGCATTTTGCCCGGCGTGCTAACGATTATGCCAACTCGCCTCCTTAATAATAATAATAATGATAATAATAATAATAATAATAATAATAATAATAATAATAATAATAATAATAATAATAGTCTAATCTGTTGTGTGTTTATATGGAAAAAAGTTTTAATAGAGCCATAACTATTAAACATTAAATTCCAGACTATTTCTTATAAGAGCTCCGTAGTGTTACAATTTATACATAGCAACAATTAAGCAAACAGCTACCTATTTGTTCTTATACGCCCAACATACTCATTAGGCGTGGCGAATGAATTATAGCTGCGGAGAATTTCAGAACAAATCTACTTCCATAGAAAATAATCTCTGTTTACGCAACTCATATTTACACTAGCATACACTCTTCCATAAACTCTTTTAACTACACCCATACAAATTATTAATTAACCCAAAATTAATTCTAGATCATGGGAAACAGGAAATTCTGTCTACGCAGATTGGTTCTGTTCTTTACACAATCAAACATTTTATCTATTATCTATAGATGTCTTTTAACAGCATTTTCCCCTTTATTACAGAAAAGATTCCAGAAAAGGTACCCAAAAATATTCATAGTACAGAAAAGCTTCGTAGACGGAATCTAATATTTGACGAGGAGCATTTTGAAGATGTTTTCCTGCGATGTCTTATATGCAGAGAAGTATTTAATGAATCAGAAAAACTGCCCAAGACACTACCATGCCACCACTCGTTCTGTTTGCACTGTTTCTTGCAAATGTTCCGCGTTGAAGGAGAATATCGACAGTCATTGAGCTCAGCTTTCCGAAGTATGCCACGGGCTGTTAAAATCCAATGTCCTTCATGTCGAGATAGTATAATCGCTTCAGAAGATGACTTACGTCGATTGCCGAACGACCACACTGTGCTAGAGTTGATTAACTTTGTACGGGAAACCGGCATCAACGATATATCATACTGTGCCAAACACCAACTGCAGCCTCTCAACTTCTTTTGTGAGCCGTGTGCAATCCCCGTGTGCTGTGACTGTACCGTCCTGGACCACAAAAACACAAACGGGCACAACGTAATGAACATAACGGAGGCCCTCAGTAAATACACACCAATTATCAATGACACAATTACTGAAATGGAGAAAAGTAAGCAGGAATATCTCTTCAAAAGAGCTCAAATCGAGCAGTCAATGAAACATTTGAGCCAAATGGAAACACAGGTAACTGACGAAATTAAATTGACCTTTCAAAAGCTACGTCATATGATTGACGAAAGGGAGCGCGATATTTTGTCCATGTCCGAGCAGGAAATGAATCGGAAACGTCAAAATCTCATGGACAATTTTAAGAAGATAATAGAGCGTGAAGAATGTATGATGGATCAAATGAAAGAGTTAGAAATAGCCAAAGAAGCAAATGACATAAGTCAGATGTTTACGTCACATCAAGCAGCGCAAAACACTCTCTCAACTCCGCTTCAACTTCCGCACATCACAAACGATAACTTTGGTGTGTCGTTTCACTTTGAAGCCTATAAACATCGACGAGTGATGCAGGATCTCCTGAACTTTGGACATTTAATGGTATTGTCCTCTTAATTGATCTGCTCATTTCACTTCTATACGTTTATAGAACTAACGGCAAATTTATCAGTTATTTTCTTTTAACTAATTACAAAAATGCCTCACAGAGTCATATCTGTGTGTGTTTGTACATGTCTGTGGTGTGACATTCTGGTGAAAGTAATTTATTGGTGTGAGATTGTAAAAATTAGTAATCACTGAACTTTAGAAATGGTCGTCACAGTTTAGTAGAGTTTGTAACACAACGACAGGAAATCATTTGTGGCTGAGTGAAATCACTGATTCAACGTAATTAGCGATTAACTGTAATTGACGATGAGAGATGACAGATATTTTTGAAGAGAGAGAGTGAGAGAGAGAGAAAGAGAGAGAGAGAGTGAAAGAGAGAGAGAGAGAGAGAGAGTTAGAGAGAGAGAGAGAGAGAGAGAGAGAGAGAGAGAGAGAGAGAGAGAGAGAGAGAGAGAGAGAGAGAGAGAGAGAGATAAACGAGGTAGGAAGGGAGTTAGAAAGAGAGAAACGAGTGAGGAAGAGAGTTAGAAAGAAAGAAAGAGCCGTTGTAAGTATTGAAGTAAAATAATGTAAAATAATGTAAGTTTATAGTCTAAAAGGCAGGAAAAGCGTAGCAAAAGAGAAAAATGTCCACTAAAACAATCCTCCTATTTCCTTTCCCCTTGTGAAAGCTTTCTGAGATAGATCAAAATGAAATGAAAGAGGGTTGTAAAATAAGAGCTGCGATTTGTTTGGATGGTTTAACTTTGGAGATGATGCAAAGAAAAATACGTTTGGTAATTTTCCTTTGTTTCTTGTAAGAAAGAGTAAGGAACTGCCTGATAGTACTGAACATGAAATTGAGCTTAAATGATCTGTAATTGTGTTAAAAGAAATACCGTATCGGTTCTAAATGTTTTTCTCTCACTTCTATCATTAAAGTCACAGAAGTGTGTGTTCACTAGTAATAGATTTTTTTTTATCGTAAGTTGCTTTAGATGTGGTATTTCTACAGTAAAAATATTTTCGATTATATTTATACAAATTTATTGCTATTATCTAGCGATAAACTTGACTAAGCTGAAGATACAAAAGTGTATAAAACAAAAGAAAGTGGATATGGAAGTGGTATTTAACTCACTGGGGAAGACTGTTACTGAATGTAATGAATGAAATATTTTGATGAATGCTTTCTGTTTTGTTTGTGTCAGATATTATCTGCATAAAAAGGAAGCAGAAACATAAAACAACACGGAAACCCCTGACTGAAAAAGAGCAGTTGCACAGTGTCTTTTTTTTTTTCTTTTTGCTGTAGACTCTTGTAGCTTTTCTCATTTTAACTCGAAGTTTACAAGAGGCAGAGTCGAACAACTCAGGAAAAATGTCATAGACCGAATCAGATATAAGATCTACCTACACAGTTTTGAAGAAAAATGCGCACATTTTACTCCCAAAACTGATACTTATGTTTTAATCTATTTTTTTTTATACGGGGGACCGAAGTCTAAAAATGGCAACAACTACAAATTCAACGTGTCCCGCACCCTTATGTGAATAAACTAATAAGTAAGCAAGGGGACGAGTAAAGCAAGCGTTATATATGATAAAGAATTTATTGAGCCAAGACAATCATGTTTTTCTTCCTACAACTAAACCACACTTTGTCTAGTTCCTATTCTCAAACGCGAAACTTCAAAACAATATTATTTATCCATCTGTATATCTCTTGAATAATTTTTTTCTCAGCGGAAATTTTCTCAAAGAGTATGCATTTACACTTTTAATGTAGATCTCTTGGCATAAGTCCGCTGTTACTTTTCCTCCCCATTGTATTCTTTCTTTTTATTTCGATCCCATTATATCCCCCATCCTAAAATTCAACGCTATACCAATCATCTGAGTAAAAACTGCATCCTCCTGATGAGAACTTCTAACTAAAAACTGATATTAAACATTTCAATCCATTTGAATTGTTGTCTTTATTTCATTTCCATTTTACTTGAATTGTTGTTTTACATAATATTAAACGTATGTAAATTGGCTGATGTATCAACTACACATTAAGAGGTTTATTAATATGTCTGTTGTGTGTGCATATGTGAGTCTGTTTATGAATGTATATGTGTACACACACACACATACAATGTGTGATTGGATGATATGTGTATCACTAGATACACTTAAAAATTCAGCAGGATTAATGAAAAGTATCTAACCTAGACTTTGAGCACATACGTCATTCTCAAAATATCCCATAACTGGATCAACGTTTGGAACATTAGTCAAAGCACAATACCCATGCGATTATTTCCATAACTACAAGAGTTATTTGGTGACATTCATATATGTATTTGAGAAAGATACCATGACATCCCATGCAAAAAAATCAAGGCAAGTAGTATTCTTCAAAACGTCATAGTGTACTTATATGTCTTAGAATGAACCTTAAAAATGACATTTCATGTTCTTGATATTTTATGGCAGTCAGCAGAGTTAGCTTTTTCCTAACAAGTGGGAGGAATTTGAAATCAATGAGACACGAATTTTATACTATGTAGCAGCTATTTATAGTATATCTAAGCCGTGTCCACAATACTGGACCAGGTTGAAGATATGAATTGCCAATCTCGAATAGTTATCCATTTTATATTACATGGAAAAATACGAGCATGAAAAGTCATATTCTTAAGATCATAAACCTGGAAAAGTACAGGACAGGTTATTACACCTGTAAAAGTATAGGACAAGCTATTACTTTTAGTAAAGTAAAGAATAAGAAACTTTTGACTTAAAATATTGCAGCAAAGAATGCCAGTTCTTCTAATTTATCACTCTTTACAGTTCTCATCTTAAATTTATTGTACAAAACTGTTCAGCTAATTTGTAAGTTTGTCTAATTAGTTACTTTTTTTCTGTATTTAAGGTAGTAAATTAGCCAAATTCTACTTAAATAAGTATAGTGTTATTTGTAAACTATAATAAATAAGTTTTAATATTCAAATTTTAATTTTAGTAACATATTTTAAGTAATAAGTTTCTTATTCTTTACTTTACTAGAAGTAACATCTTATCCTATACTTTTACAGGTGTAATAACTTGTCCTGTACTTTTCCAGGTTTAGAATCTTGAGAATATCACTTTTCATGATCGCATTTTCCCATGTAATCCATGATTTTTCCAGGCATTGCTGTTATAAGATAATTAATAATGTATCAGTTAATAAG
>NC_068995.1:28690646-28692621 GCF_001194135.2 Octopus bimaculoides
TAATTTTTTTCGTGTTTAATTTAAATATATGTTGTGATTGAATTATTTGATATTACCCATCAACACCAAATTAATGGCAGGGATTTTGACCATGTTGTTGGTTGCTCCATGGCTCACCAAAAGTTACAAACAACAAGACCTCAAAACCATCAGTTACCAGGTTCACCTTATGTAATCTGATTTTGCAATATTAGGAGGTCATTGAAATTCATTCAACGAAAAAAAAAAAAAAAATTCCAATGATTCCGGGATTGGGGGGGGAAGCCCCCAACCTCATTTTTTCCGAACTAAAATAAGGGATTTGCAGCATATTAGAAGGTCAAGGTACTTGATTCCACGCAAAAAGTTAATTTTTTTTTCTTAGTGAAAATCGTGCGGGTGTTAATATAGAAATTGACCATAATGTTATTTAGCCTCAAATAAACTCTGATACTGCAAACGTATCATCAAAGACATTCCATCCTTCAGCAAACCGTCTTTTTAGGGATAATCTGGGACATTACATACAGTGGGCGTGTGATTTAGGTAGGGAGATACTTTGGCTGCTATTTTTAGCGTGTCGAGCGACCAGGTAGAGGCTCTTTCATTGGTTCGATTGCGTGATGAGATTTTTTCACGCATATATGTAATATGTATATATATCATCGGCAAATGTTAGAGAGTAAGTCAAAAACTGAAAGTTTTGTGTATTGGCACTTATCAAACACGAATTTGTCAATTGTCACTCTGCAACTTCTGACGAAATAACTTTTAAAATACAAAATTTTGTCAAAAACGTTAAGAGTAAACCCTGTTCTATGTGACACATTCTACCAGTATCGGAAGTTTAAAAGTGTTTAGTTAAAAAAAAATTAATTAAATAATCTGTACGTCTAATTGAATAGATCTGAAATGGATGAAAGGCAATGTCAACCTCGGCAGAATTTGAACTCAGAACGTAAAGACAGCCGAAATACCGCTTCTAAGATACAAAATTTTGTCAAAAACGTTAAAAATAAACCCTGTTCTATGTGACATATTCTACTAGTATCGGAAGTTTAAAAGTGTTTAGTTAAAAAAGAATTAATTAAATAATCTGTACGTTAAAGTCAACCTCGGCGAAATTTGAACTCAAAAGCGTAAATAAAGTCGAAATACCGTTAAGTATTTCGCACGTCGCGTTAAGAAGGGACAAACAAGGATAGACAAATGGATTAAGTCGATTATGTCGACCCCAGTGCGTAACTGGTACTTATTTAATCGACCTCGATAGGATGAAATGCAAAGTCGACCTCGGCGGAATTCGAACTCACAACGTAGCGGCAGACGAAATATCGCTAAACTTTTCGCACGTCGCATTAATGTTTCTGCCAGCTCGCCGCCTTACAAAGTAAACATTCATTTTAGAAATATATTCTTTATTCTTATTGCATAGTCATTACTCCCTTATTTCCTTATTTACTGACATGAAATTTCGTAACATTTTACCTCATAACTGTTTTTATACTAATTTTTGTTCAATGCGACTAGCGATTCTGAATTCCTCATGCGTTTTTTATCATTTAAGCCTAAGAAAGGTATATTTTTAATTTTAAATTTTAAAATTTATGTTAATTGAAGATGAATATCTATCTTACTGCCCCCTTGATGTCGCAGATATTTTGGTGTAACTTTTTTCCTACTGAACCAAATCTCAAACTATTTATGCCAAAGTTTAGCTGAGGAGGTGTCCTCTTTAAAACTACTAACAGTTTGCAATTTAGTTGAGAACTGAAATAGTGATGAAGCTTGGAAGCTGCTGCGATTGACAAAATGGTGGAATTAAGAATATATTCAACCACTACCGTGGTTGAATGATTTCATCGTTAGTTGCAGATAGATTTGCAGTGAGCCAATCACACACACGCGCGCGCAGACACACACACACACACGCGCGCGCAGACACACACACACACACACACACACACACACACACACACACACACACACACACACA
>NC_068995.1:28692639-28693285 GCF_001194135.2 Octopus bimaculoides
TGTGTGTGTGTGTGTGTGTGTGTGTGTGTGTGTGTGTGTGTGTGTGTGTGTGTGTGTGTGTGTGTGTGTGTGTTCGTGTGTTATTAGTTCACTGCATACATACATATACGAGTACCTCTGTGGGACAAGCTCGTTGTAGTTCAAGCTTCCGCCGCTAGAAGCGACTTGGTGCAACCCTCAAGCATTAGTCTGCCGGCCGGCGTCGTTAGATGATTTCGCATTGCCACGTGATGCGTCTTTGTTTTGCAGTGCTACTCCCCTGTTTGTCGATTTTTGCGATGGCTGAAACGAAGGAACAGCATGCTTCCGTGAAATTTTGTTTTCTGCTGGGGAAAACGACAGCCGAAACAGTTGTCATGCTTCAAACAGCTTACAAGGCCGCTGCCATGAGCAAAACACAAAAGAAGTGGCGTTGTGGTAAGAAGCTTGCTTCTCAACCACATGGTTCAGGGTTCAGCCCCACAGCGTGGTACCTTGGGCAAGTGTCTTCTACTATAGCATTGGGTTGACCAAAGCCTTGTAAGTAGATTTGATAGACGGAAACTGAAAGAAACCCGTCGTGTATAATATATATATTTATATGTATGTATGTGTGTATTTGTGTGTCTGTGTTTGTTCCCTCACCATCACTTGACAACTGAGACTT
>NC_068995.1:28694076-28702453 GCF_001194135.2 Octopus bimaculoides
ATACACACATGCATACATTAAGATCACCAGCATTCTCTCACACACATGCACCTTCTCGTCTTGGGTTCACCACTTCTTTGTTATCTCCCCTTTTTCTTAGCTCTCCTGTGTGATCCTTCTGTCCGGCATTTGCCATGATAGATCGCTGACCACTACATTTATATTTTTTTTCTCCTTGTTTCTTTCCTTATTTCTTTCTGTGTTCCTTTCAGTTGAAGAGCGTAGCTCGAAACGTCAAAGACTTTCTCTTTTCCCGAGCGTTAAACTAATACATCCATTTGTTGTTTGCACCACCTGTCTTCGTCTGTTTTTTTTTCTTCGTAAATTCTCCCATATATATATATATATATATATATATATATACACACACACACACACACATTTGTTATTAGCGACACGAAGCATAATTAGTAGTACTAATTCTGTCGCTCATAAAAATTTTTAATTTAGCCTGTCGGTTACTTGCGATATCAACACCATTGATTTACAATCACTGTTTTTCTATATCTGTAGCGAATGATTTTGTCATAGCATGCGTTTCTTAGTGTATACTTTCAACTGATGGAATTAAAAGAGGCAGAAATAGCAATACCGCTACTGTTTGCTGGACGATTTTCAACTGATGCTCATATATTTCTGTTTCTTAACACTATACATTTATAAAATATACTATCTAAAAAACAAATACCGTGGTTTTTCAGGATCTCAACGATGTACATACATTAAATATGATACACAGATTGATATATACATGTATATACATATACATACAACCATCAGGTGATACCTTTAACAACTCAAGTAAACTTTCGCTCGGGCAAATTGACGGGTATATCTTTAGACTACAGTACTGAGCTCAGATTACCCCTATGGCAAGAGAAGTGTAAAATACAATGTTGTCGAATATAATGACATAAAAGAAGTTGTTTTATGATGACAGGAATGGAAAATAAATAAACATTATCAAACAGTCTTGATTATTGGTAAATGATATTTTATGTTAGATATGTTACTTATAGCTTTAATTCATCACACCATCATATTTCCATTCTTCCATCGATATTAAACTTTGATCCATAAAACGTTATGAGAAAATTTATTGTATCCCGACTGTTTCCTGTTAGTGGCAGTATTTGCATCTAAGTGGAATGCGAAAGCCAAGTTTATATCATAGGCGGAGGTATAATACGTGACAGGTATCAGAAAATTCCTCAGCTTTTGGTAGGTACTGTGTTAACTGGCACATATCTAACCCTAAAGCATTCCATCGGAAGATCAACTTGTGAAATAACGCATAAAGTACATCAAACAAGCCTTTCTCTGTTTTCTTTTCCCATAAAATATGTATTTTGAGTATTTTTTAAGTATTTCTGATATGGTAAAGTCCTCACGCACACTTTAAATGCTAGAATCACCTGAACTACAAAACCAATGTACTGATGAATGAGATGTAACATTAGGTATGCGTTCTCTCTCTCTCTCTCTCTCTCTCTCTCTCTCTCTCTCTCTCTCTCTCTCTCTCTCTCTCTCTCTCTCTCTTTCTCTCACACAGACACATGTATGCATGTATGTTTATATACATACATATACATAATACTATCTGCACCTGAGGCATGATATTGTTACACGATATGCCACCTGCCCTGAGGCATGATATAGTAGCTAAAACTATTTACAATGCTATCCGTAGGAAGCATCAAAGGATGTATACATCAAAGACCAGTAGATATATACACCTTTAAAAACAAGGAATACCGGTGGAACACCACAATTAAAGCATCAATTCGGTGCAAACATAACAGACCTGATATTATTCTGTGGGACAGGGAACAAAATTCATGCACTGTTGTAGAGGTTAGCTGCTCAGCAGTTGTAAATAGACAATCAAAAGTCCAGGTATAAGAAAACATTTATAGCGAATTAATGCGGAGCTTCCAACTCTTGTATGCTGGCTGTGAATTCTCATTTGTACCTATCATCGTAGGAGCATTAGGTTATGTACCAACAGATTTGCACAAAAAGCTTGAAATTCACGGCTTCACAGAAAAAGTGCAAAAACTGACGCGGATTCTCCAAATCCAATCTATTAGTGACACAGTAAAGATTTGCAAGACATTCCAAGAATTCTCCATCTGAGATTCTTATGTGAATAAATGCACACATTTGGATGTATGCATTGACAGTTCAACCAACATAGCAACTTAGCTATTTACAATCACCGGGAACTCAAAAACTTTTGTCACTTTGTTAGCGACCGGCTCGAGATCACTCAAAAGAACTTAAACTCAAAGAAAAATCACAAAAATACATACATACATACATACATATATACATACATACATACATACATATGTAGGTAGGTGTCATTAGCGTTGGTCAAGTTGGGCTGGTAACGATTGATTTTATTTTATTGAGTTCATTCACGCAACGTATGTCAATACAGATTCAAAAGGTTAGATTTATATGCGAGTACAAAGACAGGTCAAGTCATGTTGTTTGCTTTGAACGGTTGTGTCCGGGCATATCTCCAACGGAGCAAGAAATTTATTAAGTGCTGGCATTGTAAATAAAGTTGTTGCTTTATACACATCTAATCTGCTTCCACACAGTGCCTTACCCATGCGATGAACCGAAAATATATGAAATGCGTAATCAGGAGAAAATTTAACGAGTGGACACGTTATAAGAACACATGATTACTAACTCATTGAATAACCATCTCAAGGTGATTGAGCAACTATTTCTCAAAATAACGGGATACCGTAGGATAAAGGCAATCGACTGTAACGGAAAATTTTATAAACATTAAGGTGAGTCGAATAAAGATTACAAAAAATAAATTGGATAATAAAAAATCGTAAGGATAGGTATAAAATTATCCAGCATAGACCTTATCAGAAATAAGATATTGCAAGTGATTAAAATAGAATGAACGCGGAAGTAAGAATTAAAAAATTAAAATCGAAAAAGGGAGAATGAGTACCACAGAGAAAATTTAAAAACAGAGCGTAACAAATAAATAAAAATGTGAATACTGAAAAAGTAGGGGAAGGGCGGCAATGAGAGAGAATAGAAGAGAGAAAATACTGTTATATTCATACACATGTGCGTAAATATACATACACAGATACACACGCGCACACACACACACGCACGCACATACACACACTCAAAAATATTTCATATATACATACCTGTTCATGCATACATGTAAAATTGTCTTAAAAATAGTTAGTTTTCAGAATTCTTCTGTTAAAAATTCTGTAATATCTATGGTCACTTGAAAAATATCTAAATACTACCAAATTTAAAACTTCTTTTGTTGCCTTAGCCCTAACGCTTATGCTAAATGATTGATTGAAGTACAAAACCTTTTTAGTTGCAGTTCTATGAGGTCCTCATAATACTCATCTATGTATGTGTAAATATACATATACGCCTACGTATGTAGTATCTATGTATGTGTAAATATTCATATGTATATCTATCTATCTATCAACCCACCTACCTACCTACCTACCTACCTACCTACATACATACATACATACATAAATGTTAAATGTTGTTATATGGTTATGAAAATTGGAAAACTGTAAACCAGACTAGCAGCATCTTCATCAGTGACTTGACTGTTTTCCCTATATCTGATGAGGAATGTTACAGGTATCAAGGGGTGGATGAAAACATGACTTACAATAATGGCACCTGTAACAAAACATGAGTCACTAAACAATATTATAACCGAATAAGGAAAATTTGAACATCAGAGCTCTCTGCATTCAATAATACAGTGACTCACAATGTGTTTGCAGTGCCAGTACTCATGCCAACATTTAGGCTGTTTGATTGGACGCTTGACGAAATCCGAGCCATTGATGTAAAAACCTTAAAAATATACAAGTTTGAAATGTAGCATTGCTTTCGTTATCTATATTCCAACGATAGAACTTTGTATCTTTGTTAGAAACTATCTTCTTTCACAGTGGAAGAATTTAAATAATTAAAAGCGAAAGGATGAAAGCAAAGTTGACCACGTCGGAATTTGAACTCAGAACCTAACGGCAGACGAAATACCGCTAAGCATTTCACCCAGCGTGCTAACGATTCTGCCAGCTCACCGCCTTCCCTGCTGTTGATATTAGAATTTCAATGAAGGAGCCTTGGATCTAGGTTAGAAACCGGCTCTTTTTGGCAAGAAATCTTGAAATAAAACTGAATAATCACATACATACGTACATACATACATACATACATACGTACATACATACATACATACATACATACATACGTGATGGCTGCAAACTCGTGTTCGAGTATTGCCATCATCTGATCGAATGTCCCACACATGCGAAGGCTACGACTAGCCATTTTTGTAATAGGTCTTACCTTTTTTTCAAGTGATGCTTGTGCATGATGATTTTTTTATGGTGGGGAAAGGATTTACACAAATCCAATCCTACTCTCTGAACATGGACAACATAAACTCGAAAAGAAGTACTTGTCTACGTCATCGAATATTGACAGTGTTGCAGGTTTTCTCTCAGAGTTTCCATCTCTTAGAGAGATGTTGTGAGAACAATAGAGGGGCCTCCCACACCCAGTGGGCCAATCGCGCGCCTGCACCCGAACCCAGGTATTTCTACATCCCTGCGCATAAATACATGCATACATACACATGTACACATGTTGGATGGCTGTTGACTGCTCATGAGCTCCTCCTCCTTTTGACAGGTTTTATTTTTCGTCCTGCAGGGTGTCCAACAATCACCCTCCTCACCAAGCAAGCTTGATGGGTTTGCCAGTTTAGTCGCTGACGACCCGACCATGCAACAGGCTTTACTGAGTCACATGTTACCAGTAGCATCCAAGAGCGACCTGACATTACATAACACACACACACACACATACACACACACACACACACACACACACACACACACACACACACACACACACACACACACACACACACACACACACACACACACACACGCACACACACACACACGCACACACACACATGTGGGCGCCTGAAATTATTTTAGTCGAAGGAATTGACCCTACTCCTTATGTTTAAGCCTGGCACTTATTCTATCGCTATCTTTTGCCGAACGGTGAAACCATGTAGTTGGGAAGCAAGCTCCTTACAACACAACCACGCCTGTGCCTGTAAATTAGACTAGTGCAAATACTTGACAAAAGCCTAAAGGCAATTTCACTGCAGTTTACTATGGAGTAAAAGTTCTTGCTAATGGTGAAAGGTGTAAGTATACCATTATCAGTTCAGTGTGGCCTCTATTGGCCCCCTAGACGCATCTATGTCTCGTTATACCGTCATAGTTCAGTCCCACTGTGTGTGTGTACGTGTGTGTGTGTGTGTGTGTGTGTGTGTGTGTGTGTGTGTGTGTGTGTGTGTGTGTGCATGTGTGTACGTGCTGTGACAACTTGGGCAGATGTCTTCTAATATAGCCTCGGACCAACCAAAGCCTTGTGAATGGATTTGATCGACGAAAATTGAAAGAAGCCCATCGTATACTCACGCTCGCACGCGCGCAATTCACACATTTATATCTGTGTCTGCTTGACTTTGTGTCTCTGTTTGACCTCCACCACCACTTGAGACCGATACAATAGGCTTAAAAATAACTACTGGGGTCGATTCGTTCGGCTAAAATTGTTCAAGGGTGAGCCCCAGCATGGCCGCGGTATAATGGTTGAAACAGGTAAAAAGGAGTGTAAGTATAACAAACCGCATATTTTTGTTTGGTACACAAAAAAAAAAAAGAAAACAATGTACCGTCATAGATGTCAGCTGTTCTGCTGATGTGAATATCGCTTTGAAAATCATAGACAAAGACTATATGTATGGACAACTGCTTCGAATCTTCCAGCTTCTATATTCAGATGATAAATTTAGATTTGTAATCTGGATATAATTGGCAGTTTAGATAAGCTTCGATTTTAAGAAAAAGAAATCAACTCGCACTTTACAAATGCAATCTGTAAGTGAAACAGTAAAATTATGCAAGACTTTTCTCAAGTTTGAAATGTAGTATTGCTTTCTATATCTATATTCCAACGATAAGACTGTGTATCTTTGTTAGAAACCAGCTTCTCTCTCAGTGAAAGAATTTAAATAATTAAACACAAAAGAGAATACGTGTGAATATATGTATATGGTCGTATTTATACGCGTGTGTTTGTATGAGTATGTATATGTATTTTCATTTATGTACGGTCGGTATACCCTACCAATGAAGGTAGAGTATTTATTACTTAAACCAGAAATCAGAAGATTTAGGGCAAACCATAATAATTTTACGAAATCTTTTTTTTATCCATTTTCCTCGAATCCAACCCTGTGCTAATGGAGTGCAAATTGAAAGTGGTTTATAGTCGTTTGACGTCTGTCTCTTGCATATAAGTGCTGTACCTTCAGTACCCTTCATTATAGTTATATATACGCTCACACATATATAGGTATACGTTGTATATACATGTATATATTTGAGTGGGTGTGTATATAAATATACATGTATGTATGTATGTATGTATGTAATTATGCATGTATTAATTGGCTTGACATTGAACAGCATCCGGTGGTGAGGTTCCTGCTCGGGAGTTCTATTGTGGAATCAGCCGTTAATTACCATTACCGTCAGAGAGTATGAAGCGATCTCTTTAATTACCATTCCCCACCTCTCAGGTATGACCTAGAATAGTAGTACCTGTCAGACTACCATCTATAGGTTAAGTAGATATCCCAGGTACAGGATGAGGGATTCCCGTTATTTTTCATAAAGCCATAGAGCGTCTTCTTGGAGAAAGACATTCTCACATAAACTTGCTGTCAAAATAGCCCCAATCATCTTGCAATGCTTATTTCTGTAACCTACTGTAAGTAACAAAAGTATAGTACAAGTTTTTGTCACTTAAATTCAGTGACGTTTTATCTAATGTGAGACAGCTGTCTTTTGACGCGGCAATCATTATGTATACAAATGAGTGAACAAACGAGTGGTAGTGACACTCATCACATATCGTTGGAGCTGTATTTATAGAATAACATTTTGATGTAGCTCCTCATATTAAAGTTTCATACGAGAGAAAGCACAGCTACTTACTTGGAGATTCGAAAGTTAAGTGAAGAAAAGGAGCTTATCATCAAACTCAACTGGACGTCCTGATCGATCTTCATCTTCAAGGCTGAAATCTCCACTTCTGAATTTTGCAAACTATCTTCTGCAAGTTCTTTCATTCAAGCAATCTTTCCCATAAACTGAGTGTATGTTTCGAGTTGCTTCGGCTGCAGAGTTACCTTTAATTTAATACTCATAAAGCATTACGTGCCTCAAATGCTCTTTGGATACTCATGATAGAAAGGGTTTTAATCAGAAATTTTAATTCTATTATTCTGTAAAATAATATTTAATTAGTTTAAATGTACACAAATGCATAAAAATACATTTTAATTCCATTAGACATTCTAAAATACTATTAAATTTCATTCAATTTTAAAAAAGGTAAAACTGGACAGAACTTATGGGATGACCCGATACATCCGTGAAGATGTTACACCTCTTGTATTACTGTTACATTCAAACTCAGTTTAGGTTGAGAGAACTATAACTTTACTCCCCGGAGCGAAGGCGGGAGATATATGCAATAATTTACATATAGAAAACTGTAGAAGGGCGCGCAGAGAGTAAATGCGTGCTCATCTTTACTGTCACGTCTCACGAATGAACCTTTTTTGGACTGTATAGTGACTGGTGACGAGAAATGGGTTCGCTATAAAAATGTCAAGCACCTAAGACAGTGGGTAGAGAAAGGAGAAACACCGGCACCTTAGGCTAAAGAAGGTCTTCACCCACGTAAGGTGTTGTTATTTGTTTGGTGGGATATGAAAGGTTAAGTTCATTTTGAACTTTTAAACCCAAAACAAACGGTGACAAAGGAGATCTACTACTAGCAGCTTGAGCGGCTTAAGTCAGCGCTAGAAGAAAAGCGACCATCTTTGCTATCAAGACGAAAGTTATTCTTCCATCAGGATAATGTTCGGCCACATACAGAGAGGATGATATTCCAAAGGCTGGAGCAGTTTGAATGGGAAACGATGCCCCACCCACCATATTCGCCGGACATTGCCCCTTCTGGTTATCGTTTAGTCTGCAGCCTTCAAAATCATTTGAACGGAAAAAATATGAATTCTGTAGACGAGGTCAGAACTGTACTGGAGGAGTACTTTTCGTCACGGACAAGTGAATTTTGGAAGAAGGGCCTCGCAAGTCTACAAGAGAGATGGAAGAGCATTGTAGAAAATGAAGGAGAGTATATTTTAGATTAAAAAATAATTTTATTTATCTTAATTTTGAAA
>NC_068995.1:28706654-28707286 GCF_001194135.2 Octopus bimaculoides
TATATATATATATATATATATATTGTCTCACATACACACACATTAATAGATGCACATATGCACACATGCACGCGCGCGTGCGTGTGTGTAGCATTATGATTTTATAATTGCTGAAATACTATAACTACTCGAACAGAGCTATGCAACATTGGTCGTGCACTTGCAATATGCCTTACATTTGTTGTTGTCACATTGTACTCGTTACTATAAAAGTGTACGTCGGTCTTGTGGGTCACAATGAAGTGTTTAGAGAATGTATGCGTGTAATTTGCTTGTGCATCTATGTGTCACTGAATATGTATGTGTATGTTTTAAGTAGAGGTGAAAAGATCACAGGTAAATTGGATATCGTGGTTAGTTGTGTGACTACGATAGAGCATTTGAGAAAATTGCTTGGCAGTCAATCTGATGCTTTTAACCGAACATTGTCTATAACTTTTAGCTGACCTTGCTCTGACTATTTACCTCACTTAATTAACGATTTCGTTTAACTTTTTCCTTTATCTGAAACTAGTGCCAAATTGTCCTTGAATAAAAAAAATACGCAAAACAGTAAAATACGAGAGAGCTAGTGTAGGAGACGAAAATGATGATAAAATAAAAGACGGACAGGGGAAGAGACAGAGAGAAGG
>NC_068995.1:28707580-28723205 GCF_001194135.2 Octopus bimaculoides
AGAGAAGAAAGAAGAGAGAGAAAGAGAAGAAATAAGAGAGAGAAAGAGAAGAAAGGAGAGAGAGAAAGAGAAGAAAGGAGAGAGAGAAAGAGAAGAAAGGAGAGAGAGAAAGAGAAGAAAAGAGAGAGAACCACAAAGACATCTCGTTTTTCTCAACAATTTGATTTTTTATTCGTCACTCTATCTTGGCGTTTTATTTCTATCACTCTTTCCTCCTTCTCACTCCCGCCTCTTTCTCTCCTGTCTTTCTGCCTGTCTGTCTGCTTGCCTGTCTGTCTGTCTGTCTGCCTGCCTGCTTGTCTGTCTCTGTCTGTCTGTCTCTCTTCCTCTCTCCCCCATCTCCCCCTCTCTCTGTAGGAAGTGCTCTGCCATCTGACCTTGTCTTCAGGAACAGCACAAGAGATAATTGTAAATGCTGTTACACAAATCAATATGCCACAGGTATGCCCAGCTTATTATTGCACTGCTCTGACCCAGGCTAGTTGATATACATACTGAAACATGAAAATGATTAAAAATAAAAGAAGATTGACTACAATTCATCATCCTTCACAAGGGCACAGATAAGCTTTGTAAGACACAAGAACTTACATATTCTTTTCCGTTACTTTATTACACAACTCACACGCACATACTTACAAATATATGAGCGCGCACACTCAAGTACAGACATGGTCACGCATGTGCGCAGATCCTAACACAGGCCCACAAATATCACGTGAATCTGTCATAATTGCTTTCTTTAAATCAATTTCTATCTGTTATTGCTCTCTCATCGGCACCATATCCAATGCATCAACTATCAACTATATGCATATAGACCCATTACTCATTTTTTCTATCTTCGATTGCATTGTCTACATAGACGTATTCGTATACGAAGCGTCGTGTCTTGCAGTGCTGACTCTAAATTCTATAGGAAATCTATAGCGATAAACTTTAAAATCAAGACATCGCACTGCTAACACAAAAGTAAAACACGCTACTGACTCGTAAATCTGTCATATACTTGGTAGTATATCATGGTTGCAAAACGAAATACTGTGTCCTTGCTAGCAAATAATATTTGCGTACCAGTGTATAATATTTATATATATATATACACGTGTGAAGGCGTGTGGTCTAGTGATTAGTATGTTGCACTCCCGATCGTGAGACCGTTGTTTCTATTACCAGACCAGCGGTGCGTTGTGTTATTTAGCAAGACAGTGAATTTCACGTTACTTTAGTTCACTCGACTGTAAATGGGTAACTCTGCGACGGATTGCTATTCCATTTAGGAGGAATGTTGGCTTGCGAGGCTTGATGGCATCATTCGAAAGCTAAAACAATGCAAAGCGCATTGTGAACAGCGGTGTATAACAACATCCGATAGTCTGGCCGATACCGTGATACCATGATGTATGTATAAATGGATGGGTTATAATATATGCAAGTAGTTAGGTAGGTGTGTACGTGGGTGTATGTTTTATTTAAAATACGACTAATTTATAGTTTAATATATATATTTGTAAATATGGCGAGCAGCTTTTCTTTTAAATATATTCTGTTGGAAACACGATTATATTCTAATTTAATCTTTTATATGAAATTTTTCTCGTTAGGAAGAATAAAGTTCCCAAATTCATTTTTATCAACGTTTCCAGGCTATCTCAACCTCATGTTCAGGATATGGAGCGGTTTTAATAGCCTTTGTGATGTCTATTTTGATAAGGAGCGGGAAGGCTTAGATTCTTCCATTCTAAATTGCGGAGGTTTGAATTAATTTTTCGCTTATGGAAAGTATTTGGGAAATTTTGGATATGGTTGCAGAAGTCATCTAGTGTTTTATTCCTACCCTTAGGTGGAAGATAATTGCTTCTGTTTTTAACCAGTGATTCATCTTCGTTGTTGATTCATGCTTTTGTTTTTAACCAGTGATTCATCTTCGTTGTTGTAGTCAGCAGAATTCCGAAATATTGTCTTTAATTTCATTCTGGTTAGATCTTCGTGGGGGTTAGGGTAAATTTTAATCCTTTAGTTAGTATATTGATTTTCGTTGCAGAGGGAGTTTTCTTTTATAAATTTATCACTTTGGGTTTCTCCTGTATGTTTTGTTTCAACGTGTGTCCTTACTTCTCTCCATTCACAAATAAGAAATTCTAGAAGAAATCAACTTAGAGTTAGGAGTAACAATTTCTCTCCAGGAATTAGAAACATTCAGGGGACTACTTCTATCGTTCAACGAAGAAACTCGACCCACGGAATTCAATCTATTTACCCAGACTGCCCCGCCCCCCAAATTTCAAATATAATTAATAACACTGACAATTTATACCAACAAAGAAACTCGAACCACGTAATTCCAACCAATTTACTCATATAGCAAAACCAGCCTCCTAGCAATTTAAATATAATTATTAACACTGACAATTTTACAAACGAAATTACAGTAAGCATTTTTTAGACCGTTAAGATCTATCTATTATAGCTGGCCCAGCCTGTGAAACCCACCTCCTAAGCAACTTTTTAGACATTCTACTGAAGCTCTTGTTGAAATACATCAAAAGTTTCATGAGAGGCGATCTAAATATGCTGAACCACCTACCAAAAACAACTAATGAAGAGACACTAATGGTTTCCTTCGATGTTATTAATCTGTACACCAATATCCCACACGACTATAGAATACAAGCAATAAAATTCTGGCTGGAAAAATTCCCTGAAGAACTTCCGGAACGCAAAAACCAGGTTTTTACTATTGAAATTTTAAAATTTATACTTCAGAACAATTATTTCCTATTTGATGACACCTACAACCGAAAAAATTGTGGAATTGCGATGGAAACGAAAGCATCCCCGAGTCACTGCAAAAATGTGGATACATATTTTACCATTATATAAGAGAGAACTGGAAAAGATAGCTGGATGACTGCTTTATCATTTGGAATGAAACCATTGATAAACTTTTGGAATTTAAATCAATACTAAATAGTATAAACCCAAACATTCAGTTTACAATGGAATATAGCAAAGAACAACTCCCTTACTTAGATAGTTTGATGAAAGAAAGTCAACAACCAAATTGTAACCGACATTTATCATAAACCAATAGACTCGAAGCAATATCTTCTGTTTAGCTCATGCGACCAGAAACATCAAAAGAAATATTCCCTTTTATTTAGCGAAAACTGTTTGCACAATAGAGTCTGATGGAAATACTCGAGACCTCCGTCTCCAAGACCTCAGAACAACACTAACCAAGAGACACTATCTGCCCTGACTTATAGATATTGGAATTAAACGTGCCGAGAAAATAAGCATTAAAACACTAAGGGAAACAAAACCAAACACCACACCTCATCTCAAAATACTACCGTATATATTGACACGCAACCCTAGAAACAATGAAACATACAACACCATTATACAAAATCTACGAATGCTCACAAGGGATCCAAAAATGAACTACGTTCTTAAAACACATAAATTCATCAAATGTAAAAAGCAATCCAGATCGCTGAAAAGACTACTGACAAATGCAAAGTTAGACACGACAACCACGAAACCAATGGTAAGAAAATGTGGACGTCCAAACTGTGAAACATGCCCCAACCTATTGGAAGGCTCCGAATTCCAATTAAAACAAGAAGAGAGGTTCACCATTAAGACTAGTTTCATTTGTACATCCGAGAATTTAATTTATAACTTATTCAGGTTGTGGAACTGTTCTGTTCCTGGTATGTATTTGAGGGATAATACAGTTTGAAATAATATGTATTTCTTTGTTGGAGTATGGTTCAATGTATTTGTTGCATTGCATGACTGTTGATATTCATCAGAAGCTTAACTATGATTTATGTTATATTGTGGATTTCTTTATCACGAGTTTCATTTGTGGAAAGAATCTAAATGCTCTTCTAAGTAGTGATATTTTGTAGTTATGTTGGCATTTGCCATCGCTATACTGATACATTCATTTCTTTGAGTCTTTTGTATAAACTGATGTAATGTTTCTATTGCTTTTGATCTGAATATTTATGTCTAGAACCAGAGTCGTATTTGTATTGTTTTGAAACTTGAGTTTTAAAACTTAGTTGTTCTGTAGATCCCTCATTAATTTCTCAATGTCTTCTGATGTGTACATGGCAACTAGTTTATCGCCTCAGCATATTGTGTATATTAAATGCTTGTGTTTAAGTATCATTTTGTTTTCTATGGTAGCCAAGTAGAATGTGGCGAATGTAGGTCTTGTGGAACTACTCTATCTTTATCAGAGGAGTCCAGTGTAATCCATGGGTAGGAGAGGTGCAGCTGAAGTGTAGGAGATTAGAAAGTTCAGGTAGAGAACCCAAGTAGAGAACCCAAGTAGAATAGTCCAGTGTAGAAGGTGTAAAAGTTCGTTGGTTAATGAGAGGAGACAGGATCGGCATAGCTTGCCATGTGGTCAGCAAAATGATATTTCCATTTTGCAATTTACTAGCAATTTTTTAAAATTGTTGATATGAATGTCTTTGTTTTGGAGAGTTTGTATACATATCAAATATTATTTTGACTGATTTTGCTATTGGAACGTTGGTGAAAGGAATTTCTGTATCTAGGGTAGAAGTAATACACTTTTCGTTTTGGTACTGTAATTCTCCGGCACATATTTTTTCGTGTTATCTATTTGTTTGATGATAATAGGTGTATTTATCTAGGATATTATGAGTAGGAAGGGGTTGTTTTGTTTATGACATTTTACTGGAGTGGAATCTTCTTCGATGTGACAAAAGTACGGGGATCCTCTCTCTGCATTTATCACAATAATTATTTTATTTAATATGGGTTAACTTTATAAACTTGTTTCTGCATTTAAGCAAGTTGTTGAATTGTGTAATGTATTTCTCTCTTATTACAAACATTTTGTATTTGTTGACGGTGCATATTTTTATATGGTCATTATATTTTAATTCATGTACGGTTTTCTTGAATGGCTTGTTGAGTATTTGGTTATTCTTTTGTAGGTATCGATTTTTATTGCATTAACCTCGAAATAAATCTCAGAATTTACCAGTGACTTTCTTAATGTTTGTAGCCATCAGATATTCTAACTTTTAACAGTCGTTTAATTTCAACTTGTTTCTTCTCTTAGTCGCATTTTGAAGGTAGATGGAATTTGGTATCAAGCCTGAGGGGCGTTAACAATAATACGTCTTGTATGTGCAACATGATTTTTCTTTTGTTTAGCTAACTTCATTTACTTATATTCCTTTGTCAATTGGTCTAGATAGTGCTGTCTGCATATTATCTAGAAATGCGTATATATTCCTTAATAAATGTTTTTCACTTAGTGATTTATCTGTTTCCTTCGCAACTCTATAATTTGGATTTGTATATTTTCTATCACCTGAGCAGCTTTATGTATTTCTCTTACGACGACATTCTTCCAGAAGTCTTTTACATTTTTTGTGTTTGGGTGTTTTATCGTATTGCTTGATATTCATCTATTTGGGGGAATAACAATTCTTTTAAACATTTTGCATTGAAAACACAACCGTATTTTAATTTAGTCTTTTTTATTAAAGTTTTCTCGTAAATGCTTAACAAACCTTTTTCGTTCGTTTGGAACAATAAAGTTCCTAAATTTGTTTTTATCAACGTTTCCAGGTTATCTCAGCCTCACCTTTAGGGTGTGGAGTGGTTTTGGCTTTACATAAGAAGGCAGCTTATGTTTATGCAGACCTTCCCGCCTGATTTTGACCGTTGCAGTCCTACCTCGTCAGATTTACGTTTTTGACGTATATTATATGCTGATTGTAGCCCTGTTAGGATATTAGTTTTGTTTCCATTTAGTTACGAAATTCTAAAATGTATGGAAGTATTTTCCGTTAATATTTTCCAGTAGGGCTTTGACTTTGACATTAATGTGAATGAACTCTGATTTCGAATTTGAGAATAACTTCAGGATTATTTTAGCTAATCAATAAATAGATATTTTGGTGGCAGGCATTAAAAGAATTGACAGAGCAAGGGACACAATACTTTAGTTGCTTATTTAGATTGTTCTGAGTTCAAACCTCGCAGAGTTCAGCTTCACCTTTTATCATACCTAAATCAATAAGATAAGTATCAGTTAAGTCTTAAAACCTGTTGGAACAGTTACATGCCATACAAAAAATTCTTAGATTTGTTTCAATATCACATCTCAATAAATATATTTTCTAATAAAATTCAAATTTTGTCGTAATGAACTGAATTTCGTATTGATCTGTCCCATTTTCGGAATTCTGCCCTCAAATGATCTTGTGCCTATCTCTGAGTTTTAGGATGTTAACTGAATGATGGATCTCATTCTCCTCGATAGGATGCATGTCTATTGCGGGAGGAATTGAACTCAGCAATGCAAGCCAATGAATTACTCGTTATTCGATGATAGAACTGCTTAACGCTGTGAATTATATGACCCATCATGCTTTGACCATGAACAGAACGTAGTGGCCAGGAAGATGTACAAACTATTGACTCCTTAGCAATTTTTCCGGTACTCTATCAATCCATCCATCTATGTCTCGTCAATATTCCAAGCTCCTGTATAATGACGAGCTGACGGGGAAGGCAACTAGGTATCCAAATCTTCTTAAAACCATATCCTACTTGTTTTCAAAATAGAAGAGATATTGAATAGCACTGTCTTAGATTCACTACTTGAAATAAAGACAAGATAGTCAGGGCTGGAATAACTGCGAACATAGTTCTACTTATTCAAAGCTCACCTGAGGTTAAACAACGATGTAAAGTACTCTACTATCGACATGCTTATACCTAGTATTTTTACCAGTTTCCTCACGTTGATATGCGTTTAACATCATAAACTGTTGAATTGGTGTTCTAGGTTAGTCCTAGAAATTAATCTATATTTATATGGGGAATGTGACATTGTATTAATGTTGAAATACTTTTACACGTAATTTTACCGTATAAATTTTTCATCAGTTGGATGTCAGTTCTACTTATCAATAAAATATTGATGTGTTGATAAAGTTTGCGTGAATGGTAAAAAATTATCACTTAGTAAAGTTTATGTTTTTTAATTAATCATACTACTCTAATACTCTTATACTTAAATGAGTTTTAGCTTTTTGAAATTACTTGACTTGGAAAGCAAACGATTTAAGAGAAAATGATAATGCGGGTATTGTGAAATGTTTTCTCAATTATTCTCAAATAAGCCAGCAATTTTACAACTCATCTATACAATACCTCCACAGTAAATGACATACAATATCAGATAACTTCCATTTCTCTGAATTAGCGAAGGAGGCTCTATGTGGTCACTCGACCTGCTCGAAATCGCACCCCAGTCTCCGTGAAATCATATCATACGTATCATATTGTCTTTAAAGAAACGGTATGACACATTGAATAATGTCTTGAATACACCGTTTGAATAAAATGCGCAACGGAATGCTTTCACTTTTATTGCTTTACTGTAATTTTTCCATTTGTCTGAATACATAAGCTAAGACTACATTCTACATGTTTCTACTAATACATTTTACAAATACATAGTATTTGTTTGAATAACTAAGTTAAAGTAAGTTCGTGTATCAAGGTGATATGTGTTATCATGTTTCGGGAAATGTTATTACTTTGAAGAACGATCTTATTCGAAACCCATATCTAACTTCTCATGACACACGAATTTCTTCTACACTACCAATTTCATTTACTGTTTTATTATTAAAAAATTTTTTTTTTAGGGGCAGACTATCGGTAGTTTCTATGAGTTTTATTTATTTTTTTTGTTTGTACTCATTGGAAGCTTGATTTGAGATGTTGATAAGACATGTATGTCTAATTTAGCCAATCCCAGAAAAGAGCTGCTGCGTCTTGTGGAGTAGCATAATATCTATATTTACCTTCTCGTGGTGATTTGACGGAAATTATGCAAATAATATAATTTCAGTAGATATATTAGAAATACTTTATTTTTGTACCAATGCATTTTTCTTTCTTTTTTCATGACTGATGGTTTGTAGAAAATCTCTTTTGACTCAAAATAGAAAACTCTGTATTGAACAATTTTGTTGAAATGTCACAAAACAGGTTCTTACCTGAGAATCAAGAGTACGCATTCTCACAGCCACATTCCATTATTTCTTTGCGTTTTGAGTACTTTTTTCGCTTTCTAATTTTAGAAATTTTTTTATGGAAGATTATTTGGAAGAAGACCAAATAAATAAATAAATAGATAAATAAATTTCATCCTCTTATCAAGTTATATCTCTTGCACAGCCCACAATTATTGTTTAGCATATATTGAACCAGAAAGTATTTAAGGTTTCTATTAAATTATAGATAATACAAAAATTAATCTCTTGTTGATTTCAGAAAGATGTTTAGTACTTTATTTTACATTATTAAACGATATAATATGGTGTCTGGTCTGTTGCATTTTAAGTTTCATTCAAAACATTCTCAAGCTGGTGAATCCTGTATTTGGAGTTGTAAATCAGTTAGATGTATATTTCTTTTAATATTGAAACCCAAACATCATAGAAATCAGGGTTCCATTGAATTGCAAGTTATACAAGAGAAAATAAGAATCACCTGACAATAATTTGTAAATTTTTATACAACAAACAGCACATACTTACACAGGGTGCAGGTCTGCAGGTTCAGACAGTAGCTTCGTTAAGTACAATTATTATCTAACATTTAAACTTATATATCTCCCAAGTTAGATGACTAATGGTGATTCCATTTTAATACTTGAGAACCCATTCGGTCGAAACCGTCACTTCACTCATGGACAATATCTTTTCTCTTCCAGTGGTTTGAAATATCATATCATCCAAATCAGATATAATCGTAAGACTATAAAAATAGACCGAATGATTTAGATCTTGTCTTTCAAATATACAATTTTGTTTTTTTCCCCAAAACACTAGGTTAATGAAGTTCATTTATCTATTGTGATAAAAATTCCATAGATCAGAAGCTATAATTGTTTCTAACAAATTTGTTAAAAACATTTTCTAGGTAGAAGGACACGAAAGTTCTTCGAAACATAAAACACTCATTTGCTGGCCAATTAACCGAATTATTATTTCAAGCACATATTTCAGTGTTATTTACAGCAGAAATAATTTTTTTACTTCTTAGAAATATATATGCATCACAATAACTCAGTACTGAAAGAGCTCACTCAAACACACACACGTACACACACACACATACACACACATGCAACACACACACACGCAAGCACACACACACACAAACAAACACACACGCAATGTTCTGTCTAAAACAATTGACATAGTAACCTAGAATTGTTGTAAAACATAGCGCTTCGCTGTGTTCAGTGTTACATAAAAGAAAAAAAAAACATATTTCTTTACAAGTAGGTGATGTCTATAAAATGAAACTATTTAAAAACAAAAATGAAAAAGTTGTCATTAAAGGCAGGCTGGATACACTAAAACTTCCAGTGTGATATCATAAATAAAATTGAAGCCATCGAAGCATGGAGGTTAAGTGCCAACAAGTACAGAAGATTACTTTTCTGCAAATTTGTACTGTGAATCTAAAGTTAAGTGAAGATATATGATACAGACTAATAAGTGAGGAGGTGTACGAAAAGAGCTTCTAGTTAGAAATTGTCACTGAGAACACAAGAAATTGTTTCCAACAAAAACTATTCCTTGTGCAATTCATCAAGCTCATGCGTTATGGAGAGCATTCGCAGTAGAAACAAAGAAGTGCCGACATTTCTTATGAAAAAAAAAAAAGAAATAAGTAATATAAAAAACTAAGTGCTTATGAATTATAAACAAGATTTTGTCCGATATTCAGTTTCATTTTCTACTAATTAATAATTTCCATTTGTTTTTTTCTGCGACTAATAAGTAGCAAGCTAAAACCTTCACTAATTCTACAATTGCCTAATGAAATTCAAGATCGTCTCAACTCTCTTTAATCCTTCATTAGAATATATGACCCTTTCGAAAGAACCCAAGAGATTTCATCTGGTGATTCAACTTCCAGAGGTTATTTTACTATGGTAACCAATTTTATTTTCTTCTCGTCACTTTCTTCCAGAGACCCAAGTTAAAAATATATTTAGAGAACCGTGTACCTTGTAGAATATTATATAGTGAGGAGGTAACTAATACAACAATATTATCTGAAAGAGAATGTATAGAACTCAGTTCCTTGGCTGACATATAGAATATCACAAGAGATCAAGAATAATAGTACAATACATTCAATTGAACGACAGTCTCAAAATACCCAAGCTGCATTATCGGTAACGTACAGAGACTGACAATGAGTACTTATAGTAGAATTCTTTTGGAATCGACAAACCAGTTCAGTAACCTACTGGCACTGCTTATTTGGAGAAATATATGATGAGACTAAACCTATTTTGTCTGTTAGCAGCCAGAAATTTTAAGTAACACGTAACACACGTTATTAGTAACGAATAACACTACTAATTGAACCACACTGTTTCTAAGCGCAATAATCAAACTAATAGAAGGGTATAAGGGACATTGATGAAACAATGGACAGTAATAAATCACAAATGTAAGTAGTAGCCAATGCTGGAAATATTACGAACCACGATGATAATAATAATAATGATGATTATAAACGATAACAATATCAACAACAACAACTACAACAGCAATAATAATCAAATTAAGGATAAAAATAAAAACTAAAATGAAAATAAAGAATATAGCAATTGCAAAAACAAAAAGAAACAAAAGCAGTAAGAAGAGGGTTTGAGAAATATTAATAACATCAACTGGTACTTAATTTATCGACCCTAAAAGGAAGAAAGGCAAAGTCGACCTCGGTGGAATTTGAACTCAGAACGTAGCGATGGGCGAAATACCGCTGAGCATTTTGCTCGGCGCGCTAACGATTCTGCCAGCTCGCTTCCTGTTAATAATAATAATAATAATAATAACAACAACAATAATAATAATAATAATAATAATAATAATATTTTTTTTAAAGGATTGACGTAACTCTTCACAAAGGTAAACAGTCAAGACGAAGAGCGCGATTCGATTGTAATAAATATTTTATTAGTTGAACGATATTTCAACAGTACGTCTGTCTTTGTCAAGTTCAAAATAAGAAGTGATAAAAATTCAAAATTACAGAAATTTAAACGTAAAGTATGAACGAGAGCAACCAGCGTTGATGGAATGACATCATCAGTTTTTAAGTTTCAAATTTATAACAGGCGAAAAGAAAAAGACAGAAAAAAGAGAAAAAAGAAGACGACAGAAAGAAAGGAAAGAAAAAAGAGAAAAAGAAGAATATTTAGTGAAACAGTTTTGTATAAATTTGATGATATTCTCCTGTCATCTTATTCATTCCTCCAGGGCATTTCTCCTCATACATTCTGAGAAGTGAAAGTGAAGCAGATTCAGAATATTTTCTGAGAATATGCACTTTCAAATCTTCTTCAAAATTGCAACCGCTTGAAACGAAATGTTCAGCAAGTTCTGTCGAACTACTGTTATTGTACCTGACCTCGAATCTGCCCAGTAAACCTTTTTGTTTAATTGTTCTGTTGTTCAACCAATATAAATCAAGTTGTGTTTTGTGCATTCTGCAGCGTACACCAAATGGGAATCTCTGTATAAATCATAACATTTCTGTTAAGATTCCTGATGGAATCCACTTGACTCATGTTGTTGCACAATGAACAGGGCTTACCTCTCTTGCGGCTGTTCTTCAAGGTACAGCGTGCAGATACTCCAATGTTCGTTTTCTTGGAGTCAGAAATAGAGGTCGATAATTCTCTTATATTTTTATTCCGTCTAAAGACTGCAATAGGCGGCTGAGGAAATATCTGTTTGAAATGAGGATATTTTTTCGCCACATGCTGGTAACTTTCATGCAACACTTTCGAAATGCCAACGAAATGTCGGCGCCAGTTAATCACTAAAGGATTTCTGTCATCTATTGTATTGTGTTTGCTAAAATTATGCATGAAGGTTTGACTATCTTTGCTAATCTTAAATATTTCATTTGCTATTTCCTTTAATCATGATTCACTGTAACTGCGTAGGACATAATGATATACAAAAACATTTGCATGTTTCCAGTAATCCCCTATGTCAGTACAAATCCATTTTATCCTAAAAAATTAGGATTTCAGATTTGACCGAATAAGATGATGTGGATGATCGGAGAGGCGGTAGAGATAAATGTGGGATGACGTGGGCTTGCAAAATAACTCTGTCACTATTCTGCCTCCAGATAACTTGACTTTTGGGTTCAAAAATTCAACGCTAGTTTTTGAAAAACTAGACGTAAATTTTATGTTGGACTTAAAGCCACAGTTTCTAGCTTTATGCTAGAAACTATGGCTAGTTACAGAAATGCAAAAAAATTCGTCATCAATCATCAATGAACCGTTACCAGAGTATTGGTTTATGACCATGAAGGGATTTGAATGTCCCCAGTAACTGTGTCTCGAATTTCGTCATGAATACATTAGCGAAATTACCTGCCATGGGGTTACCCATGGCGCAACCCTTCGTCTAGTGGTAAAATCTTTGTCTAAACTTCATTGTGTTACTTTCTAACACAGACCTCAATAATCTACAGAGAAAATTTGATGGAATACTTTTGTTTGCTTGCTTTTCGAAGGTATTCATGCATGCTTATACCCCTTCATTGTGGTTAATATTGGGATATAAGGAAGGAACATCCATGATTACCAAAAAAAAAGTTCTCGACATGGCCTCGGTGCTTAAAAAAGTTGTTGATTTTAGATACAAAGTCAAAGGTATCCCGAGTATAAGAACTTGCTCGTTTTGTGACGGGGAGTAGAAAGCAATCCAATAATAATAATAATAATAATAATAATAATAATAATAATATTAATAATATGTTGCGTGTGTAAAATGGGAATACATACAATGAGCTTCTCTGCCCTAGGTGTACGGAAAACACTCGGCGAGAAATGGAAGAAAATTTGAAGAAAGAAGAAAAAAAAACAATAACATAATAATATGACCATTAATAAAGTAACATTAGTAAAAAGTAATGGTGATGATGATGGCAGCGGTAATGAACAAACTCTTGGGCAAAAACGATAAGTTCGAATGCAGGAAAATGATATGTGAAAGGACAGAAGTCACAGGTATGAGAACTGTAAGGAAAGCTACAGATGGGTGTAGTGAAGATAGTGATAAAAATAATAAACTGACTTAAGCGACTGTTGTCTGATATGCATTCCACTGGATTCTGTTAAAGTAGAGTGTCAAACGATAGGCACATATACCAAAACATATCCATGGTCCTCTGTTACTCTGAAAATAGAACTAATCCTCACAAGCTCCCATAAGAAGTTTCGTATAAACGCTCCTCCTTTTTTGTCAGGAGAAACTTTTTATTATGAACAGAAGGCTATCTCTGAAATCCACACTCAAAACTTTACCATCAAGAGCCAATCAAAAATTATTCCAATATGTATTATTTTGCTAAATATCCTTATCGTTGTTTATGTTGATTATAATTTGTTTCACTAATGTTTGCTACAATAATTTCGACGCCTAACAAAGCCAAGCGTTGTTCAAATGTATCCACATATGTAGTTAAGCCTTTTCTAAAAATACCTTCGACAGTGTTAACTAGAATCAAAATGCTGGAACACGATTAAGTGTCCAGTGAGTAGAAAATACATGTAAAAATATAATTATATAGATTTAGAATCGGTAGGGTGCACATTAAAATGTATAAAGAACCTATCCAAAACACCTTTAAGTCTAGGTTCAAACAACACGGTCATTCTTTTATGTCCAGAAAGAATTACAACGTATATCACGTTGTAATTTGTTCAAATTGTGAGATACATTCGAACTTTTTAATGGGGAACTTTTTTTTAAGGGAAAAGAACGATATTACGACTTACTTTGGTATTGTCGCAAAGATAAAGGCATAAAAAGGCCAAGGAAACCGTTGTCGTTATGTGCAACTGGAATACTGAATAATTTTATCCTACTGGGTTGTATTTTGAATGTGCGAGATCAAACATTCTAGTTGTACCTTCGTGCAAAGAAAGTAAAAGCTTTCAAATAAATCCCTGTACAAGTGGTGGTTTCGAAATGCAAACTGGTTGAACACGCAACTGCTAATGAGCATGCCCGTTCCTCTCGAGCGAAACATGTGGTTACTCGCATTTTGACGCACAAGTGCTTTCATGAAATCCACACCGAAGACTTAATCAAAAGATAAACCAAATATTATCGCAATGATTATTATTTTGATAAATATCATTATAGTTATTTTTGTAAATTTTAGTTTAAATAATTTCGACACTTAGCAAAGCCAAGTAAAGTTGTTGTATAGAAAGAAAAATTATTCATTCCGGTTGAACTTACCCTGGCCACACTCCGAGGAATCTCCATAATACTGAATTGCGACATATTTTTTTTTAATTTTCAGTTGAAAATATGCATTTAACTGTAAATAGCACGCAGAAAATTTTTTAATTTTTTATATGTTTCAGTCATTTGACTGCGGCCATGCTGGGGCAATGCCTTTAGTCGAACAAATCGACACCAGAACTAATTCTTTGTAAGCCTATCTATCGGTCCCTTTTGCCGAACCGCTACGTTACGGGGACGTAGACACACCAGCATCGGTTGTCAAGCGATGGTGGTGAGACAAACAGTCACACAAATATATACACACATGTGTACACACACACACACACACATACACACACACACCTGCGCACACTATTTATGGTGGCAATATCATATACATATATATTAGTATATAGGCGCAGGCGTGGCTAAGAAGCCTGTCTCCCAAACACATAGTTCCGGGTTCACAGTCCCACTGCGTCACACCTTGGACAAGTGTCTTCTACTATAGCTCCGGGCAGACCAAAGCCTTGTGAGTGGATTTGGCTGACGGAAACTGAAAGAAACTCGTCGTGTATATATATATATATATATATATATATATTTGTATGTGTGTGTGTGTTTGTCTCCCTACCATCGTTTGACAAAGGATTTTGGTGTGTTTACATCTCCGCAACTTGGTGATTCGGCAAAAGATACCGATAGAATAGCTACTAGGGTTCCAAAGAATAAGTCCTGGGGTCGATTTATTCTAATAGTGCTCTAGCATGGTCCCAGTCAAAATGACTAGAAAAAGTAAAAGAAAGTAAAAGATATATATAAATATATATAAAACTTAGAATGTGTGTCTGTTTGTCTGTCTGTCTGTATGTGTATATCACAAAACTCGAGAACTACCCAACCGATTTAATTCAATTTTCTTACATGTCATGCAGTGTCATGGGCCAAAAAAATTTCAACTTCTTGCCTAATGCGAGCCCAGGAACAACCTCTTACCTCTTACACTATTTCAGTATTACGTGTCAAAAGTGAAACACTAACATCTCTATTGTAATGTGAGATACTTTCAGTTTTTTATACTGAAAGAATTAAAAGTGAAACTATTATTGCACTTACATATATACATGCTTACATGCATACATACATACATACATACATACATACATACATACATATATACACACACACACACACACACACACACACATACATATATATATATATATACATATATATATATATATATATATATATATATG
>NC_068995.1:28723771-28726842 GCF_001194135.2 Octopus bimaculoides
TATATATATATATATATATCTGTGTGTGTTTGACAATCGCTTGACAACCAATTTTACTGTGTTTACGTCCCCGTAACCTAGCTGTTTGGCAGAACACACCGATAGAATCAGTACTAGGCTTACAAAGAATAAATCCTGGGGCCGATTTCTTTGACTATATGCCGCAGTTACATGACTGAAAGAATTAAAACAATAAAAACTATGCCAATTTAATCCCGAGTAACGCCGGGTATCTCTGCTATTGTATATATACATATATATATATATATATATCGCTTTTTTGTCATAGTATCACTCACATATTTGAGAGAACTGTCGACTTCCACTTCCTTTCTTGCAGTTGAAGATATTCGTGTGGTCACTGATTTGCGGTTTGCAGCAAAATTAAATTTAGCTTATTCACTAGAAACACAAGGCATTTGTTTAGAAGAACAATATACTTAGAATTGGTATCAGATATTACTTTGTCAAGTATTTTCTCCTTGTTACATGATTTTGAAGTATGTAATAGCTCCATTTTTATTGTTGCACACACTCTTCGTTACATAAACTGATATGTACATCAGGATATAATATATTTTAATCTTCATCTGCTGGTCTGTCCATCCGTTCCCACACCCCACCCCAACATGGCTGTAGTTGGAGGTTACATTAGAAGCGGGGAGAACCACAATACATGAAGTAGAAATACATTAAAACAAAGATTTAGTCAATTCCAGGGGAATTTATCAGGAAGTGTATGATGGATTCCACTCAAAGGCAATGAAATATAACGGTAATGGTCCAGTAAGAGTTATGTATGTATGTATGTATGTATGTATGTATGTATGTATGTATGTATGTATGTATCTATCTATCTATCTATCTATCTATCTATCTATCTATCTATCTATCCTATTCTATCTATCTACATACATACTGTTGAGGCGAGAGTCACTGACACGACTGGGGTATTGGAAGAATGGACTAGCCGAACTCTTATAAAGAGTCGTGGTCGATAGTAGTCAGAGACGAATGCTAGAGTTCTTCAGACTTTACGTCGGCTGAGGAAGAGCTGTTTAAAAGTCTGAAGAGAATAGACGAAGTAATGGAGGTGAAGAATTATGCAGAGGCAGTGAAAGATAAAAGCGAAGGCGTTAAGTAGATTTAAAGAAATGCTTAAAAGGAAGGAGAATGACGTAAAAGTGTCCCCCCACACACAAAGGAGTTTTAAAAGTAAAAAAGGGAAAAAAAACCATTACTTACAGGACGTACTCAGCAGCAACAAGGAAAGTTGAAATCGTCAATCGCTCGAGTTGAAAAGGCATTAAAACCAATCTGGCAAGGGATTTCTTACCTTACCAGAGGAAGAAAGTTTGGAACAGTGGAGATGCAGTTCCGGGAGGTGGCTACTGCTAGGCGGTACTCGGCAACACCCTTAAAAACAGATGAAGTGGTGCTTCTACCCATATACCTTGGGAGACGTGCTTCCAGGGTTAGGGTAGAAGATACACCCCCAGAAATTGATGTAGCCTGGCTAGCAGCTGCTATACTGCTGGGCACGGAAGAGATGGTTGTGGTTCTCCAGGTCACCAGAATGTTCCATAAGAACTGGCAAGGGTAGAACCTAGATATGATAATCCAGGCGGCCCCGGAGGCCTTGAAAACATGGTCGAGACCATCACAGTCGAAGAGATGACACTCAGGGTCAGAGTAGAAGGCAGGATCCCGTGATGGACTAAAAGGAAAGCCGAGAGCAGGAAGGAAATTGCAACTTCGATGGAAGCCAGTACCAGTACCAGCGCCGAGGAAGAGGAGGTGAACGAGGAAAAGAACGGACGGGAAACGGCTGGAAAAAAAAGAAGGAAAACAAGGAAAAAAGTATACTTTGTAAATGTTGACCCCATCCCACACGCACCTGACTCCCACTCACAACCATTCTACCTCAACCTTCCCCTACAGAAACCAACCCTTCTCCATGCTCCATCTGACACAAAGATAAACACAAGCACACAGGAGCCCCAAACTTTCTCACCCTTGTCCTGTAAAAAAAAAAAATGTTATACTGTCCAACGGACAAAATGAAAAGCTTTATAATGAGATAGAGTCGTGGGACAGAGCGATAAAAGTGAATACAACAGAAGTTAGGGGATTGCCCAACTACATACATACACGCACACACATACATGCATGCATACGTACGCACGTATGTATGTATGCATGTATGTATATATCAAGTAACTAGAACACGAAAGCGCTTTTCCAGTACTTAATTTTTCTAGAAGGAAAGAATTGATATTTTGAGATGATAATTTCCACAGTAAGTCTGTATGTATGTATGTATGTATGTATGTATGTATGTATGTATGCATGCATGCATAATAAAGTACTGAAAAAGAAAAAGTTTTTGTGTTTTTGCATTTCGTAACTAGAACACAAAACGTTTTTTCAGTACTTCCTTTTTCTAGAAGGAAAGAATTGATATTACTGAGATGATAATTTTTACAGTTTAATTGTATTATAGATGATATCGGTTAAGAATTTGATAAGCAACACTTTAATTACATTCAAAGCATTCCTTTTAAAAGACCCAGAAACATATGTTGAATAAAACTTTGATACTCGTTCTTTTTTTCCGATTCCTGGGAGCTTAACTCTTGTCCTAACGCATTCAGGAGAGAAATATTTCCATTGTTCTTTGAATTTTAGCTGTATGCGTTGTTTTTCATTTTTTTAAGAACTTATTCCTTTATCCACATTATTTACATTATTCACATTATTTACATTTGACGGATATTTGTACTCATCTTGTTTGTTGTTAACACAACGTTTCGGGTGATATACCCTCCAGCCTTCATCAGGTGTCTTGAGGAAATTTCGAACCTGGGTTCTCATCCCTAAGGTATTTTTTGATGCTGTTATTATTATTATTATTATTATTATTATTATTATTATTCAGGGCATATGGCGTAGTGGTTAAGAGCGCAGGCTACTAACCCCAAGATTCCGAGTTCGATTCCATGCAGTGACCTGAATAATAATAATAATAATAATAATAATAACATCGAAAAATACCTTAGGAATGAGAACCC
>NC_068995.1:28727026-28729449 GCF_001194135.2 Octopus bimaculoides
ATGTAAATAATGTAAATGATGTATATAATTCCCCATCTCTTAAATATAGAACTGTATTACTCCTTTATTGTCTTAAAATTATTTTTATGAAGTTGTTTTACTTAACTCCAAAATGCAAATTTTCATTTCACATTTTTTTTTCTTGCAGATAATACTGAAAACTCCGATAAAAAGACACAACCTTCAAGCAAATTAGTCGAAAAAACTCTACGGAAACGAAAATTGGTCTTCGACGAAGAACACTTTCAAGATGCATTCCTTCGCTGTATCATCTGTCGAGATGTATATAACGATACAAACAAAGCCCCAAAATCTTTACCATGTCAACATTGCTTCTGCCTCAACTGTTTTCTGGAAATGTTCCGCGTGGAAGGCGAGTATCGACAGTCCCTGACTTCTGCTTTCAGAGGCATGCCACGTGCAGTAAAGATTCAATGTCCGACTTGCAGGGAAAGCATTATTGCCTCTGAGGATGACCTCCGTCGACTTCCAAATCAAAACAGTATCTTGGAGCTTCTGAAATTCGTTGAACAAACAGGCATCACTGATATTTCCTACTGCTCCAAACACCAACTACAACCAATCAACTTTTTCTGTGAGTTGTGTTCTGTAGCTGTCTGTAGTGATTGTACAGTTATAGACCACAAGGAAATAAACGGTCATAACGTGATGAGCATTGATGAAGCCTTGAAAAAATATACACCAGTTATTAACGACTCTATTGAAGATATGGAAATACAAAAACAAAAATATCGTGAGAAGCGACTGCAGATTCTTCAGCGAATGGAAGATGTAAATAAAATGGAAAAGCGTGTCGCAGCAGAAATTAAAGAAGCATTCCAATTTTTCCGAAATGCTATCATAGAACGTGAACGCAATATCACTTCCATGGCTGAACAAGAAGCAAACAGAAAACGAACCCATCTCAATGAAAATCTGCGTCAGATAACGGAAAAAGAGGAAGGTATGACAGAGCGAATTAGAATTTTAAACGCAGCCAAAACTGAAAAAGATATTCCATATATGTTCTCTACGTACAGTGCTGCGCAGGATTCATTAAGTGACAACATTGAACTGCCTCATCGAATGGATGACGGATTTGATCTGTCTTTTCATTATAAAACCGAGAAGTTAGATACAGTTACTTGGGACCTGAAAGAATTTGGTTTTCTGACAATCGAATCTTCATAATGAATGTCCTCCAGAATTAATTATTGTGTGGTTTTGGGTCATAAAATGTGCCTCTATTATAACCAATTAATGTGCCAATTATTTTATAATCTTAATGATTAAAGATAACTTTGTTTCATTTATTTTTCAACTGTAAAATATAAGTATTTTCGTTTATTTTGAATGAAATGCTCACAGTTTTTCATTCTCATTTATTCTGAAGTTAAACTATTTTGTATTAGCTCTCCATTTTCCCTAACATAGAATCTTATTCAATGTTAATCTAACTTTCGCCAGATTATCTTCAGCATGATTGTTATTTACATTCCAGTTATAAATACCACCAATGTCAATATTACCTTATATCCTTCTGGAGTTGATATGTACCAGTCAAACACTGGTATATTTGAAACAGTAAAACAAAAAAAACGTGGTAGATTGGCCATCATTAGAGCGTCGGACAAAATGCCTCGTAGTATTTCTTCCGGTTTTGAGTTGAAATTCCACCAGGGTCAACCTTGCTTTTCACCCTCCGGATTTGATCAAATAAAAACCGGTCAAATATTGAAGTCATTGTAAATGACTACACTCTGCCCACTAAAATGCCGGTCTCATGCTGAAGTTTGAAATAATATTGAAGCTGTTGTTGTTGTTATTATTAGTAGTAGTCTTATTTTTATCACGTGCTTTCACTACACAACCGAGCGCAGCTCTGTCTTGAGAATGTGCTGTGGTTTGTTGTGGTGCTCTTATTCTCACTGAATTGAAAGTGTGTGGTGACTAGTAGTGCTATTTTCTGTATATTATATATACTTAATTCTTCTTCTTTTTCTTTTTCTTTTTCTTCTTCTTCTTCTTCTTCTTCTTCTTCTTCTTCTTCTTCTTCTTCTTCTTCTTCTTCTAATAATAATAATAATAATAATAATAATAATAATAATAATAATAAAAAAAAATAAAGGCGGCGAACTGGCGGAATCGTTAGCACGCCAACCAAAATGCTGAGCAGTATTTCGTCTGTCTTTATGTTCTGAGTTCAAATTCCGCCGAGGTCAACTTTGCCTTTCATCCTTTCGGGATAGATAAATTAAATACCATTTGCGTACTGGAGTCGATCTAATCGACTGGTTCCTTCCCACTCAAATTTCTGGTCTTGTGCCTAGAGTAGAAAAAAAAAAAAAATAAAACAAATAATAATAATTATTATTATTATTATTAAGGCGGCGAGCTGGCTGAATCGTTAGCACGCCAGGCAA
>NC_068995.1:28729507-28733955 GCF_001194135.2 Octopus bimaculoides
GCAGAGGTCGACTTTGCCTTTCATCCTTTTTGGGTCGATAAATTGAGTACCAGTTGCGTACTGAGGTCGATCTAATCGAGTGGCCCCTCCGCCCAAATTTCAGGCCTTGTGGCTATAGCAGAAAGGATCATTATTCAGGTGGCGAGCTGGCAGAAACGTTAGCACTCCGGGGAAAATGCTTTGCGGCATTTCGTCCGTCTTTAGTTCTGACTTCAAATTCCGCCGAGGTCGACCTTGCCTTTCATCCTTTCGGGGTCGATAAATTAAGTACCAGTGAAACACTGGGGTCGATGTAATCAACTATACCCCTCGCTCAAATTTCAGGCTTTATGCTTGTAGTAGAAAGAATTATTATTATCATATTAAGGCGGCGAGCTGACAGAATCGTTAGCACCCGGGAGAAATGCTTAGCGGTATTTCGTCTAATTTTACGTTCTGAGTTCAAACTCAGCCAAGGTCGACTATGCCTTTCATCCATTCGAGGTCGATAAATTAAGCACCAATTGCGTACTGGGATCGATCTAATCGACTGGCCCCCTTCCCGCAAATTTCAGGCCTTGCGCATATAGTAGAAAGGATTATTATTATTATGATTATTATCCGATGAGTGGATATTACTGAGGTGGTTTACAAAGAGTTGAATGAATGAAAAATAAATGAAAATATACATAGTATATAAATATGTGATAGTCCTCAGAGAAGAGAGCTGACAACGAGAATCACTTACAGAACCATAGAGATCCCTGATTACTAAGGGCAAGTGTCTTTTCTCGGCTGTCATTCTTAGGTTTCATAAAAGAGTTCCATAAAAGTAGTGGGTACACTGAAAATGTACTCGATTCTCTTTGTAAGTGTGAAACTGTTATTTAGTAACTATGTGGAGGTATGTTATACCGTAACTATATATGTGAAAAGGTATGTGAAACTATAGGAAGTATATTGAGATACTGTGACAGCACATGTGATACATTGACAGTCGCACTGTTGTAATCAGCGTGAATGTTTTACCATAGATAAAAATTCGTTTGCGACTACATGAGATACTGATTTCTAATGTATGACTTAAACACTGATTACCTTTTTATGGGACACTGCGTGAGCAACAGATCTGTAATGTAAAGTGCTATCAATATTATTACTCTATAGGCCCGTTAGGCTTAAGTAATCTCTTTTTTTTGACACCTTATACTTATTTTGACACCTTATATATCGTAGATCTTTACCTTTTTGTAACACTTTTGCAGCAATTTTCGTAACAATGTAGAGCAGTAATGTTATAGAGTGTACATGTTTACAATTCAACACTGTAAATGGTTCAAAGTTATGTATTAGACGCCAGAATGTACAGAATATAATGAAATATGTAAATAATTTATATCCACTTTTTTATCTCGTGTAAAATTGTCATGTCATCTTAGAGGATTTGAAACTTGCAGCTCTGCTGTTGCAATTACATTAATTGCGAAGAAATACACTTTCGTGAAAGTTTCGCTTTAATTGCTCTCTTGTAAGTTTTTTAATAGTTGGAAGATCCCATAAATTTATTTTGAAGAATTAAATCGAATTCCTTAATTGTAAGCAAAGAAACGCTTAGTTTTAAAGTTTTAAGGATTTTTTTTTCTAAAATTTGACCAGTTTTATTTGGGATAAGAAATACGATATAGATTTATATTTATAGCTGCTCAAATTTACATATTATTTTATTATTTAATCAGAGAAAAATAGGAAATGTCCATGGTTTTTGTATGTCCACTAAAATGGCCACTGTTGTTGATATTAAGCTTGGTCTCTATAATTCGATGTCTGTTTGGAAAACGTGTGTTGGCGTGGAATGTGAGTTCTGGGATCGAAGGATTAGGCAGAAGTAAAGAGTTTAGTTAAGATTTTGTGGAGAGCTACAATGCTGGGATGAGAGGAGGTTGTTTCAAGGTTTGTGGGGAGATGATATACGGTAGTTTAGGAACAGTAGAAGAGATAGAGAGACGACAAGGTGTTAATGTGTATTAAGGAGTGGAAGTTTGCCGATAATTTGATTAAATTTTTAAGGAGTGTGCATTATAGAGTATTTGTTTTTATAAAGAAAGGTATTAACTAATGTGAGACACTTGAACTTTATATAACATCAGTTGTTCGAACTAGTTTCTGCTCCATACACATAGCCGGGAACAGTGAATAACGAGTTAGTTCGCCTTTCATTGCCCAACTTGTACATTTTCAGGCATTAGATTGAAATTTTAATGAAGACTCTCATTATCAGTATTTTCTTTTATTCTAATAATCAAGCTAATTCTAATATTTCAAAGTAATTGTTCACTACTTCTGATTCATCTATTTCTTGTGTGCGTTTATGCCTTGGGACCATTTGGAAAACCTCTTGAATTAGAAATGCACAGACAGCAAATATAATTGATTTAATGTTTGTGTTATACAAAGTAAAAAGGATAGAGAAGTCTACATGAAAATATTTTTCGAATATTAGCCAACATAGATGTTTAGTGCGAAAATTAGAACTAGTGTGCAAATAGTGAGTGAAAATCTGGCACAACGGTCAAATAGGTTGAACAGAGTATAAGTGAAGCCAGTAAATTTTGAATAGAAAAGTTCATTACAATAACGACTCTCGTGCTTAAGAGAGTATATGGTATGGCAAAGGAATAACGAATGCAAGTTTTTCAGTTTCAGTAGATTTCTTCTGAATATGATTCAGCAATTAAGCTTTCATTGACTGTAGGTCCTAACAGATATCACAGTCCTCATTAACGAGATATATTTGAGGGAACAGTTTGAGAAAGTCAAGCCTCCTTCATGCAGTTTCAGCAATATACGAAATAATATTAGGAAGAAAAAATGCTTGAGATTATCAGTTATAACCTACGCAATGAGGGATTATTTTAAGTTGTGAATTGTTCGAGAAGACGGTCATACAATTGAAGCCTACTTCCACATTGTGAGTAACGTTTGCAGTTTCGTCTTGTTAAACGTTATGATATTGTCTGGATCTCATAAATATATGATTTACTAGAGTGATTCGGACTTTTCGTTCACAAAAATAGCTATTTAAACTATATAGAAATATAGGTATTTTGAACCCCAAATATCAAGAAGCTTTTCTTAACTGTATGTTATGATATTTTTATAATGTAGCGGGAGTAGGTTATAGTTGAACGACTTATATTCTGTTAAAATCTAATGGAGCGAATGAGAGAAAGTGAAAGCGTGCTGTACCAAATTCTGTAGAGTATTTTATTACATTCCTTTGCATCTATTAGATTTATTTTGTCTTGCATCTCTCCGGAGGAGTGAATGAAACGTTTAACGCCCATGAAATTATCCATATCACGTCCAATAAGTTGGTGTTCTTGTATCAATCTTAGAAACCAATGTTATAAGCAGTTTGTGGTAAAAGTCAACATCAATTGAGAAATTTAAGCCGCTAAAGTAGACAACGTAAAATACTTCCTTTTGTCTGTTCAGTCTGTTCAAACATCGTAAAGATACATGTGTGAAGCATTGGATATTTTTGTAAAAGTACTTAATTTTTGGTAACGGCGCTTTATATGTAACTTAACTCAATTCTTATGCTCTGATAACGATATTATTATTATTATTATTATTATTATTATTATTATTATTATTATTATTATTATTATTATTATTAATTCCTGTTTTGAAGTTAAGATCTTACTTTAATTTTTGTTTTATTTTATTCTACTTTTGTAAACTAAATATCAATCTAAATTATTGTGTTCTTCATACTAATTAATGTATGGTCATTTGGAATAAATGATTAATATTTACATTATCATCATGTTTACCTTTTTCATATTTTTATTTTATTTTTTGAAAATCCTTGCACGGTCCATGGAACGTGCTCTGGTAAGGGCGGTATGGATGGTGATGAGGGGATATCCCCGCAGGCTGAAGTGGCGAGCCATGAATCGAGACTGAGTCTCAAAGCCATGGTTGTCACTACAGAGCCTGCGTAGACGGTGGAAATGGGAATAGGGGATGGAAAGCTTGGTGTGTTTAGGGTGGGAGGAGGAGAAGTTAAGATAAGAGTGTGAGCCTGTATGTTTGTAGTGGATGGAGGTGGTAAGAGTGGAATGATGAATGCTGACCGAAATGTCAAGAAAGGGGACAGAGGTGTCAGAGATAGTGCAGGAGAAGTGGAGGGCAGGATGGAAAGATATATGTATATATATATATATATATATATATTATAAAAAAATATGGCAAAAAATCATATATTAATTAATATCGATTAATTACCAGGAAGCTAGAACATTTAAAGAATCAAAGAGATTCAGAAACAGTATCTGCAATCTCATGGGATTAAGGTACATTTTTATCTATGACGTTGACCACTAACGTGGACATTCAATGTGCTAGAAATAGATCACATCTTTTGTCTAATAAGACCTAAATTGTTCTCAACATGAAATATAGCG
>NC_068995.1:28734837-28735753 GCF_001194135.2 Octopus bimaculoides
GAGAAATAGACAGTTGGTAAGATTGTTAAATTTGAAACCGGTACCTGTTTAATAATGTTCCTTTTCGGTGATTTTAAATGTCTTGCCCGCTTACGTTTTGGTATCACGCTATATTTCATGTTGAGAACAATTTAGGTCTTATTAGACACAAGATGTGATCTATTTCTAGCACATTGAATGTCCACGTTAGTGGTCAACGTCATAGATAAATATATATATATATATATATATAGTGAACGTCATAAGAATTTAGAAACTCCGAGAGTACTTGAAATAATGCCTTTTGTATAGGGGACGGAACGCTGGAACTCTAACCCGGGGTAAAGCTATAAATAATATGCAGATATTGGGTTAAAAGACCCTATGGATACAAAAAGACGAAAACTACCCATATATTCGAACTCGCATCTTCTGTAAGTACCATTTACACGCTATTATTAATAGCTTTAGCTGCTCCGAGTTTCACAGATCCAAAAAATGACTTATTTCATATTCTCTCGAGATTTCTCAATTCGTATGATGTCAGCAACATACAACCCTCGCTGATAAGAAAGTTTCTAAATTAGAAAGAGAGATTCCAAAGACTGTTTTGGTCTAATGATAGAAACTCTGTCATGTTTAAGGATGTAGGTTCCATTCCCATGGACAGTCTTCGACTTTTCTAGCCAAAGGGAATTTTAATCCAATATTTACACGCTATTATTTACATCTTTATCGCTTTCAAGTTTCCCCTATTCTGAAAGAATGTGTGTGTGTGTGTGTGTGTGTGTGTGTGCGTGCGTGCGTGTGTGTAAAAACGGAGAAAGGAACCTAAAATAAACCTTCATCAGTTATCTTGCTAAGGATTCAGGCAGTTTTGATATCTTGAGAAAACACAGAGTGGAGACTTAGCAAGTCTTTGGGGTTGGAGGCAAGT
>NC_068995.1:28737277-28739918 GCF_001194135.2 Octopus bimaculoides
CGTGAGTGGAAACATCCACTCTAACAGGGTCGAGATAAAACCGCGCTTGCTTGTGTACTTGGAGAAATCATGTTGACGGTGGTGTGTGTGGTGGTAATGATGTTGACAGTGGTGTGTGCGGTGTTTGAAAAAACGGGCACGTCGTACACGGAAGTTGAGGATTTGTCAAGGTACGTTTTTTCAGACGGTCGACAGACACAATCTCTGTACGACCATTAGCGTCGACCTTGAAGAAATTCAACCCAAGACTGCAGGTTGGTCGAGGCGCGTAAGGCACAGCTGCGCGAACCAGATCAATCTTGGTAAAGATTGTGGAACCATGTGTGCATAGGAGAGAGAGAGAGAGAGAGAAAAAAATGTTCGTAAAAACAAAAAACAATGATGGTTGCTTTTTTTTTTTCTGTTTGTGTGAGTGTGACATATAAACACAATAATAGGCAGGCCGTCATGTAAACAAAGTGTATATGTATACAAACATGGATGCATGTGTGTGCAAGTAATACAGAGCATAGAAAAGAGTCTATAAGGGCGTTCGAAGAAAGTCCAGTCACAAGGATAGTAAATACCAGTTCGTAGTTAAGGTACACAGTAGTTGAGGTGCTGTAACAAGAAGTCGTGGTGTTGAGGGCAGAGCCGTAGTAAGACACATGTCGTGTAGGAAGTTGAGGCTTCAATGCTGTGCCGGTTACTTGATACAGGAGTTCCCGCAGGTTGAATTCGCTGTTAACCATGGTGAAATAATTCACAAACAGTGTTGAGATAGAACCTGTGCGAGTGCTGTTGGTTGCTGTGTACGTAGCAAGAAGTTAGTGTTGACCCTAAGAAGCTGGAGGTGATGAAGATGGAGGTCCGTAAGCTTCTGAACGAAGAGTTGGGTCTCCATGAGGCTATTGTTGTGTCGTTGCTGGAACTGGCTGTGCTCTGTGGTCGGCGGCTAGACCTCAGAAGGTGTTGCTTAAAAATGCTGTCATGAATTCGGAGTGAAATGTAACTGTGCAATTTTACTGCTATTTTCAGCAAGTAGAGGATGCTGTGTAAGAATGAATTGACGTCTCGTGAAACATGTAGGAAACTGCTCAAAAAGTTGTTAGGATGAAATAACCGTGAAGTTTTTTGTGTGAAAAACCACAAAGGTCTCAGCCGTAAAGAAGTCTTTGGTTATAGGCTCTGGAAGTCATTGACCAAATGAAAAACTTTAACGTAGGAAAATTTACTTAGCTTTTCACTTGTGATGGATGAGAATATAGAGGTAATCCTGAAGTTGAACGTCGCGAAACATACGAATTCAATGGCTGTTGAAACGAGGTCTGTAGATCATTTAGCTCGGGGTACCAATTGTAGTATTATTGGCTGGCAGATCAGAATTTCCGGCTGCAGTTGTTCTTTATTCGGGGTCATCAATTGTAGGGAAGTACCGTGTGATGACCAAGAGAAAGTCCTGCAGCTGTGGAATAAGCTGATGCGAGTGATTGTGTGCATTCTCTATCTGTGACGAGCATGTTGACGGCTCGTGTAGTATTGTCGGACGGTAGTTCAGATTTTCGGCTGCATTTGTTCTTTATTCGGGGTCACCAATTGTAGGTAAGTGGTTATACACCATTAGGTGTATACCGCTTCCATACATTAAATTTCTTGACGAAACAACGGAACGCAGATTCTGAACTATCAACACAACAATATTTATTTACAGAGGAATGCGGCAGCACTTCGCCCTTTGGTTACTGAAACGCCGTCAATGATGTTGCGTGGGTATTTGTCTAGCTCCAGAGTTGGAATGTTGGAGAGAGCTGCTTGACGACGTCCAGGGTGAAAGAGAATGAAAAGAGGCGCGAAACTTGGATATCGATGACTACGCATGCGCATGAGACTCTTCCTGTATTCCTACCGGAACTAGTCCCTGCGCATGCGTGGATAAGCTTTCCGGAAATGTCGTCTGCTATTAAGGTGTCACTACAAGCCTGTAGATTTAGCGGTCAAGTGTATATATGGTAGAATAACAAATAGAAAGTCGTTGGTATAGTATCATATTTTTGAAAAAATCAATAGAAAAGGCTATTCTGATAATTTTCCCACTTTAATAATTAAATGTTTACAAAAAAGTGGCTGATTGAGTTTCTCGCTTGTCGCTTGAAAGTGGTTTTCAAACTGATAATATTGAAATCATTTTGTGCTTAAAGAGGGAGTGTTTGATTACAAGCATTCACATATACAAAGTTCAATACCCACAAGTACATGCACACACGCGCGCGCGCACATATATAGAGAGAGACGTACATCCACATATACATACATACATACATACACATACACACATACACAAACACACACACGCGTTGGTTTGGGATGAGTATATACAAAATTACACAAGAGCTCAAAATTCCGAAATACACACATAAAGGGAAGTAACTTCTGAGAATATTTTAATTGTTACCTCCCTTGGCATTCGACCAAGATTTTTGCGATAATTTTCGTTCACCATAGATTCAGTTCTCATTTACCTAGGGGTCAGCCACACTTAAGTGGCAATATACTACACTTTATCGTGCAGTTACTGTTAATACTTCATATAGAGAATTAACATTGCTTGTTTTCACCTTTTCAATATCAGTGAAGAATGTCACTGGAAAAGAAGATATAAGGT
>NC_068995.1:28741041-28745651 GCF_001194135.2 Octopus bimaculoides
GCAAAAAATTGACTCTGATTCAGTTTCTCGCACATAATAAACAATGAATTATTTAGAAAAATAAAAAAAAACATGTTTATTAATAATATTAACCATTCAAATAGGGGTACTGGTATTAGAAAGCCCCCGAAAAATTCGGTAAAAATAAAGGTGGTAAAAGTAAAAATCTAAATAATAATAATAATAATAATAATAATAATAATAATAATAATAATTCAATTATTTGTTATTCATGGATGACCTCAAGCTTTATGGTAAAGATGAAGCTCTAGTCAGTTCCCTCGTTGATACGGTGTATACCTTCAGTGCTGATATTAGAATGGAGTTCAGACTGAGAAAGTGTTATGTGTTAATCTTGAAGAGAGGCAAAATCAAATGTATGGACGGGCTAACGATACCGTCGGGGGAGGTTATGAAGCAGATAGAAGAGACGGGCTATAAGTACTTGGGGATTTTAGAAATGGATAAATTGATGGAGAAAGAAGTGACAGAAAAATTTAAGGTGAAGTAATTGCGCAGACTGAGACTGATCCTTAAGTCGAAATTAAATGGACGGAATAAGATTGAAGCTATCACCACCTGGGCGGTTTCACTCCTTAGATATGGAGCAGGGGTAATCGTATGGACAGTAGACGAACTAAACAGCTTAGAGAGAAAGACAAGGAAGTTGCTAAGTAGATATGGGACACTCCACCCAAAAAGTGACACACACAGACTATATGTACTAAGAAAAAGAGGTGGGAAAAGGACTTATTGGATGCGAACACAGCATTAGAACAGAAGAAAACAACATAGCATGATATGTTAAAAATGCCACAGAACCGCTATTATTAGAAGTAAGAAGGTGAGGTAGGATGAAAGATTTGAAAGATAAAGCACAAGAAATTGAAAACGAATGAAATTGAAAATAGGTTGGTAAAGAAAAGAATGCATGGTCAATTTCATCGGGATGTTGAAGATAAGACAGATAGAGAAAAAGATGGCTGTGTATGACTAAAACTGATTTAAAACCGGAAACAGAGGTTCTAATCTGTGCTGCCCAAGAGCACCACTAGAACAAACAACATAAAATACAGAATAGACAACACATCAGAAAGTGATAAGTGCAGAATCTGTGGACAAAATAGTGAAACTGTGTGGCATATTACCAGCCAATGTACACCACTAGCTCAGAAGGAATATAAGAGACGCCACGACAATATAGCCAGGCTTGTCCATTGGACACTTTGCAACAAGTATGGACTTGACAGAGCAAAATATTGGTACGATCACAAACCCGAAGGCATCATCGAACATAAAAATGCAAAGATCCTGTGGGATTTTATGATTCAGTGCGACCATGAGATAGAAAATAGGAAGCCAGACATAGTCTTAATTGAGAAAGTAAACAAACTATGCTGGATCATAGATATAGCATGCCCAGCCGACATCAAGGTATGCGATAAGGAAGAAAGAAAAGTCGAGAGGTGTGACAGGTTAACTTGGGAAGTTAAGCAGTTGTGGTCGATGAAAAAGGTGGCAGTAGTACCAATAATTATCGGAGCCCTGGAAACAGTGAGCAAATATCTGGAGAAGTACGTGAAACAAATAGGGGCTGCACTAAGGGTGAAGCACTTGTAGAAAACAGCATTGCTTGACATCGCCCGAATACTCCGGAAGGTGCTCGAAAAATAAGAGGTGTCACCTTAGTTCACTGATAGTGAACAGCTGACACCGTAGTACATCTCCAGCGTTAGAAGCTGTGCAAAGGCAATGATAACATTAATAATAATAATAATAATAATAATAATCTTGACCGGGTAGTCAATACTGTCCAGGGAATATGCACTACGCGCAAAGATAACAAGACAGTTAGTAACTATGGTATCGGGAACAACACTAATAAAAATGAAAATAAAAATAAAAACATAAGTTCTTCACACAAACCCCAAACTAATTATTGGGATAAGAAGTATAGCGTACATAAAGGTAAAAACGGGAATAAACGTGACGTAAAATAGTATAACTCCACTCACTTCAATTACATAAGAGATACTATTATATGTAGAAAATTATTTAGCATGCTAAAGTGCAATTTCCCTCCTTCACACAAATATTACCGTTTATTCTCCCATAGAAATGTTAAGGTCTCTTACTCAACACTCCCTAATCTAGGTACAAATATAGCTGGCCTGAATAAGAAGCTCATATCCATGGCCTGGAAAATTAATAATAATACCCCGAACAGCACTGCTCCTAATAAGAATTGCAGTAGGAATAACAATAATAATAATAATATTAATATTCCTCCTATCACTACCATCTCAACCGACATTAATACTGTACACGCCGATATCATCAGCGAACAAGTCCTGTCAGTAGATATAATTTTGGCATCAATCAACCTGCCACTAAAATGGACAGTAGCTGTAACAACTCTGCCGCAACAGCTAATGGTAGCAGGTTATTGATTCCATTAACTTAAGCTCACACCATACCACTCCCTACAACCTTACAACCCTAACACTCTCTCCACTAGCAGGTCAGAACCACCTACTTACTTCCATTCATGTTGTCGATATGTTCAACGTACACTGTCCATCCTCGATCCTCTAGTATCACTATCTGAAAGCCAAATCTCTTACAACAGTGCTTAGTACCAACATTCTCCGACCCTGGGCTCCGTAACTAATTATATTAGTATTGATCCTAGTAATATAAACTCCGGTAACAATCATGCGAACACCAGTAATTCTTGCGAATTTGAACTATTACGCCATAATAACGTAGGATTGCGTACCCGTAATAATAAAGTTCATGTCTTGGAAAATGTTGAGTGCAATTGCTTAGGTAAAATGTCATGTCCGCTTTCTGGTCGATGTCTAGCAGTAAATGCGGTTTACAAATGTAATGTTGTGACGGAGACCAATACTTGTACTTATATTGGCTACTCCGTAAATCTCAAGGAATGCTTACGTAACCACTATTCTTACTTTGAATTAAGACACATAGAGCGGGTAGAACTTCTCTAGCCACGAAGATTTGGGAGCTCAAGATCGACAATGTTGAATTTGATTTGAGCTGGGACATTATTAGGGCCGCTAAACTGTACTCAAACAGCAGATAAGGGTGCAGGCTTTGCTGCACGGAATTGTTTGAAATTTTGAAGAGATCAAATTGCGAAAATCTAGTAAATAATAAACTAGACTTTCGTCTAGCATATATAAGGCTACCCGCACCATTAAATATTTTAAGGACATTAAACGACCTCTATAAAAGCTCTTAACCGAGGGTTAATCTAATTTACTCCCTCTATTGTTGACCCAAAAGTCGATTGATCTGTTTAATTGTTTTGAGTCCTTCAAGTCTCGTTCTTCTTTACCATCACTTCCTAACCATTCTTACTATACTTGCATCGTGTGCTATATTGAAGGAACTAATCATTCTATTTGTGGCGTCTCCAGTATTATGCAATAGCGATAGCAAAGATATCTAACCTAGAAGTAGCAGCCTACACACCCTAGCCAGTTCTTTTCTAATCCCACTAAGTAAGTAAGCCTTATACCAAGATACAGTTATTTGTGCTGTGCTTGTTAAATAATAGATGGAACACCCAATCTAATCCTCTTACCCGCGACTATTCTCTGGAGTTGTATTACCTAATTCACACAATGGTGATTGTATTATCTAATTAAATAATATCGACACCACCTATATAACAGTCCAAATTGTTAATCATTAGACTACTTCCTACAGCTGGCTTTTTTTGATATCCTATCTGGTATTTCCTCTAACTCCGTACTAGGTGTAGTTTATCCTCACGATAAGTAGTACTCTACTATTACTACCAGGTTTTTGCTCTCCAGGCAAACATGTCCTAATATTACAAGCGGTCTCCACTAACCCTTACAACAACACTCTATATCTTTCCACTTAACCAGATAAATCAATCGCGCTTAACACTACAATTCCTTAAAAGTTAAATCTCATTATTCGATTGCTTTCATACCTTTACCCAATATTTAAACTATACCCATAGAATACCCCTAAATTCTATGTATCTCTGTCCTCTTCCCTTTGTTCTTTACCCTTATCTCTCGAATGCATACATAAACCTAATTGGCTTATGTATGCATTTATTTTTCTTTACTTTTACTTTTTGCTTTTTTTATTCTTTCTTTGTTCTTTATCCTTAACTTAACTTCGGTCCTCTCCCAGCTACCTACTTCTCCAAGCATAATATGATAAAATATCACCAAGCTTCGTGGCGCGGTCTTTTCTCTAGTCCTTGAAGGCTTGGTATAAAAATCGGCCCTTTCTCGTCTTGTATGAGCAATAACGAACATCTTCATGCACTACCTGCCTGATAAGAAACTCAGACACTCCCATTTTCTTGGTGATAGTGCCCAACTGACCGTACTATACTTTGTAGTAAAAAAAAAAAAAAATGGGTATGCATGAAATTAGAAATATAAAATGGCGACAATTTACCCATCACACCTTGTATATATATATTCTTTTATTCTTTTCCTTGTTTGCGTCATTTAACTGCAGTCATGTTGGAGCACCGCCTTGTGTGAGTGTATGTATGTCTGTGTGTGTGTGTGTGTGTGTGTGTGTGTATAGGTGCA
>NC_068995.1:28746322-28752873 GCF_001194135.2 Octopus bimaculoides
CTCTCTCTCTCTCTCTCTCTCTCTCTCTCTCTCTCTCTCTCTCTCGCATACACACACAAGCAGTTCATCTCGGCGTTGCCCGGGTGCTATGACCTACAAGCAATTGTATTCCTTGCTCCTTTCTTTTGGGCAGAACCGGCACAGCTGATATATATAGTTAATGGAAGTTATTGTTTGTTTAATAGTGAAGGGCGAGGGTGCAATTTGCATGAAAGTGCATTCTGTTCTTAAGAAGGATCAGAAACTATGTATTATTTTATCGTACAAAAAGAGGTTAATACGATTTTGTTCAGAAATCACGTTTTCAAAATATTAATTTCCCCCTATCCTCACCGCAATTTCTTAATTTGTAACTTTTTTTTTGTCTACGTAGATACAGAGATTACGAATCTGGAAAAAAAAAGATATTTTATAGTTTAATTTTTCTTAAGAAAACACTCGATGCCCCTTCCCCCACCTCGCTCCCCCATCTTTCAAAAAGCTAAAATCTCACTTTTGTCTGATGTTTTCCGCATGCGCAGAATTCTACTGAAATAGTAGACTTAAAAAATACCAGACTACCACCAGCAAACCCGACATGCTAGAAACAACAGGTAAATGACGTTATTTCTGAAGAAACTCTCCCGCTTTCCAAAAAGCTAAAAGTGAAACATTGGGAGTGTGTAGTTTTTCGAAAGTGGTGAGGTAATAGGTAGAATTCTTAAAGATTCGTACTCTTTTTTTCTTCATGGATTACCAAGAATAAAAAAATGAATTTGGTGTGGAGATGGAGAAAATTAAAATATTGAGAACGTGTTTTCTGGGTGAAATCCTAATCTCTTGTATCGCAAACATAAGAATCGGAAGAAATTTAGGAAAAAAATAAGGTGGGGGACGGAGATGTCACCTCGGACATGCTAGATAGAAGAGGTAAAGGACAGAATTTCCTTTTAAGTTTATATCGAAGATCAGGTTTATAAATACGCTCATCATAAACACAAATTACGCAATAGAAAAAGATAATTTCAATTGGATTTGAGCTGTAATTTGCGCGAGCACAATGCATGAATTAACATAATTTGCACCGAAGTTTTACTTAGAGTGTGCGTATGTGCATGTGTGTGTGCATGTGTGTATGTGTGTGTGTATGTGTGTGTATGTATGTGTATGTGTGTGTGTGTATGTGTGTGTATGTGTGTGAAAGGAATGCTATTTTATAGCATTCTTTCGTTTTTGAAGCAAAGTTGTCAACTCGACATATATGGGATCATATGATTGTTCGTTAATTTCTGTAAAATTGTTTTAATTTCTGTATGCTTTGAAGAGAGCAGAAATTGAAAGGGAGGATAAAGTGAAAAGGCGACATTTGCTTTGAAGTGAGAGGATAAAGTAAAAGAGATGAGAAAGTGTAAGATGTACGTGTATATGAAATGGACGTCTGTGAGAGGGAGAAAGAGAGAGAGAGAGAAAGAGAGAGAGAGAGAGAGAGAGAGAAAGAGAGAGAGAGAAAGAGAGAGTGAATGAATGAATGAAGGTGTGTGTTGTGATGTATGAATTTTTTTGCATGTATGTGTAAGTGGCACTCACTAATTATCTCTCTCTCTTTCTTTCTCTCTCTCTCTTTCTTTCTCTCTCTCTCTTTCTTTCTCTCTCTCTCTCTTTCTTTCTCTGTCTCTCTCTTTCTTTCTCTCTCTCTCTCTCTTTCTTTCTCTCTTTCTCTTCTCTCTTTCTTTATCTCTCTCTCTCTTTCTTTCTCTCTCTCTCTTTCTTTCTCTCTCTCTCTTTCTGTCTCTCTCTCTCTCTCTCTCTTTCTTTTTCTCTCTCTCTTTCTCTCTCTCTCTCTCTCTCTCTCTCTCTCTCTCTCTCTCTCTCTCACATATTATTTTTCATACACACGTAGGCAGGGGTAAAGAATATGCACACCACCCGTTTTCGGCGTAAACCTAAACTTAACTCTAAACACCGGGAGTGCGTATTCTTTACCTTTGCTCATAGATACATATGCATACATTTTGTGTGTGTGTGTGTGTGAGAGAGAGAGAGAGGCTGTATTTTCTTATAACATGTAGAAAAATGGATCTCTTTTAATGCCATGTTTTTGGTCGTGGCTTATTTTAATACAATATTTATGTGTACATTTTCATAATTGTTTGTCTAAGTAGAATTCTACGCATGCGTGAAACATCGGACGAAAGTGAAACGTTAAAAGCAAATCGAAATATTTTCCGAAAATGACCTCAAGATTGTGTGACCCAGCCTAGTTGCCAAGGTTATTTTAGTTGTAAAAGAGAGTTGTTGAGTCAAAAACATAGTTTATTTGGTAGACAGATAATAAGCAGCTTTCATTATAATACAGATATGACTAATTCTGAGAAACAGTACTTTCATTATTCACACATCGTCACTCTCGTAAGGCAACACTTCGTAATTTTGGTTCAAATTGGAAGTGTGAAACTATTTACATTTTGTAATGAAACCTGGCCGGTGTAGAGAAGTGTATTTGAAATAGCTATAGCTGGTTGTTGCGATAACGTAGAAAATATGTAAATGAAAATAAAGTTTATTTGGCAAGTGTAATTGAATTGATTGTTCTGGTCTTAACATCAGTTGGTAAGAATAGAAAATCATTTGATGACACCTTTTTGTTTGTAATTGGCTATCTTGTTGCAGGTTCAATCCGTGGAATATTGAAATGATGCCCATCTTGTCCATTCTACAGAATAAGAATATACTGGAGAGTATGATAAGAGGGATGAGTCTTTGAAACACGTTTAAGGTTGTTATCTCGAAAACGACTGAGAATATCAGGATTTTTATGGGGATTACCAACCATAAGGATGGCTACTTCATTAGACGTGTGCTCATTAAACCAGCGTAAAATGTTCTTTACTATAGTTTACTAGAGACATAACGAACGCAGAAACACACACACATACACACACTCATAAAATTGATAATATTGAAAAGAGCAAAACGTAGGCACACGAAGTTCAAGCGAAACGAAATGTAGTCAATATAGGAACAAAACATACTCTCTGTAGCATAGTTATGCTATAAAAATATGGAAAGTCACCAACTTAACAAACGTTGGTATGCGTCACCAATGTAAGAAAGTACAGAAAGTCAACATTTAGAACTTGTACTAAATTTTATAAAATTCACGATTGAATGAATGCAGTAATGGTGCGAGTAGCAGTACCTGGAGGAGGGATGCGGGTGGGAATCCTTGAGGGACCGAACATGCGATGCTAAACGATTCCGACAGGTTGCCATTTACTTTGACCACCGAACACATGTCGCTGTACATTGCAGCGATCCAGCCTCTGAAAACGGGACCTAAACCAGCCGCCTTAAGGACAGCCCCCAAGTACTGATGGTCGACTCTATTGAAAACTTTCGATTGATCCAAATTGATCAGGGCCCTACCCATGCCAGGTTCTTTACTAACTCTCTCTATGATATATTGCGTGAGGTGGTGGTTGTCGTGGATAAATCTGTTGGGGATAGCGCAAGTCTGCGCATCACCCACCAGTCTGTGAACGACAAGCGCCAACCTCTTTGCTAACACCAGAAACTGAAGACCGGTGGCTATGGATGAAGAATAGTGACCTGAAGATAGAGAAATAAGTACTTATATGCGCATCACAAGAACAAGCGTCAAAGACTAACTCTATGAAGTGCAGAATCGACAACACTACCGACAGTGACAAATACAGAATGTGTGGTGAGAGGGGTGAAACGGTATGGCACATTGTTAGCGAATGTCCGAAATTGGCACAACACGATTACAAAAGACACTGGGATCTCTGTGGAAATCACGACCTACAGAGAGCCATGAGGTGGTATGAGAAAACCCCAGAAGGAGTCACCGAGAATGAAGAGTGCAAAGTCCTATGGATGCAATAATTCAGTGCGATCACCTGACCAGACATCGGAAACCGGTCATTATTGTGTTGAATAAAAAAGAAAGAAGTTTCATGATAATCGACATAGCATGTCCCGGTGACAACAGGATCAAAGAGAAAGAGGAAAAACTGAACAAATAATTATGGTTTCTGATTTTGCTCTCCAATTCTCTCTTGATATGACATGTAATAGCTTTCATTTTGTTTAAAACTTCGTCGCTGTAATGTTTACTTTCATTTTGTGATCTGATTAGATAAGAATAATCAAACTCTAAACGTCTATAACCTTTTCAAAAATTTGTCTGGAATAACAGTCGGATTTAGCGTGAAAAGTTACATCAATATACCAAATTTGAAAATTCTCACATAATCTTAAAATTTCAGAATCTCTGACAGCAACAGAAAAGCTCCCCTCTCTCTCTATCTGCCTCTTTCTGAGCATTGAATGCATTAATTAGATGATTAGCACACAAGAGCCTCTGTCACACAAACTCAGGAGACGATGTCTCATTTCAGTTCAAACTACCTCAATTTCCACTGAGTCTTAGTTTTGCCAGGACCACCAACAAATCCTAAGGGCAAATATTTTCGGTCGCTGGTTTACACCTTGAGGAGCCCTGCTTCACCCATGGTCAGCTTTACGATGGATGTTCAAGAGTAGAAAATTAAAATAAAAAAAACTTTATATCTATACACCAAATAGAAAACCAAACAAAACTTCTTTTATAGATACATTATAGGTTGCACCCAAATAATGCAGAAATACGCCCTACCCTCGCCGGGAAGACATGGTCTGACATGGAATAAAATAAAACTAATATAAAGGAATTCAAGTGTGAAAATTATCCGGCAAACGACGGGGTAATCAGCTAGTCATCTCTATTTTTCACTTCATTAACAAATTTTCTGACTGAAAAGACCGATGGCAACAAATGCTATATAGAAAATATAAGCCATTTCATATAAAACGCTGTTTTAAAGCTGTATACAAGAAATGAGCAGCCAGAACCAAAATGATTCTCTTAAAAGATTGCCGATAGTTTTTCCCTACAAAACTGTAGTAACAGTAAAGAGATGTAAATTTATAAAGAATATTGCTTACATGAATTTTAATCCCAGCGTGTAGCTCTTGACAGAATCATAAATAGACAAGAGGGATTTAACATGAAATAAAGACAAGCGAAATAATGGTTTTGGTAGAGTTACCTCCCTTACATCAAAACTACTAGTTCTGCTTAATTCAAAATTTTCAGTCCGTCTCTCTCTCTCGCTTTCTGTCTCTTTCTCTCTCATGTGCACCTTCACACGCTCTTTCTCTCACGTTCTCTCTCTCTCTCTCTCTCTCTCTCTCTCTCTCTCTCTCTCTCACTCACGCTCCCTCTACCTTTTACTCTCTAGACTACAAGAAAACCTTTGACTCTGTTCCCCACTCATGGATGCTAGAAGCCCTTCGACTTGCTAAAGTTCCAGTGAGAATAATCAAAATTATAACTGACCTGACTTCATCGTGGGCCACCATCTTGAAATTAAACACAAAGAGTGACTGTATTATCACCGATAGAATACAGTATCGCAAAGGCATATTCCAAAGAGACAGTCTCTCTCTGTGATGTTGTTTATACTTTCTGTAAACCCCTTGTCATAAATGTTAGGGAAGTTTGAAAGATATGTCACTGGTTTACAAGGAAACAGAAATACCAAAATTACTCACTGTTACTTTGTGGATGACTTGAAACTTTATGCAAAGAATATGCATGAAATGAAACAGAGCCTTGACCTAGTTACAACATTCTCAAAGGATACAAGGTTAGAGTTTGGTCAGGATAAATGTTGCTATATGGTTGTAAATAGGGGGAAAACTATAAACCAGACTAGTAACATCTCCATTAATGATTTGACTGCGTCCCCTGTATCTGACGAGGAATGTTACAGGTATGTAGGGGTGGATGAAAATATATCTTACAGTGGCACCTGTAACAAAACACATGTCACTAAAGAATATCACAGCAGAATAAAGAAAATTTGGACCTCAGAACTCTCTGCATTCAATAAAACAGTGGCCTACAATGTGTTTGCAGTGCCAGTACTCATACCAACATTTGTGCTGCTTGATTCGGCGCTTGATGAGATCCGAGCCATTGATGTGAAAAGCCGAAAAATACTAACAAGCACACATAATTTCCACATAAACAGTGATGCTCACCGCCTCTACCTAAAATGAAAACAAGGAGGAAGAGGTTTAACATCGATCCAAAATGCCTTTAAATGTCGCATCATATCCGTTCGGTAACATCTTTTAACCACCAAGTATCGAAGTGTATCTCTTGATCAAGTTCGCTTACATGAGGCTGATAACATCATAAGACTTGGAAGGCAGCTCCTTGAGCAACAATCTTTGTATGATAACCTAGAATACATGCCCAAAGAAATCGCACGACTCTACCGCAACGTATCATCAGATGAAAGGATGAGCTTATATGAGCAGAAGACTATGCATGGACATGTTACGAGAAAGCTCCGTGATGATAGTAACATCGATCATCAAAGCAGTTTATCATGGACGAATAGCCGGATTACTAACTCCCACTTTGAAGGGTATGCGTTTGCAATCCAGAAACAGGAAATATCAAAACTGAAGATATGACCCACATCATAAGCAGTTGTCCG
>NC_068995.1:28754679-28757215 GCF_001194135.2 Octopus bimaculoides
AAAATAAGCAACACGGATTTTAAAGATGGTTGCAGTACGCACGTTTCATGCTACTCCATTTATTTAAGTAATGCGAGCATTACTACATTAAATGCAATATGTAGAGCAATCTTCAGCTGCACGAAAATGCAGAAAATTACAGTAGAATAGACATATTATAATTGTGGCAACATTTCAAATCCAAGTGGGAGGAAGAATACATAAAAATCCATCTTGACATAGCCAAGTCTATCAGGCTAGTAACATAACATAAGTACCATATTCAATTTTTGAATCTAAATCTAAACCTTTATATATATATATATATATATATATATATATATGAATGAGAAAAAGAAGTAAATGGAAATTACTGAAATTAAATTAAATTAATGTAATTTAAATTTTCATATTGAAACTGGTTAATTGGGTATTTCATCGGGAGAGAATTTTCCAAATGAGAGTTACATTTCAGCGTGTTGGTTGACCTACGACAGACTAAGATACGTGCGTTTTAGAATGTGTGCATTGTTTTAAAAAAGACGTTATTTTCATATATATATACATATAAACAAATACGTTTGATATATTTGTGTACGTGCATATGTTATACATGTTGGTTTTTATTGGCGATGGTGTGGTAGTTGAGGCAAAAATGATGTTATAGTGAGAGAAAGAGATTAAACGAGTGAAAGAAAAAAATGGGTAGAGGGAGAGAGAGAGGGAGAGAGGAAGGGAGAGAGAGGGAGAGAGGGAGGTAGCATCCATGATGCAGTTGTGCATGCGTTTGTTAAAATACTGAAGACAACAAAAAATATGACGTATCGAAACTGCTAGTTAATTACCATATAATGGTGTTGCGTCATCAATATTTGTGCATAATCTATGGTCAATATAAACATTGTAAACAAAAGCAAAACTTAGACACTACCAGATACTATTTATAGATAATCTATATTTATTTCTTTATTACCTACAGGGGGCTAAACATAGAGGAGACAAACAAGGACAGACAAGGGGATTAAGTTGATTACATTGACCCCAGTGATTAACTGGTACTTATTTAATCGACCCCGAAAGGATGAAAGGCAAAGTCGACAAGTACACTAATGTTGAAATTACTATTAAGATATTTTGGGATGGTCATTTTCTTTTTCTTTTTTGCCAAATAAACACCTGCACTATATATTTTTTCTCTGCTCGTTTATTACTGTTTTTATTTTATTATTCATATTCATTGTCCGGAAATCTTTCGTCACACATCAGTGATCTCTTCAGCGACACTTCATTGACACACCAAAACGAAAATAATTTAATATGAGAGACGAACTTATAAAGTTTTGAACATAAATGCTCAGTACTTAATATGCAAAGAGGGGAGAAAGCAGCCTGCAGAGGATTGCGGTTACGACCATGGGTGAACCCGACGGTAGTGGGTATAGATATTTAGGGATTTTGGAGGTAGATGACATTCTACACAGAGAAGTGAAAGTCAAGGTCAGCGAGATGTAGCAAAAAAGGTGAAGATGGTGTTGAAATCCAACCTGAATGCCAAAAATTTGGTTACCGCAATGAATATCTGAGCCGTTGCGGTGGTCAGATATAGTGCGTCCATTCTCAAATGGACTAAGAAGGAAATATCAACACCGAATAGAAGGACGAGAAAGTTGATGACGCTGCATGGCGCGCAACACCCTAAAGCAAACGTAAACAGACTGTATATGAAAAGATAAAAATGGTGGCAGAGGACTAATTAGTATAGACCATTGTATAAGGAGTGAAAGGAGAACGCTTGCCGAGTATTTGATAAATAATGATGAAGACCCGCTGCAATATACCGTGTAAGATATGGATGTAAATGAAGATGAAATGATGGGCAAGGAAGAGTTTAGCCAAAGAGCTGAGAAGAAGAGAAATGAAGACCTTGAAATGAGAATGCATGGAGAATGTGAAAGGAATACACAGGGCGTTAAGGACAATACAGCATCGTGGGCATGGCTTGAGCGGGGGGATTTGAAGCGTAGTACCGAAAGCCTGATCATTGCTGGACAAGACCAGGCTCTCGCTACCAATTCAGTGAAGTATAACATCCATAAAACTTCTGACCCCCAGAAATGCAGACTCTGTGGAAAGAGTTTGAAAAATGTGACCCACTTGGTAAGTGGATGTGAGAGCCTGGCACAAAAAGAATACAAGTGCCGCCACGACAAAGTGTGTGTGTATCTTCATTGGCTCTTATGTCGTAAATACCAATATGAAGTAACAGAGAACTGGTATGAGCATGTACCAAGTAAAGTTATGCAGGAGGATGGAAAAGTAACGATACTCTGGGACTATGATTTTCAGACGGATCATGTAATCGAACACCGTTGGCCGGATATTGTCATATTGAATAAGAGAAACAAATACTGTCAGATCATTGATGTAGCCATACCAAATGACATGAATGTTGTGAGGAAAGAGGTTGAAAAACCACCAAGTACACCAAATTGAAAGTGGAAATGATAAGACTGTATGGAATGCGAGAGGGTAATGTAAAAGTGATACCAGTGGTGAT
>NC_068995.1:28757423-28764107 GCF_001194135.2 Octopus bimaculoides
AATAATAATAATAATAATAATAATAATAATAATAATAATAATAATAATAATAATAATAATAATAATAATAATAATAATAATAATAATAATAACAACAACAGAAATGGGCTGATGTTCGCTACAAATGTTTCAGACGTGCAAACTTCTTACCACACAGTCACACATGCGCCTAAACCGTTAGTCGGATCCGCCAAGATCTCATACGACTGGGCGGCTTATTTGTGCTTCCTTTGAGGGTTCAAATTCAAAAAGAAAAATTTCATTTTTTTGGGGAAAATAAGTTTTAAAATGAACATGTTGATGACCGCCCTCTCAGTGACACAGAGGTAGTGCTGACACAGTTGCAATACACGTCATTTCAACCCCAAAACAGAAGGAGAGGAGAACACTAACCATGTCGACCATGCTGTCAGTATCCACATCCAGTGGACCATGCTGTCAGTATGCCAGTTAGCAGGAGCAGCAGGAGCAGCAGCAACAACAACGAGAACAACAACAACAACACAGCGGTGGAATTTAATCCGAACTACGGAATTGACTTCCCCCAATGAAAGCGACAACATCAGTCATCAACAAGCAGCGATAACAACACGACCAGGAACACAATCACCATCATTGTAACAACAAAAAATAAGACAGAAGGAAAGAACAAAGACAACAGTAACCATTGCAACACAAATGAAAACAATAATTCCAACTTGAATAACAATATCATCATCAACAACAAGAATACATTCACAACTATTGTATGTGGATATCCTGGCTCAAGCGACTAAACTGATCAAATTCGAAAAGTCACGGGCTGACATAGCCATTCGCCTGCCCCGAAGTGTTGGCAGAAACACACACACACACACACACAGAGTTATATATAAATATGTTTCCATGAACACAAAACGACCGGAGTCAGCGAGTCAGACAGACGTGGAAGGAGCACTCAAAGAAATAATGCTCGACATATCTCGAGGGCCAAGTAATTTCTAAGCATTTCAGTGCTCTTCAAGAGGTCGGTGGGAGTGAAGATATCAAGGATTGCACCTGAAGTGAATATAGAGTAGATTTTAGCATGCATTGTCATGGAAGTAACAGTCTCCTGATGGTGAAGCGAACCTCTCGTCAAAAATAGTTGGAGATTAGTTTAGGAATGCTACTCCACATCAAACCAGACACCATCCACAAGGTCCCAGACCTCATTCATATTCTGGGGGTGGGGGAGAGACTGCATATTACAGTTGAGGGCAGAAGGTTACGATGCCACCTACGTGGGGGAGACTGACCACTTGAGAGCTTTCTGTCTTCAACAGAAGACGGAGCCACAGGACCCACTTACTGAGAACATCGGGTCCCCCAAAAGCCACCACATTATATCATCAGCGAACAACAGCAAAAAGCATCAACATCAGCAACATCGACAACACGAAAAGCAAAATCAGCAACTGCTGGAACAGCAAAAACACCAGCAAAAATAGCAGCGTCATCAACACCAACAACAGCGCAAACATCAACATCAGAAAGAAAAATAACGAACACAAAAAAAAAAAAATACTCAAGGGCTCTTCTAACGAAGCTCTCCTTCTCTCTTTCCGTTTCCTCTAAACTCAAATACACACAGACTATCACCCAGATTTCACAGATACTGATACTCTGCATCAAGAAATAAAAATGAAGGGGAACCCCAAGAATCAAAAGGAAACTAATAGTAAAAGAATAAAACATCATGCCTCATACCAACGTACACACCAAACAACAGAAAACACACCCACAACAACCACAAACACACCTACAGTAAAACCAACATTTCTTGCACCACAGTCATCATCACATCTACCGCCACCACAACTCTTCCTCAACGGCAACAATCCGTAAAAGACAACACATTGCATTGCAACAATCAACAATATAAACACAAAACTGTGTTAGTGAGGAAAGACATAGCACGAAGGAAGGGCATCAGATAGAGGGTGATGTCACTGATTTTGGTGCGTGTGCGACTAGAAGCATATAAAAACATTAAGGAGAGCTTCTTCGTAACGTTGAAGTAAAAGTAATTTTTGGTATAAATCAATACATAAAGAGTTATTAGTAATTAAAGTTTGAAAATTTTGGTAATTTTAGTCAATCGTAAGCCACGGACACATTCATGTTTTTCTCTTTTGAATTAACATAAAAATTTATTTACATGCAAGAAAATTACCGGAGACATTGTTTACAAATATTGACATGTGCTAGACGGAGAAGTTGCTGTCTGCCAGTAGAGAGGAAAATAGTAAGGAATGCACGGTGCTCACTAGAAAGAAAGAAAAGATAAAGGTGGGTCTGCTCTGATTGGCTGTAAGCAAATGAGTTCATTACTGGGGTCCGGAACTGACGTGGGAAAAAATTTCGCCTCCAGATAGGGTTAGAATGGGAGGCGGAGTTGCAGTGCTGCTTAGGAAAGGCCTGGTACGGAAGATCTTCCTGGACCCGGATGGTAAGTTTGTGGTCCTGGATGTGAGCAGTAGCGAAAATAGTGCTTTTATATTAGTCGCTGTGTACGCCCCGATAGGGGTGGGGAACAGACGTTTGAAGGTTTTCTATTGGACGTCTTGCTCTTTAGTGCTAGTGAGCGATTGGAACGCCATATCGGACACACACCTGGATAGGATGCGGTAAACCAATAGAAGACAGGGTGTAGGTGTAAAAGCCTCACAAACCTGCTCATTGCTTCCAACTGGCTAACTGGATTTCCCGAATGCGCCAGTATGAACAGGGTCATCAGCTCATCCATATCATATCTTGATAGAAGTAGCATTAGTTGTCCACAATTCAAAGACTTCAGCTGCACAGAGCACAAATTTGTGATCTGTACAGTCAATAAAGATACGATCCATAGGCAGGGTCCCAGTTACTGGAAGTTGAACGCATCTTTCCCGGCACCTGAAGCTTTCAGACACCGGCCTAGCAAGTTAGTCTATCGGAAGCTGTCGGGTGAAACTGTCAACAACCGATGGTGGATAGCCTTGAAACGTGAGTAGAAGCGTAATGGTTAAGAAAGAGGAATCTATAGTAGAAGGACTCTCAGTAGGACAAACTTGAAGAGGCATAGCGATCGACGTGCTGACGGCGAAATTTCCTCTTGATCAGCCCTTCAAAGACAAGCACGAAAGTTGCGTTGTCAGAGTTAGGGCACGTGTTCTAAGACATGAGATGGCTGAAAGTCATCCGACAAGCTTGGGTAGCTGAGGGGCAACGTAGCAACAACGCCACAATTTTGGTCCTTGACGGACCGAAAAGGGCACACGCTACTTGAATCCAAGACCAGTCGGAGGTAACGAATGCATACAACACTTCCGTCATCTACTACTGCCTGACTGTCGTCCCTTGTCCTGCTTCATTATTGATCATGCTGGAGCGCTAACTCTTCCGTTTTCTCTTGGTGGCAGCTGCATGATATTTTCATCGGGCATTTGTAAAAAAATCATGCTGCTGCTGCCCAAATATGAAGAACATTATCACTCATAAATATCATCAAGCGCACACTCCCACTTGTAACTGTCGGAACCCTAAAGCTTGCCTACTTGGACAGGCGTGTTTGATAAACTCCCTCGTATATGAGGCAGAATTCACATCAACGCTTCAAGAAAACTTAACCGAAAAGAATTACATCGTGTTATGCAAAGGCTATTTCAAAAGACGTTATGCAAAACATTCTATCTTCTTTCTAGCACATCGACAAAAGTTAAACCACTGAGTTGATTAGCTGCGTATGATGTTTGAAGAACAGCTCCACACCATATATAATCAAGTGGAAAATTGTAGACAAATCCATGCCATATTTTCATGGATCTAAGAATGAATAGGTGAAAGATCGCATAGTCTTTTTAGACCGAAGAAATCTACCACACTTGTCAATTCCATATCTGAAATTTTCAGCAAGTACAAACATATGGAGAAATTTATTTTGGTGAATTGCAGGACATCACCCTCTCCGGATTGAGCAGTTGTCTTGCAGACTCTGGGCTCCTTTCCATTAAATCATTCTACAACAACTAGCTTTATTATGGCTTTATGGTCAAAGGAAGCATTACTATTTTTCTTTTTTCTTTTTTTTTCCCGTTTTTCACCCTTCCACTTTTGCATCTACCATTCAAGTTCGATGTAAAAAAGGGCATGGCTCTGGTGTAAATATTATGTGTATGCTTATTATTGACTCGAGCATTTAACCCAATAAACATCACCTTTGATCAGGTAATTTCCATTAAGAGGACAGGACAATGCAGATAGCAAGTATGGACTTATACATAGAAGAAATTCTTCAGTAATTAAGGACTTAGAAACTTTCAAACTAATAAAGATAAAATTGCTCAAAGTGAACAACAGTTTCCAAAGTTCTCTTAAAGGAGCTGTTAACTTTGTATGAAAGCTACTTTGAGGATCCTACCCACCCCACAACCCCGACTCAAAATGTAGGTCTATAAACTTGATTAAAAACAAAATAATTTTAACTATTGAAAATATTTTAGATTCTATTTTGCGAATGTTATAGATTTTCCCTTACTCAATTTAATATCGTGAAGATTTACTCGTGAATAGAAAGATATTTTCTACTAAAAGGTACTTGGACAATGACTTCATCCTACATGTCAAGGAATCATTACTGCTTTTAAATGTTATACATGTGTCAAGAAAAAACGATGTTACTTTCTTCGATATGGTTATATGTGCGAATGGTGAAGTAGAATAATAAATGCATATAGGAACATATATTCTTCATTGTTTAGATACAGAATTTTCATATTTGTAAGCAGATGTATACTGGAATAATAACCTTATTATTACATACAACATGAATAGACATGAACTCGATAAACTTAGGAAAGACTTTATTGCTGTCTTCTAGTTCATGGGTCTGCAGACACGAATCTTAGTACTGTTAACTTCGTAGATATCATCTTAGGTCTGCAATCCAACAGTTTCAGGCCTTATCGTAAGCCTAATAAAATGTTATTCTTCATTAATATGGGTTGTAGTTATCCGCCCTGTATATGTACGAATTTAGTTTGTTACATAAATAAGCCAATCGTCTTGACATCAGATGAAGCGACTTTTAACAATGTATTTTCATGCTACTTAGGAATAACAGATTATCCAAGCAGATTTACTATTTTGCGAGACATCACAGAACTAAAACTAGAAAGATTTTGCGGTTTAAACCTGTTTCGTGTGAATGTCAGGAACAACGGCGAAAGAATTTATATCTAAGTATTTTACCAGGGACCGTAAATATTAGAACTTTTAACGGAATCTCGAAGCCTAGCAATTATTGCTGCAAAGACTTCGCCTTGTAAGTAGTGGCGACAAATCTAATGCATATAATGACAACCTTAAGTGCAATCCAAAGACCTCAGTAACTGCTCTCTGAATGTTAATTTTCTGATCAAAGAAGTTAACAGGGCCGAAGAAATTTACACTGGCGTCACAGAAAACAGTTTCAAAACGCGATCGGTCTTTACCTTTTTCGTACACTTAACACTCTACTTTTTCCATCATTTGAACGCTTTCTAACCGCTTCCATCCCTCCCTTATACTGATTGGTTATCCTTATTAGATACTTGCTTAGTTTTAAGTATCAGTATCTTTTAACTTAGATCCCACCTCTCCTCATTTAATTTTCCTTTTTTATTTTCCTTGTCTTTTTCTTTGTTTAAACTTCCTCTTCTCCCTTTTCTTCTTATCCCTCACCCTTTTCTTTGCTTGTATGTGTTTCTCATCTATTTTATGCATATCTTTTCGACTTCACCTCCTTTATTTTATTATTTATTTATTTTATTATATTTTTTGCATTTAATTTTACTTGTTTTTATGAAATTTTAATATTTATCACTCACAACGTGTATGTGTATGTGTGTGTGTATGTGCATGCATGTGTGTGTGTGTGTGTGTGTGTGTGTGTATCTGTGTGTATGTGTGTGTGTGTGTGTCTGTGTGTATGTGTGTGTGTGTGTGTGTGTGTGTGTGGCTGTGTGGTAAGAATCTTGCTTTCCAACAACATGATTTCGAGTTCAGTTCCACTGCGTGGCACCTTGGGCAAGTGCTTTTTACTATAGCCTGGGGCCGACCAAAGCCTTGTGGGGGGGGGGGGGGATTTGGTAAACGGAAACAGAAGGGAACCCGTCAAATATATATGTGTATATATATCTATGTGTGTGAGTCTTTGAGTCTGTGTTTGTGCTCCCACCTCAGCTTGACAACCGGTTTTGGTTATATTTGCGTCTCTGTAATATAGCGGTTCGGCAAAAGGGATTAATAGAGTAAGTACCAGGCTTAAAAATAAATACTAAAAAAATTCAAGGCAGTACCACAGCATGGCCGCAGTCTAATGCCTGAAACAAGTAAAAGATATAAAAGACATATATATATCTGTGTGTATGTGTATATGTGTCCATATACACATATTTGCAACATTAAACTACCACTCCATCTCAGCTGTAGCACGCCACTACTAACATTATGCATATCACAGCGCTACTAATACTGTGAACTTATAGATACCAAACTACCTCCTACTCTGCACTTCTGTCATCATTGTTAAAATCACTTCCATTGCCATCACCACTACCAAAAACCACTACCACCACCACCACCACCACCACCGATACAACCACTACCACCACCACCACCGATACAACCACCGCCGCCGCCACC
>NC_068995.1:28764646-28765616 GCF_001194135.2 Octopus bimaculoides
TGTGTGTGTGTGTGTGTGTGTGTGTGTGTGTGTGTGTGTGTGTGTGTGTGTGTGTGTGTGTGTGTGTATAATATGTGTGTAATATGTGCACGTCAATATGTATGTATGCACAAGTATGTGTGTACATGATTATGTATGTGCTCTTTGTGCTTTTGCTATGCACATGCCATTCTCAACCATGTTTTAATTTCTACGTGTTTACGTGATCCGGGTATATGTGTGTCTGAATAGCTACGTGTATATATGTGTGTGAGTGATTGTTTATCTCAACGTTGTTTTCTGGTATCGTTTACATGTGCGTGTATGAATGTATGTATGTGAGCGCACGCATGCTTAACTGTATATATGCCCTAAGAATATCGGTGTGTGAGATAAATGTGTACTAATATGTACATCTAGAAATCACTGGTCTTGTGTAATTATGTATATGTTCATATATTTGGCATTTATAAAGCAATGATTAAAATATTTAGTAAATTAACGGATCGGCTTTCAAGTTATACGACACTGCTAATAGAAATCTGCTTGTGTGTGACGTAGAATTATTGTTTGTCATTTTGTTGCCCCTATCAATAAATTGTTGTATATCTATCAGAATATAAGCTGGGAAAACTTGGATTTATCCGGTTTGAAAAGGATGCATGCACTTTCGTCACTTGATATATTGATAATAAGAGGCAACGCAAGATATTTAGTATGTTAAAAGAATTTAAAGAACTCATAAAGATATTTGATAAATTTAAATATGCCTTTTGGTATTTATAAGGAAATTATCAATATATTACCATAGCGCAGGTAAGAGGTTGTGTGGTAAGGAGCTTACTTCTCAACCACTTGGTTCCGGGTTTAGTCCCACTGCGTGGCACCTATAATCTTCTACTATAGCTTCGGGCAGACCAAAACTTTGTGAGTGGATTTAGTTGACGGAAACTGAAAGAAACCTGTTGTATATATATATATATATATATAT
>NC_068995.1:28765902-28775741 GCF_001194135.2 Octopus bimaculoides
ACATCGAGTTGACATCAGCCTAATGTCATATTCACATCAAGGTGACATCGGTCCGATATGAAAATCAGGTTGGGCTGAGGTATGGTTGTTCAACTTGAGAAGTTTCAATATCTCCTTGAGCCGATTTTGCTAAATGCCTGATCTGACTCCGAAATACATTCAAGGATGAGCTAATTAATGTATGATTAGACGTTTATACGGGTTCGACATCGGCCACATTTTATGTTCTCCATAGCATTACACCAGATCCCTGGCATGAATTGCTCTGATTCCAGCCTCACCCACCCAGCGTTTGAAAATAAAAATATAAATTTGTTTCAATTTACAGCCAATGAGGACCAGCTAAACAAACAATGCTAAATAAACAATATTAAATTTATTTTGAAGATGTAAGTGTATGAGCATCAGTTTACATGGCATGTGTATGGGAATATCTAAAAAAATCATGTAGAAACCGCTAGAAAAATTTTAGATGAACAGTTATTTTTCTTTGCAAACATCATTTATTTTATCAACTATAACTTTGAAAAATGGCTATTTACAACACAACAAAAGTAAATCACAACATTTAAAAGTTAATAAAAATGAAGACGAAATATACTGGCCAATATACACTGTGAAACTAAGATATTTATTTAATGGTGTTAAGGTCACTTATACCACTGTGGCTATTTGTGTCAAAGTTCAACAATTATTCATATCTGCACATAAAGCCTGGTAAATAAGGAGTAATGGTATTCATTTTAGGGTTCGATTTTATGACTTGAAATTTGGGAGATTTGTTAAAAATAAATATATTTAGAATGTGCAGAAATAGGAAAAACACATTAAACGCAAGAAATATCATCAATAAAATTGTATTTGAAACCACAGATAGGAGTATTCCTTACTAATTTGGTGAATGAGAAATTTGAATGGAAGACAAAACCATGTATGCAAAGTTATTCAGCCTATTGTTACCAATGCGTTGCTAAAATGGATTACTTTAAAAAATTGAGGTAACCCATAAATGAGTTATCTTAATTTTCAATTTGTGCAGACCTGAGACCTGTGACAGATTCATTGTCAAGAGTAGACTTGTTGAAATATTTTTTCTCTTCTCCTTCAGCCACCATTTCTGTCACTGGCAGTCCGAACCCATTCTCAAGTCACCAACTCAACTTCTGCATCATCTGTTGCATTTTCCAGTCTTGCGAACAGCCCCTTAAATTAATTAATTATGTTACTTAAGAATAGTTCTTAATGTGAGGATAACAAATGCACTCACGTCCATTTACTCACGTACTCTTCACTAAGGCAAAAATCCACTAGCATAAATTACATGGATTTGACTAGCTCTACAGTTGAAAACAGATACAAAGTGAAAGCTTCACATTCATAAATGTTCAATACTGTTTAGTAGTCAGAACCTACTAAAGCTAGTACAACCCACCCACCACACAGTCTTGCTAAAGCAGTGCTCAAAGTGAATATTAATATCATCATATGCCCAGACCAGGGCCATTTTCAGTCCAGTGACTGCAAAAAAATGCAGTCATTTTCAATACACTATGAGCAAATGATAAAATATATACTCAAATGTAAAGCAAAATGTAGAATAATAACCTTGTTGTCAAACATCAAAAACAATTAACTGGATTCCTGCGGGTTTTTAAAAAGAAAATTCAAGGGTTTTCAAGGTTTTTCAAGGGTATTTTCAAGCTAAATTCAAGGAGCATCACGACCACTCCACAAAACATTCAAAGGTTTCCAAGGACATCCTTCTGATAAAACAAAACTATTTACACTACTTAGATTCTAAAATCATATTGTTTAAATATCGCCCAATCTATTTCCTCACGTTGTTACAGGTAGCATGGAAACATTGCAAATATGAATTCAGACTGCTGGTTTAAGTAGAACATTTTCCTTTTGTTTTAGTGATAGAGTGATAAATTTGGGTTGGCAAATATAAGACACCAGAAAGATAGGTGCACAACGTCAATTTCAGCATCTAGGTTATTTTGTGACGAACACTTGTCAAATTGTTTATGCATATGATGTCCAACTGCCAATTGTTGACTTACCTTATTTTCTCAGTAAGACAGAACTAGTAAACCAGAGTATACAAGCACCATATTACTTTCTGAGGTTCCTGCTGGGACCTTAATCAAATAATCATTTCAACTGAATATCAGGTTGATGCGTTTAAATATTTTTAATTACTATACATTCAAAACAAACCAAATCTGAGATTATGAGTACCGAGATGAGCACACAATGATGGGTGTGAGTTTCTTTGGTGTGTGTGTGGGATATGGAAACACACGTATGTGAAGAATGAAGGAAGCAATAGTCACATCTAAGTAGACAGATCAGTTAGAGAGGGGCTGAGAGGTTATTGATGAACCAGCAGATAAAACCTTCAAAATGTAAAATGTACAACTTACCATGTTGTCTTGAACTGCACCATCACTTAACTCAGCTTCCAAAGCCTCAACATCCTCTTGACACTCACAAGGGAAATGAATTGTGTCGGGTAGATTTCTTGTCTCCGAAATGGAGGATGAGGATGGAATATTTTAAATTAGCTCCAGTATAGACTGCAGCATTTCCCTTTGCTGGGACCGTTCCTCTCGAATTCTTTCAATTGCGGTGAATAGCCGCTGAATCCCGAAGTGAAAATAGAAAATAGGGAAAAAAGTTACGAAATACTTGCTGAATATGACACTACTAGTTTACAGATATACTGAAAATATATATAATCAACAATAATCTAATTTCACATTTGCTTTCCGGAATTGGAGAGATCGCTAAACCAACAATCAACTATCTGTGGTCTTATATAAGGTATAGTGTAACACTAATATTTATTTGCCATTTCTAGTTTGCTGTCATTAGGGGTAGGGGTTTCATATTCCAGAAATGGTAATTATGATACCTATTTAACAGGGAAGTGGCACCTTATTTCAGTGCCCCTAGGGCCTCTAGAATAGTAAAAGACACCAAAGTTAATATTACAGTATTATATTCCTCACGCTAATACAAGCAAAGATTTTGTACCTCTTCACCCAAAAGAGAAAACGTCCGACACGGAAACGTTGTGGCTATCTGAAGCTAAAACTTATGCTATCCTCACACAAATATCAACAGACCAGTTAGGATGATTTATACGATTTATTGTTTTTAAGTAATCCTTTTGAAACAAGATAGGTCAAATTGATAAAATTCTTGAAAATGTGTTTTTTCTTTTGACTCCACCCTCATTTACCTGCCAGTTATTTCTTTAGCATATATTTCAAACATGGCTTTCCATGGAATGATCCCAAGAGCTGCTTTCAAACACAAAATGTCTTATTTTTCTGTTTATAAATAAATTTGAAACCACTTTCCACATATCCTCAAGTATACCGATGATATAATATTGACTTACCATGTAACAACTGTTAAGATTATCCCGACAAGTTCGGAGGAGCTACATATGCACTTCTTTCTTTTGGCGTATTGTGAATGCCAGTTGGTTGTGGTTATTTACATGACTCTAAAGAAGACAAGTGGGGTTGAGATGCTCTCTCCTTTGGAAACTGAACGACAGGAAGTGGCTTTTGAAGCGTCCGTCTCTGATACTCAGAATCATCATCTGTGACAACTGGTGCCCCGTACAAAATGAAATGAAAAATAAACAGGGAACAACATGTATTTCCCTTCACACAGTGAATTACATTGGTATATGTTTGTCAATACATAGCCTTAGAACACATTGCAACTCATACAAATGTTTATGAGCCTCAAACTTGTAGTGCTATTTATGGACATGTCTGACAGCCTACCTGCAATTTCATCTAAAATGAAAGGTGAATGGTGAGTGGGGACTCATAGTTTTATATGGGGTGTCCTCGGGGACTAATATTCAGCACCATTTCCAATGCAAATAATAAATTCAGCAAACATGGGGTGATCCTAGCCGTCAGATATGTTGATATACCTCAAGACATAAAATAAACGAATATCTAAAAGGGATTCTCTAGTTATACTAATTATTAAAGAACTGTCTGTTTGAAATCTGTAGACAGGCTATCTGTAGCTCTCCTAATGATATCCATTTCTGTAGGGTTTCATTGAGAAATTTGAAATATATTTTGCGCTGTGGTGGGTTTATGTTGTTTTATTGTCTATTTGTTTTTGGTTAGACGCATCAAAACGAATAACCTGTCAAATGATGATAACCACTCGATTATTAGCTTTAAATATAAACGCCATGATGTTTGTTGATGCTTAAAAAAAATCGATTTTAGCAACTTCTTTCATTCCATTTTAACATACTTTAAATTAAAAATGTGTCGGTTTGGATCCAAGTTTTCAAAATGACGCGCACTATTCTGCACTGAAACATACCATTCGCAATTAATTGTCTGAAGTCAAATGACTTTAAATTTTCCCATACATTATATTAAAATGGCAAAATTTAAAAGCGCTTTTAGTCTTATTTATGACACTAGATAAATCACGTGCTTTTTTAATCCTAACTTTCGACAGGTATATTGAATTTCCCTGCTTTCGATGTGGAAAATATAAGGATTGCATTTTGAGTTGCTTCCCCTGTCCCTGCTTGGAACACAAGGATATTCCGTGTCCAGCTGCAGTACGACAGCAATCTGATCTGCCCGATGTTGGAGTACCGTTAAAAAAAATACTGCTACAAATACAATTTTTTTTACATGGCCGATGATAGCAGTAAATGGAACTGACAATGAGAATGCACAACGTAAAATAACAATCGGCAAAAAATTACCGATATTCCGCTGTTCACCTGATATAGGCCTGACATGGTCATGCTGGCTTGGTATATATCTATGTGTGTGTCTTTGCGCCTGTGTTTGTCCACCCCACCGCTTCATAACTGGTGTTGTTTTTATTTACGTACCTGTGACATAGTGGTTCAGCGAAAGTGACGATAGAATAAGTACCAAGCTTAAAAAATAAGTCTTGGGGGTCGATTTATGCAAGTAAAATATTCTCCAAGGCGGTTCCCTGGCATGGCTGCATTACTGAAACAAGTAAAAGATAAAAGTTATCTAATTTAAGCAAATTCTTAAGAATACCAAATACATTACAACTACTTTTAATTTATATCAAATATTTTTATAAAGAACGTAAATGTCATAAAATTTACAAAATATCATACGATTAATCTTGAATTCATCAAACATCTTAAAAATTTGCTTACACAATAAACACCACCTTGAAATTTTTCAAATATCTTTATAAATTACCTTAAATTTATCGAATACTTTAACAGCGAAATATTTAATTCATAAACAAGTGACTTACACATAATAATTAGCAGCAAAACCCAGGGCAAATTGTGAAGTACATGAATTAAAGACTGAAAAAAGAGAAAAAAAAGATAAGGTGAAGTCCTCCGAAGAAACTGACTGAGGAAGAAAAAAGTAATTGTATGACAAACCGGAAGAGAGAGAAAATGAAAGTAATATTTGGTCAGCTGTATGTCATGCTAGAGTGGTATATGAGGAAGTTGGTTTTAGAAGAATGAAGAGGAGATATGGTAAAGGTGGCATGCTGAAAGGAAGTGCATGAGGTATGTTTTGTGCGTGCATTAGCAAACAGAAAATTGAGTTGGGTTAATGTTGGGCAAGTGTAAGCGCATTTGAAGAAAGTGTATAGTGCATACGAAAGAAAGAGATTTGTTAAATAAGCGTGGGTATTTTTTGTTAGGAATAAGGAAAACTTTATTAACACAAATCAACCAAAAGAAATTGACCGTCGGATACCCCAGTATCTGTGAGACCTCACGAAAACAATAGAGAAAAAGCTACACAGAGGAAAACGACAGAAACAGCAAACATCCGATAACTATGATTCAGTTTACTGTTATATGAACTTCAACCACCTAAATGCACGGACACAGACATAACCATGATTGCGTCCGGTTAAAATATTTTGGTATTAATTTCACATTAACGATATGCCGCAATCGTATACATTCACAAAGAAGAAATATATGTTTTGTTATAATTTTGTTACAGTTTGTTTTTCTTTTCTGTGCATCATGACTATGCTTCAAACGTTTGAAACGTATTGTGAGTTTATCTTGCATTGTTTGCTACCACATACGTGACTTATGCGGTATTTAGTCAACTTTGAAAGTTGTTTCTGCTTGTAGTGCTTTATATTTTGTATTTAATATTAATTTTCAGAATATAAAAAATATGCATATATAAATGGAAAAAAATTCTAATGAAGAATCATATCAGTGAGGAATGTGGATCCGAATATGAGCAAAATTTAAATGAGAAAAATAGCTCTGCAAAGAGTATTAAAATTCAACCTAATCGCAAATGAGCGAGTTATTTAAGCTTTGGTTTTACCGAGACTAGCAACGAAGATAATCTTTTACAATATGTTTATTATATGGAAATAAGGGACAAGCACAATAATTTTGATATAACAATGGGATTAATAGATTCGGTGCAAGATACAAATCTCGGGGATAGATACATACTATAATGCATCAAAAATGAATTCCAAAAAATGAAGGTAGTCTATATAGTGATGATGTTCTCTTTACATTCCGTAAATGTAGTAACGTGGAGTTAGAGGGGAAACTGGAAAAAGTTTATTATTTTTTAGAACATAAGATTTTCTATTACTGTAGGTACTAATTCTAATGCGGTAAATTTTCTCATTTATGCGATTGGATTTGAATACAGGTCTCTATCGACTTTATCATATAAACCTAATAAAATTTTACATTACATAAATCGACATTCTAACTATCCTCGAGCAGTGATAAACTGTTTTATCAGTGGCGTCTCGTCTAGAATATTTACACTATTTACCAATGAGGAAATTTTCTCTCGGTGTACCGATTACTACAACAGTTTTAGTAAAAACTGAATATATTGATAACATTGAGAACATTCTTAATAAAGTCATTGATATTCCACCTAGAGTTGGTTGTTTGTACAACCACTCACTCACCGCACAGGGTATATGCGTAAATACACTGTAAATCTTAATTACAGTGACAATGGAAATGGATGGGGCTTTAAAACTATTGATTGCAGCATCAGGTATGCGCCTGGGTTTAATGGAAACATTTGTAAATCCAAAGTTGGAACAGCAGTCTTCAGTCATATTTATAGATTAAAGAAATACGTGATCCAAACACCCTTAAATCTTTTCTTCGAAACCAACATCCGAATCCTTATAGCTGCAATAGCCGACATGTAACCAATGCGGGTAAAAGAATTAAACATAAGAATGCTAATTTGAGTAAAAGTCGTATCTACAATACCTGTGCGGGGCGGATTACTCACCGCAACAACAAGAATGGAACACGTGGGTTGCATAAGCAGAATAGAATCACCACCACGACTACCACAACCACCACGACCACCACAACCACCACGACCACCACCGCTTTCGGACTTTAGGTGACTACAGGATACTTCCGCAATCTTTTACCGAACACAGGAAAACCACTTTCCTTCTTGAAGTAAAAAATATCGTAAGTAATTCAATAAACACAGTTAAATTTTCACATTCCACCATATCTATTTTATTTGATAATATTGCCGCTATTAATGAAAAGAAATTAAAACAATATTAGAAATTAAGTGTGAGATCTAATTATTCCGTTAGCTGGTTTGACACTAGCTCTTGGGTTAGTAATGTATCTCGACCTAACAAATATTACTATTGATTATAAGCCTCTTCGTAACAAAAGCTTTAGCAACCATATAACATCGTTACCTAATAAACCTGATAGTATGTCTAACTGGTGAAATCGATATAATTATCCTTTGAATAGCCAGAGTCTCAGAAGAAATGTATACAAATGTTTCCTCCAGACACCCAATAAATTATACGACTATATTGCTGCTACAGCGTCAAAATTAAAATCGAGATGAAATAATCACATAAATTCTTTTAATAATGGTAGTAAATTAATTGATAAATAACCAGCAAAATATATTTGGGACTTAAAACATTGAAAAATTAATTGCTCTATTTCGTAGTCAGAACTTTCGTTCTGTAGGAACTTCTAGGGGAAGTTGTATGGAGACATCCGAAGATATAAAATGTAAAAAAAAAAAACAAAAAAAAAACTGATAGCGAAAGAGTGGCGGTAGCAGACCAGGTGCGACTGCTGCCGCTCGCCGCCCTAACTGATAAACGTAATGTGTTGTTGGTCCGTTTTCACACCAGTATCATAAAACATTTTAAAAAACTCCATGTAGATATTATAAAAAGTTATACGTTTCTACCGATCGCATTTCAACTTTCACTGTTACTATTTTTTTCTTCTGATCTTACCATACATATAGACCGATAACCCTTTTATCCTTTATATAAATATTAATCATTTTCAGGAATATTAGTAAATGACTAAAATATAGTTTATCTTAATGATTCCCGTTTCAGCTTCTGTCTTCCTTCTGTAACTGGCTCAGTACATTGTAATAATTTTATTGTTTTATTTATATTCTACTACATTATTATATTACATTATTGTATTGTTACATTTTGATTATTACTAAGCCCCGTTATTTCTATCTTTCTATTCTTCATAACCCCTTTTTTGCATTTTTCTATGTCGTTTCCTCTCCCTCATTCACTTACTCTTTCTTCCCCATCTTATTAGCCTTCTTTCGTTGATGTTACTCTTGGCACACTTGTTCTCCTAATGAAGGTGAATTCCTCCATTCTTGTACAGAGAGCCTACTATATTGTCCATTTTATCTCGCTTAAGCTATTGGGCTCGACGTCACAATCTATGTAGTATAATATGCCTTTCTATCTGTTCAATCATTTTGCCTCACTACGTTATAAACTGCCCCCACATGGAGTCTTTTAAGAACCATAACAATGCACGTTGAATCTTGTTACATGACTTAAAGGTCTTGATGAAATGACTGGTGGGGTTATATTTAAAATTGCATGATGTTGCATAATCATCGTTTATATTTGTTCCAACACATAGCAATGCACGCACAGCACACCGTCGCTCTCTCTCTCTTTCACACACATAAACATACACACACAGCGTAACTCGAACATTTTATGCGTTCACATTATCTATCTACTACCAATATACCAACGGGTATTTTTTATATTTTTTGACAAAATATTGTAGGTTAATAGTTTTTTTGTTTCAGCTTTATACTAGTCATTTGCAAAAGGTTTGGACTTTAAAACACCGCGGGTGTGATTAAAGAATTGTTAAGAAAATGTAATCTATTTTGATATATTTGTAAATACTTAAGTTGATTTAGTAGACAATATATTTTGATAGTATTACACATCTTGTTCTATTAATTTTGCTTATGAAAAACCTGTGGTTGATATGTGTTGGGCTGTAAATGTAATTAAGCAAGCCGATTCGTCAGTACATTAAATTTCCACTTTTGACTCATACTATTGATAAATGTTAAAAATCCTAATCTGTATAAGTGAAACGTTGAAAATTGTAATAAAATTTTGAAAGATATTCTTTAATGCCTTTCAAAGGGCATTTCATTATATTTGGACTTCCATACAACCTGTGGATATAGCCGCTAGTTCTTTGTCTGCCAATATCAATATTTAGTTTGCAACTTCAATGAGATATTTACAAATTTAGCGTAGGCTCGAAACGTTAAAGACTTTTCACTTCCCGAACGTTAAACTAATATATCTGTTTGTTGTCTACACCACCTGTCTTCATCTTTTGTTGTTTTGTGAATTCTCCCCTACTTATATATTTATATACAAATATATATACGTATATGTGTACATATACATATATATGTACTTATTCATATCTATACAAATTTGCATATATATATATATATATA
>NC_068995.1:28776392-28778661 GCF_001194135.2 Octopus bimaculoides
CAATTACGTAAGTAATTAACAATGAAACCAGTCTATGATTAATTCTTTATATTTTGTATCTTTTCATTTGTCTTGCTCGCTTACGTTCTGGTGTTTGCTGAATTTTCTTGAGAACAATCTTTTCTTAGTGGTCAGATCGTAGGTGATCTACTTCTAGCATAATGGATGTCCACTGAGTGGTTATCCCTCTTATATGTATATTATATATGTATGTGTATGTATGTATATATGTATGTGTATGTATGTATATATGTATATATATGTATGTGTGTGTATATGTTTGTGTGTTTGTATTTGTTCCCCAACATCGCATGTCAACCGATGCTGGTGTGTTTACGTCGCTGTAACTTAGCGGTTCGACAAAAGATATCGATAGAATGAGTACTAGGCTTACAAAGAATAAGTCCTGGGGTCGATTTCTTCGACTTAAGGTGGTTCTTCAGCATGGCCACAGTCAAATGACTGAAACAAGTAAAAGAGTAAAAGAGTAAATGTAGGATCCAGTCATCTACGTTCGATAATGCGGTAATATGGGGATTAGTTAAGAATATTTCTACAAAAATTTCCAGATTATCCGGTAATAAAGGAAAAAAAAACCTTATAATACTGCTTTAGATAGGGCTGGATACCGTGAGAAAATTCATCAATTCTTCCAATAATAATACACATTGTACACCATCACAACATTACGGTATGCGAACTGACTCAGATCGAGAATAAAGGCCAGGAAGAATTCGTCATGGCAATAAACTACTAACCAAAAACGCATAAACACACACACGATGCAATAATTCTATTGCTCATAATACAGTAAATTGTTCCAATTCAATACAACACACTAGATCAAATAAGCCAAGTAACAAATATAAGAATCATGATGTCCTCTGGTACAACTCAATCTTCAGTTCACGTTTCAACAAAGATCACTGGGAAATTCTTTGCCGCTTTAGACAGATGTTTCCCTATACCAAATAGATACCATGCTATTTTAATCGACACACCGTGAATGTATTTTACGCTAACTCTATTAATTTAGAGCAGCATATGCACCGCATAAGCAATAGTAAAATGAAACAACAGTTTAATAACCCACCTACTGGACCCAGCAAACATAGGCATCAAAATACCAACAAAGGAGATGTAAACTGCAATGAAAAGCACCAATTAAAGCCAAATCGTGATGGTAGAAATGCTTGCGATATAGCTAACACGGTAACAACGTCGGAAAATGAAGTCAGAACTGCCATATATACAAATAGATATTATATATGCTCATGCAGAGAAAAATCAAAATACCCATTGATGAATCTCTGCATGAATACAAATCTTGTATATAAATGTACCGTGCACACAAGGGAAAAGATGTATGTTTACATTGGGCAAACGGCTGATTCATTCAAAAATCGTTATCGCAACGATGTCGCCAGCTTCAGAAAGATCAATAAGAAACAGTCAACATCTTTGGCCCATTTTGTGTGGCGACTTAAGGAAGATCAAATTAAGTGTAACACAACTTGGTCCATATTGAGGCACGCAAAACCATATGATATCATTTCCAGGAGTACCGACTCTGCTCCGCGGAATCCCCTATCTATTCTGTGGACCAATGAAAAGTTCCTTAATAGAATTTCTGAAAGACTTTCAAGATGCCTACATGCATCTAAGTGTACTTTCGCACGATGGAGTAGGAATGAATTTGAGTAGCTGTTAACGTAATTTACCTTAAGTTATAGATGAATTAAGTTTAGCTTTAACCTCTCCCCTACTACCATTCTCATACACAAGTAGCTATTTAACTCACTATGTGAACGTATGTGCGCAAAACCACACGTATGCGTATACTTGCATCTTCGCAGTTGCTTGTATGAGCGAGTGTACATGCGCCCTACAACTTACGCGAGGGCGTTTATGCATCCATATCCGTTAACGGTTATTTTAAATGCTTTTCTCGCTGTATTGTGTGTTAATTTCTCTTTTGCATCTGTTATCTTATTATTGATCTTCTATATTAGTGAAGTTATATCCTTTAATTTGTTGCTTTTCTTTACACGAACCGAGAAGATACATTGCAGAACTATTATTTTAATTCGTTATATCTATTTATCTCTCGTCGGATGCTCCTGAACCGGTTAAGTATTCCATCTGTGAGGGATCGATGCTAAATGTGTCGAAACGATTGTAGTGATTAATAAAAATAATCGTATCTTCCATCCTCCGTCTCCTATTTAACACACACACACACACACACACACACACACACACACACACA
>NC_068995.1:28778671-28779571 GCF_001194135.2 Octopus bimaculoides
CACACACACACACACACACACACACACACACACACTCACATAGGTATATAAATGTGTTTCTGAAATCAAGTATGCATATTTTATAGATGAACAAACGTACATATCTGTAGGTATGTATATACGTTATGTATATGTTTACGTGTTTACGCACGTATGTTAATATCATTGTATTATATGAATAATCAGATTGAATCCAACGCAAGTGGAGAGATGAGAAAGCTGAGGGATTTTCTTGTCTTTGCTTTGAGAGGCTGTGTGCAGCAGAGACTCACCGCCATCTCCTCCCCACTCCCGACACAAATACCGCTGACATCTGATGTTTATTTATACAAGGTTTCTCTAGAATCACTAATTATTTTTGACATCAGTGTGGCCAACGTCACAACCGCCTTCCTTACCCTCCCCATTACCACCACCTACACTCGAATACTGTAACAGAACAATAAGAGCAACAATAACAGTTACAACAGTAATTACCATGAATAATAATATTAACAACAACAACGACGACGATGGTAACTAAAACAACAACAATTATAATGTTCATAGGAACGTACAATGAAGGAAGAACAAAAAGAAGAACAAAAGAAAAAAAAGAAAAGAGAAAGAGGAGGAGGGGTAGGGGTAGGAGAGGTGGAGGGAAAAGGGGAGGGGAGGAGGTTGGGAAAAGAGAAAGTGTTTGATATGAGTGAGTTTTGCCATCATAGATAAACAAAGAGAAAATATACCAAAATAATCAACAACAGCCCCTCTACTCCAAAAAGGAAAAATATGCCAGGACTGAAAAACTTTCTAGAAAAAGCAATACTTCAAAAATTCTCCGATTTTAATACACAAATTTCTGTTGGCGCTTCCTCTGCATCAACTGCAATAAATATATATGTATGTGTGTATGTCTCT
>NC_068995.1:28779762-28780945 GCF_001194135.2 Octopus bimaculoides
ATACATATTCGAATATGAATTAGAAGCAGCTCGAGGCATATAAACAAAACTGAACACACATACAGAGGATGTATGAGTTGTTAGTTCATGGGTCGGCTGCATTTTAAGCGTAAGAGTATACTGTCAATGCGTCCGGTGTTAAAAACCTCTGAAAGTAAGCTATAAGCAAGCGAGACAATTCACAGAGGTCCCTTCTCGGAGTGACAGATATCAATGTTTCGTCATTATTGTAACTTCTCAGTGCCTCGTACAAGGCCTGCTCAAAGCCATATCGCCGACTATGGCTATATGCTAAATGTTTTAGAAACAATCTGCTGGTATGTCCCAACGTTTCATGCCAGGGGAGATATTCAAATATGAACTAGAAGCAGCTCGAGGTATACAAACAAAATCGAACACGCATACACAAGGTGTGTGTTGTTAGTTCGCGGCTCGGCTGCATTTAAGGCGCAACAGAATAAACAAGGTAGTTCAAAAGTAGGTATACCGTAAGGAAGAAAGAAATACGCATTTATTTTTATCAAAAAATTAAAAGTTACGAAAAAAGCATTATTATAGTTATGATAAATATATTATGATGATTAATGACACTAAAAATATCAAAAATCAGGCTAAGTATTGTAACATTACTGAGATACTTACTGTATACCTACTTTTGTACACCTTGTATTCTGAAAGCACCTGGCGTAAAAAAAACACCTGATAGTAAATCATAGGCAAGCGAGACAACTCACATCAGGTACCTTTCTCGATTTTATTATCTCTTTCGAGCCGCTTCTTATTTATATTTGACTTTTTCCCGTGGCATGAAATGTTGAGACATGCCAGCAGATGGTTTCTAAACCATTTAGCATGTAGATATAATCGGTGATATGGTATGCAAGCCTTGTTCGGTGCACAGCATTGAAAAGTCACGACAAAAAATCGATGTCTGTCGCTCCGATTTATTTTCATGTGTCTTTAACACCAGGTACATTGATAATATATTATCTTACGCCTAAGATGCAACCGGCCTACGAATTAACAACTCACCTTTTCAATTTGGTTTCTGGGTTCAGTCCCACTGCGTCGCACCTTGGGCAAGTGTCTTCTACTATAGCCTCGGGCTGACCAAAGCCTTGTGAGTGGATTTGATAGACCGAAACTGAAAGAATCTCGTCGTATACACACACACACACACACA
>NC_068995.1:28781636-28791867 GCF_001194135.2 Octopus bimaculoides
TATTTGGTGTTAGTGTATGCGCAGATTTGTATGTTTGTCTTATGGATGCGTTTTTATGTATATATTTTCATGTCTAGATGCATGCATATGTATTTATGTGCTAAATTTTTGGAAAGTTTTACATATCTTTACAGTTCCATTGATGGCTTGAATCTGTAGTCTTGTATGTATGTATGTATGTATGTATGTATGTATGTATGTATGTATGTATGTATACATAATATGCATATATGTATTGCAGTAGAGGAAGCTTTACAACCTTTGTTTATATCATTGTAACCTAGTGGTTCAGTAAAAGAGACAAGTAACCGATACAGTCAGTATTAGGCTTAAAAATAAGTAATGTAGTCTATTCGATTACACTGGGCAACGAAAACAGATTTATTGTCTGCTACCCAGATAAATAGTGCTGTACTAAACTAAATCGAGTACGCTGATTCCGAATCTGAACTCAGAATTGCATATTATACATACATACATACATACATATATATATACATACATACATACAATTTTGAGTTATGCGCATAATTATATGATAATACTATATCAGAATCAGAATAGTTAAGTTCAAGATAAATAATTATTATAATCATACATTAGTACTGTATGCAGTGAATTTATGTTCAAGGCAAACAGTATTATAATATAATGGTACATAGTATATTTATGCTATGGGAATACTCACTTTATTTTTGATTGCACTTATGCATCGAGTTGGTCTTCCGTTGTAGGAACCAGCAGTAGTCACACATCCTGTGTGGATGGAACCGGCCTTGATACGTCGTTTCCATCTCAGATATGTCCTGGTGGAACCTCTTACCATGTTCATCACGAAGGGCACCAAGATTCGTTGGAAAAAACATCGAGATGAGAATGCAAGAAGTGCATTTTAAGGGACATTCTTCTATACGTTGTTAGCATGTTGTTTATTAAATCAGCATAGTTTTCAACTCTATGATTTCCCAGAAAGTACTGTACAACTAACACGAATGAATCCCATTGCCGTCAGCTCAACTGGATTCAGTTTACCTCTGAATTTACTATCAGATATCAATTCTCTGATCTCGGGTCCAATGAAAATGCCTTCTTTCAGTTTTGCGTCACTTTTCTCTGCACCACATTTTACTTTTAGGTACTGGAAGCCACGACCATCGTGTGTCATTGCTTTTACAAAGTTTTTCATGAGGCCGAGTTTGATGCGAAGGGGTGGAATGAAAATCTTTTACGGGTTTAGCAGTGGTACATGCTGCACATTGTACCGACCAACTATGCGCTCATCTCTTTTAGGCCAGTCTTTTACAGTGTAATGATTGCTGACGTCGCGGCTACTTCCAACACACAAGAAGCACATATTTTTGGTATATCCAAGCTGCAGTCCCAGGAGGAGGGAAATCACCTTTAAATCACCACAAATATTCCACTTGTGAACTGAATAATTAACACCTTTCAGAAAGAGTTCCATCGATTCATAAGTTTCTTTCATACCGACAAAATGACTCACAGGAATGGAAGGCTTTTCATGACTATTATGTGACAACACAGCTTTGAGGCTAACTTTTCTCGAGTCTATAAACAATTTCCATTCGTTAGCCACATGCACGTGTCCTAGTTTTTGCATGCGGACATTAACATCAGTACAGAAACAAGCATTATTTTCTTGCTTGTAAAAGACAGATAAGCCTTCATGGCGAGAACGGAAGATGGAAACTTTTGTACCTTGCTGTAGGAGATTCCGTTGCTGTAGTCTGGATCCTAAAACTTCTGTTTTCTGCTTTGACAATGTCAGATCTCTTACTAAATCGTTCAAATGTTCTTCATTAAACAATTGTGGCTCATTTTTCTTAGAATCATCTACGTACTCTTCGTCGTTAGGAGAGTCAGGGGGTTCATCGTGCGACATGTAAAGATTTCCAAGTGAAGCATGTGAGAGGGGAACTGAGACAGGGTTCTTGAAGTCATGTTTTAGAGCCGATTTACAATCTGCATACACAAATATTGCTTTGGTTTTCTTTGAGAAACTGCTAATATTAGTCATGTAAAAGTAACATGATTGGTTGGCTCACGCCATACTATTGGTACAGCAAAATGCATTCCCTTCCGTTATCCATTCAGCCATTGTGTAAGCCCTGAGTAACGCACGGTGCAGCACATATGAGGTGCCCACCTCTTGTCTTGGTCCCAACTTTACATCCGAAATATTATTTTTAGGCAATTTTTAATTTGGTAGCAATGTTCCTCCGCTGGTCACGCGGAGCAAGTTTCCACAGACATAACAAACGTTGTCTGGGTGATTCACACAGCCTCTCTTATTCATGATCTAGCATAATGGACAGAGTTAAAACAGTAATCACGCAGAACGAGAGATACACATACCACACGTGATGGCAGCGCAAACGACACTGATAGTTACCAAGAACATAATATGTCAGCGCCATCTATTGCTAAACTAAATGATGAACTTTCTTATTATTTGTTTTATTGCTGTTATTTCTTTAATTTTGAATTAAGACCGCTTTCATTTTATCAAATTTTATAATACGGCCTATATCTAGCCGAAAGTATAGTTATAATCTTGCGCATACGCATAACTCCAAATCCTGACGTGCTAGAACAATTTTGAGTACAGATTCGGAATCAGCATCCTCGATTTAGTCTAAAACACCTGCTTTTACCCCAGTAGCAAAACTTTTGTTGTCCAGTGTTATCTAAACCAAGAAGCTGGTGTCCCAACAAAACCACCGTCCATAACTGAAACGAGTAAAGAATGAAAGAGTAGAATAAATTCGTGTGTGTGAGTTTGTGTGTGTGTGTGTGTGTGTGTGTAAGAAGAGAATCTAGTGAAGCCGGTGGTTGTTTATGTTGGCAAAATTGCATTTATGGGTATAAAAGTAAAAAAATGCTTGGCAAACCAACAGTTTCTCTGAATGGAACGCCATTCCATCGCAGGGATGCCCATTTACTTCTGAGAGGACTGAAGCAACTTGAAAGGAAGTGTTTTGTTTAAGAACACAACATACAATACCAACGCAGCAGATATCAAACGCAGTAGATATTAAAAAAAAAAAGAACCTAATTACAAAATAAGAAAAGGAAAAACATGTGAATTACTAAACCAATTTGTAAAGGCCTCGCTGAGAAAATTTGAAGGAAACAAGAGATGCATTCTCAAAGAGAAAACATCCACATATCTCTCATTCGTCCCAGTTTCAACCCTCCAGAACACAGTTTCCACTCCCCTTTGATCTGGTTTCAACTCTAAAAATTACTGTCACACACACACACTCACTGTATATGTATGTATATGTACATGTATATGTATGCATATGTACATGTATATACATATAAACATATGTATATTTCTATATGTAGCTTATTTTTTTATTCTTTATTCTTTTACTCGTTTACTTGCTTCACTCATTTGACTGCGGCCATGCTGGAGCATTGCCTTAAAGGGTTTTAGTCGAAGGAATAGATCCCAGGTCTTATTCTTTTTAAGCCTGGTACTTATTCTAGCGTAATCTTTTGCCGAACCGCTAAGTTATGGGGACGTAAACACATCAACACTGGTTGTGAAGCGCAGCGGGGTGGGGTGGGGTGGGGATACAAACACAGACATAAAGACATACACATATAAATATACACATAAATATACGACGAGCTTCTTTTAGTTTCCGTCTACGAAATCCACTCACAAGCCTTGTTGCCCCGAAGCTATAGTAGAAGACACCTGCCCCAGGTACCACGTAGCAAGATTGAACACGAGGCAATATGACTGGGAAGCAAGCTTCTTTATTTCTTTCTTTTAAATTGCCATAAAGGCATTACACCGAGGGAGACACTACAACACATGTGTGGACATATAACAATTAAAAATATGAAAATAAAATATGATATTATGAATGGCTTCAGCAAAACTTATTGTCTTCAATACTCCTTCCATCTTTATGACCACCCTCCTCCGACCAGCTCCGACGACGACGACGACGACGACGACAACTCAGACCCGTCAAGTTCTGAGTACATCTTCTAAGCAACACAAAGAACTACGTCCAACTCTTACAAAATCCAGACAGTAAATAACCCGACGCATGCGCGGAAGCAAGCTTCTTTATTTCTTTTAAATTGCTATAAAGGCATTACACAGAGGGGGACACTATAACACATGTGGGGACGTATAACAATTAAAAATATAAAAATAAAATATGATATAATGAGTGACACATGAAATGAACATGAAAAACGAATTAAAATATGATAGCATGAATGATATCTGAAAATGATATTATGAAGAGTGTGCTACTCATCCCACACTGAGTAACCCCACTCGCTGCCTCTAAGGCCTAAGTCCTTTTTCTCCTTCAGTCCAATCCTTTTCTCCCTCTCTCCATCACTTAGTGACATCATTCTCTCCGCCATGCATTCAATACCTTTTTCACCGGGGGTGGGGGGGCGTCTTCTAAATTTTGTGGTGTTTGTTCTTTCTTGTGGGGTGGGTGGGTTTAGTGTCTGTATGGGGAGGGTGGGTCTGAGTGGTCTTGGGTGGGATGGAGTTGGACTGGGGTACCACATCATACTCAGAGTTTTTCTTTTTCTCTCTTTCTCCGTCTGCTCTCTAACTTTCCATTCTTCCTCCTTTTCCTCCTTTCCTCCGTCTGTCTTTTCTTCCTCTCTTTTCTCTTCCGTCTCCACAACTGTTTCTTCAGTCATTGTCTTCTGTAGAGGGCAGTATGCTCTAATGTAACTCTTTTGGCCACATTTAAAACAACGTGGTACTCTGCTCTTTACCCACACCCTCGGCACAATTTCCCCTAACGTCACCGTCTCTGCCAAGTTCTCCAGTTGATCCTCCTCCCTCTGAATAATGAGTACAAGTGTCCTTCCTTTCAAGCCTCCTTCTTCCGTTTCTGTGGCTTGGAGGACAGCCACCTTCTCGCTTCCAACAAGGACAGCTGCCGCTACCCAAGCCACTTCTATATCCGGTGGAATTGCTTCTACCCTCACCTTGGAAGTCTTTCTTCTCAGGTATGTGGGCAGAAGTACTACTTCATCTGTTTTCACCACCACACTCGCCAGCCTCCTCGCCTCCTCTACTGTCCTAAATTGGACGACCATTGTCCTACATCTTCTTCCTTTGGTTATGTACGTTATCTCCTTTGTTCATTCCCTCAGCGTCTTTTCCATTTCTGCCTCCACCTGTTCTGCCTTTTTACCTTTCAACGAGTACACCTTATAGGTGATCGTTTTCTTCTCCACCCTCTCCATAATTCCTTTGGGGAGCAACAACTTCACATCGCCACCCACCTTCTGAGCCATCTTCTCGTACTCCTTCATACCAGTCAAGTTCAGCTCCCTTCGCTTCATCTCCTTCGCCTCAGCAAAACTCCTTGTCTTCAATACTCCGTCTATCTTTATGACCGCCCTTACCAGCTCCTCCTCCTCCGACGACAACTCAAGGTCTGAGTACATCTAAGCAATACAAAAAACTACGTCCGACTCTAACAAAATCCAGACAGGAAATAACCCGACGCATGCGCGGAAGCGAGCTTCTTACCACAATGTCACGCTTATGTCTCTCTCTCTCTCTATATATATATATATATGCATACCAAGTCTGCTTAGTACAGAAGGTGATCTTCGTTTGATATCCTGCTGGATGAAGAACAAAAGTTGTCAAAAGGTAGATGAACTCAGTATATATAAAGGATAAGTTAAAATAATTAACTTTGTATTAGATAATGCAAACGTTTCGTTTGCAATTAAGGTATTTAGATAAATTAGACATTACCATGGGGGCACTTTTAATCCTTTGTCACCCGATTTATACATAGTGTTTTTTACGGAACTTTAATTTCTTAGGGTTTTATGGAAAAGTAAGAAAATAGGACTAGTTAGACAACTTAGGGGTTGTTTCAGATGTTCAGATGATAATTTCGTCCCAAATTATAGTTTCATTGAATGATTATTATTTAAAATTTACCTTAGGGATCTGAATGCTAGTAGGAGTTTTAAGGATGTTAATAAGATTATTTATCTGGACATTGCGGGTGAAATTTGTAACATATTTATCGTTACGAATATGTACAATATGACTAGCCAATTTGAGTTTCAAGTATCGGTGAAACCTTATGCTAATAGTTGCACGCTAAATAGGAAAGATGCAGTGTGCTTGCGGCACAAATTGTAATATTTTCAAAAGTAACTAATAAAAATGAACTATTGCTTAAAGTTACTAATTATCTTATTAGACTTACTGTTAAGCAAGGTTTTAATGCCAAAAAGATTAATTCGGCAATTTAATTATAAACTCGATTTACTCAATGACATTTTGAGTTCGGGATTATACCAAGCTTGTAATTGAGTTGTGAACTGGAAGCTTAGAGAGATATTTTTTATGTTTTAACCATAGCACATTGATGCATTGATTTGAATGTTTGCTTGAATTGTTTGGATAGCATAACTCAACCAGTTAGTATTGCCTCTTTTTTCTTATTGCATAACAATGCTCACTCTCATTTTGTTCCTAAATTTGCCTCTGTGAGTTCCGGTCAGATGTAGAATTCTTTCTTTCTAAATAGGAGGGGCCTGAATACAATGGCTTTCTTTAGTATTGTCCATGACTGCATGCCGAGAGTCTAGCCGTTCTTTGAATTTTATTGTTACATTAATTTACTAGAAGAGATACCCGCTGTTGCTCAGGATTAAAATGGCATAGTTTCTTTTGTTTCACTTGTTTGAGTTATGTAACTGTGGCACCGCCTTTAGTTGAAGAAATCGACCTCAGGATATATTCTTTGTAAACCTAGTACTTGATCTATCGGTGTCTTTTAGTCTTTGGTGTGGCAATGTTACAGAGGAGCCCTACCCGTTCGGGATAAGCTCACCAGACACAGCCACCCTAGGCCGTCGGCCTGTCCAAGATGCGAGCGGGACGTAGAAACTATTGTTCAGTGTCCGGGTGTATCAGAAGTGTGGACTTATGCAGAACACCTGTTGTCAGATGGAAGAAAAGTACAGCTATCACCTGAAGCAATTCTAAATATTAACCCACCAGATTTCCTTACGGAAGAAGGTAAGAATTGTTTTCTCGTAGTAGTAACAATTGTGAGAGAGGTGATATGAAAGTCAAGGATGAAAGGTATTGTGGCAGACAGCTTCGTCTCCGGCCTCGCTTTGGTGAATGTTTTCACTTTTCACCTGAAAAAGAAGGTGGGGCTGGAAAGGAAGTGTCTGTTAGTATGTTCAAAAGATGGACGTGTGTAGCACGTATGTTGGGAGTGAAATGCCCTGCGTGAGCACGTCATAGAGATTACCAAAGGTGTCGGTAGAGAAGACAGGGCTCGTGGGGTTGGAGCATGCCTGTCTTTTAAACCCCATATTGTCTTTCATTGTATGTAATTGTCTTTTATATCCCATTCGATTTTTCATTTTGTCATTTTAAATTTTTATTACCATTTGATTGTAAATGACCCTAGATCATATTGTATTGTCCTCTCTATGTGCACCTGTAATAGGTAATACAGAAAAAGCAACGAAACGTTCGCTTCGAACCTACTGTGCTATTTTGTCTAATGCGTTTGTGAAATATTGAGTGTTGTGTGCTGCTTTGCAGCAGTTTGGGTGTTTGCGTGTGTTTGTTTGTGCTTTCTCTTCTCGTAAGAGGAGGGATAGCTTGGTAAAGGATGTCTGAAGAAAATTATAGTTTCTCGGACATATCATCGTCCGAGGAGGAGTTGCTGGAGGCGGTCCAGAAAATGGATCATAAACTGAGAACGAAGAAAAGAAATTTTGCTGATGCAGCAATGTGTAAGGAGACTGAATTGAATATTGAGGAGAAAGGAAAACACAGAAGTGAAATGAAACGAGATAGGATCGAAGTAAAGCTGTCAACCCCGCAAGAAGTAAGAAACAGGATTAAGGAAAAACAATAAACTATCAAACCTTTTCGATAAGTAAAAGAAAGATTGATGTCGTCACGACGGAACAAGTGGAAAAGGTGCTAAGGCCGATTTGGGATGACATAGTGTACCTGGCGAGAGGTTCAACGTTCGGCATAGTGGAAGTAAGATTTCGGAATGCAGCAGCAGCAAGAAAACAGGCAGCGACTACAATACAGAGTGAAGAAGTGGTGTTTTTGCCCACGTATAGAGGTATCAGAACAACGAGAATTACTGTCGAAGGAATCCCACCAGAAATAGATGTGGCTTGGGTGGCAGATGCTATCCTCTTTGGATATGAGGACAACATAGTGGTGCTCCAGGCCGCGAAAAGGGATTGCGTAAACTGGAGAGGACAATCACTGAATATGATAGTACAGGGATCGAATGAAACGTTGGAAAGGATCACGAAAACGATAACTATGGAAGAAACAGTAATGACAGTCAGGGTGGAAGGAAGAGTTCCACACCGCTTTAATTGTGGCCTGACGGGCCACATTAGCGCAGACTGCACGATAAGATCAAGAAAACCGGAGGGAAAAACATCCAGATAATATGGAGGAGGATAAAGAAGAGCGCCGCGGAAAGGAAGAAACCAAAAAAGAAGAGGAAGTTGCGAAAACAGAGGAAAAATGGGGAAAAAGCTACAGGAAGAAAAAGGAAAAAGGCAAGTGAACTAAACTGTAAACCCCATTCCATACCCATCCCACCCACTCCCTCTCAGACCCACCCTCTCTCTGCAGACACCAAGCCTACCCGTTCCCATCCGACACAAAACAAAAGACAAACACACACAAAGAAGCTCAAAACCCCTCCCCCAAGGAAAAAAAGGAGGAAAAAGTGCAGAGCGTACATGTCATTTAGTGATGAACTGTTGAATGAAACGTCGACATGGGATGATCTGAAGTTTGTTGGAACTGCTGAGTTTGATAATATTGAGGAGTATTACATGTGTGTGGTGCCTAATAAGAAGCAGGAGGGGAGAATACTTGCGTTTAAGGTCGGATATAGTTCTTGGGAGGTGGACTGCAGCTGGAATTCACTCCCAGGTTTTACAACTTATGATAAGTGGTTAGAGGAGACAGGAATTAATCTTTTAGAAGGTAGAAAAGGTAGAAAATGAGGCTACTTGTAAGTGGGGCGAGTGGTTCCATTTCCATTTTTCATAATCATGTTTTTATGCATTATATCATACATTTTTGTTTTATTTTCAATGTTTTATGTCCCACGTGTTTTACTGCATTGTCCCCTCTGTGTGTCCTGGTATGGGAAATAAAAAAAAAGCCAACGAAACGTTTGGTGAGGAAATGACCAGTGAGTGGTCAGCTCGAAAATGGTTTAAACGATTTTACAGTGGAGATCTGAGCCTTGAAGATCGTAAGCGTAGTGGACAGCCACCTGTCATCGATGACGGTCAATTAAAGACCGTCACTGAGAAAGATCTACGTAAAACCATTCGAAAACTGGCAAACGAACTTCAAATTAGCCAGAAAACTACCTGCAACCATTCGCATGCGATCGGAAATACAAAACAGCTCGACAAATGGGTACCACACGATTTGAATGAAAATCACAAAATGCGCAGATATGACATTTGCTCGTTGCTTCTTCTCCGTAACCAGACCGATCCATTTCTCAACTGTATTGTAAGTTGCGATGAAAAGTGAATTCTGTACAATAATAAAAAGAGAAACGTTCTTCGCAATGGTTGGACCAAAATGCAGCACCGAAAACCTTCCATAAATCCGAGTTCTTCAAAAAGAAGGTTATGGTGGCTGTTTGATGGTGTACTGCTGGACTCATCTACTATAGCTTCTTAAAACCCGGAAAAACCATTACTGCAGAAATATGTTGTTATGAAATTGCCAAAATGAAAGAAAAACTGTTACTCCTCCAACCCAGACTGGTCAACAGAAGAAGGTCAATCATTCTTCATGACTATGCTCGACCACACGTTTCACTAATGACGCTCCAGAAGTTGAGGAAACTTGGCTACGAAGTTCTTCCTCCCCGGCCCAAGCTTATTCCCCAGATCTTTCTCCTACCGACTACCACTTTTTCAAGCACTTTGATGGTTTCCAGCGATAGAAGGAGTTCAAAAACCAAACTGATGTTGAAAGTGCGTTCAAAGAGTTCATCAGTTCCAGAACTCCAGATTTTTATGTTACTGGAATAAACAAACTTGTAACTCGTTGGCAAAAATGTGTTGATTGTAATGGTACTTATTTTGATGAATAAAATTTCCGCATTGTTGAAATATATTGTGATGGATTTCATATTTCAAAACTTTTATT
>NC_068995.1:28792117-28797302 GCF_001194135.2 Octopus bimaculoides
ATATATATATATATATATATATATATAGTACTCTCTCTGAATGTGCTTGTATTGACATTTTCATAGAGTGCCGGATTATAGCAGTACGAAGTACGCAATATTGAATTACAGGTTGCATGGACACTATCTAATTAAGAATACACAGCGCAAAGAACGGTTAACCGGATTGCATGTAGTTAAACCCTCTTCCGCGGATGCACTGTGCATCCCCTACAACTGTCGAGTGAACATGCCTGTTGACTGACAGGACCAGATGGACTGACATAGCGTAATGTATCTAGATTGTCTACCATTATTTTGTGAATACTTGCGAACATACACACTGTCTAGGAACAGACAACAATTTTGCAGTTTTCTGCACCGGGAGTTTTCTTAGATGGATACGAATTAAACAAAAGGGACTTAATGTATCTATGTGTATTTTTCCTCTACTTTCATTTTAACTTTCGTGTCATGTGGTACTTTTCTCACTTTCAGGTTAGTTCACCTTTGTGTGTAGCCTCGATGAACACCGGACACTGGAAATTGCTTTTGTCGTACCGAGAATTTTATCCAGTTTTTCTTTTCTTTCAAGTCTATTCGAGAATTTAGTCCGGGATGTGAGTTACACTCCATTAATATCAATGCTAATGATAGTTTCAAACTTTTTTTTGGCTCTCTTGTATACTCTGATTTGATCTGGCTGATTGTATCCATGTTTTTTCAGTTTATGTGGTGGACATATATAAGATGTTTCTCATCAGCCTTACTAGGTCTACTACTAGTATATTCCTTTTTGCGTTTGTTGATATAGCAGGGGTCCCAAGGATCGGGTGCTTTATAGAGTGTAAGTGGGGTATATATTTCTTGCCATGTATAATTTCTTGCCATGGTTATATATCTAGAACTGGTAATCTTTTGTTGGGTAATCGATGATAATTTTTATGCTTTATAGATGGAGTTTGCTATCTTCTGGAACTTTTTTAGAGTATGCTTTTTCTATTTCCTTGTGGAGTGGTTTTAATCATAATGTTTCTGTCATCTACATAAGAATACATCCTGAAAGGAATGGGTTTCTCTATTAGGTTTTGTTTGAATTGCTTATTCCACCATACCACGAAGAGATTGGTCACATCTCCTGCAACGCCAACGCCAATTGTTGCAAATTTGTCTTATTAAATTTAAATATACGTCCTTTTAGTATTGTTTTTGTACTAGCACCAATCACATGTGCTGTCATTTCTTATCTGGCCATAGTTTCTTGAAATTTGGATGGGTTTATTTCATCCTTTCGAACGTTCAATGGAGATCTTATTTGTTGCAAAAGTAATGCTAAGTGGTCCACCTTCCTCTATTCTGGTTGGACAAAAGCTTTTCAGCTCATTTCTGTTTAGATACTCACTATCGTACGTGAAGAAGAGTCCTAGGGTTCATGAGAGTGGTTGTAGTCATCGATTCTACTGAGATCTTCAATACTATCACATACATTTGAAGGTATTTGAAGGATCAAGTGCTTACTAGCAACAGGTTTTATAGAATGTAAGTGGTATATATATTTCTTGCCATGAATAATTCTAGCCATGGTTATGTATCTAGAACTGGTAGTCTTTTGTTGGGTAATCGATGGTAATTTTTATGCTTTATAGATGGAGTTCATTATCTTATTATTGAGAGAAAATATGATAATCTGAAGTTACTGGAGGTGTTAGACTCGGCAGACTAGTCTGGCTGGTGATCCAGTAAGTAGATTTAGGAAGAATTTGTATCTTTCTTAAGTCCAGGTACGTTGGTGTTTATGACCTAAAAGTTGTTTTCAACGTTTTGTCTTGGTTTAAGGATGTTGGCTCACATAATCTTATGATATGTTTGGTCATATGGTTTCATACCATATGATTTATTCGAGGGATTATACACGTTCTGAGGGTCATTTGTATTACTGTCCTCAGTGTTTGTAGTCAGGTTAGAATAAAAGTTGTTGCTATTACCTGTATTCCAAAGGGAGTTATACTCGTTGTGGCTAATATTCTTTAATTTCTATCTAATTTCTGTAAAATATTTTTCGATTTCAGATAGACATTTCTTGTATAAGTCATTCTTTGGTGGTAACGCTTTAACCAGATGATTTCTCCTTATCCAGTTGCACAGCACTGTAAACTTTAGTAGATATTTGTATTAGCATTTTAAGTTTGTGTTTATGCATTAAAATTGTTAGTGAACAGTCAACCAAAATACTTTCACCAGTGGTGTTAGGATATTCTCACTTCTCACTGGTAGAGTGGTGTTGTAGTTGCTTCATCCATTTTAGTTAGTTGCAGAAGTGTCGGTTTCAACTGTTGTTTATGTTCCGGTATTCTCATGAGGGCGGTGAGCTGGCAGAATCGTGATCGCACCAGACAAAATGATTAGCGGTATTTCTTCCAGTTTTACGTTCTAAGTTCAAATGCCGCCGAAGTATCTATCTATATAAATGAACTTTGGGTTAGTAAAAACATGTTTTTGACATATTTCAACTTATAAAAGAAAATTCACTGCAGTTATCGTTGAGAAAAATATTCTCGGTTATCTTAAAACAGTCGATATCAGTAGCTGAGTTGCGCTCAAGGACCATCTACATGGAACAAAAACAATGATATCAGCGCTAAGAAGTGACAAGGAATAAACGAACTTTAAGTTATTTAAATACGTTTGTGACATATTTGTTCTGATCAGGCGGTCCATTGGCGCATCTCAGTCACTGATATCAACTGTTTTAAGATAAAGCTACGGCTTTAGAATCTGCTCCAGTTATCTTTCTTCGGTATCTCCTATTGATGAAGGCTAAAAAACCAAAAATGTGTCTGGGAATCCGCCATAAGGAGATACTGAGCAGATATAATGTTTTTAAACTTTCTCCTACAAAAGGGAATTTTTTCTTTTCGATAACAGCAGTGTTGCCTTTAGGAGTTGAAATACATCACAAACCTATTTTAACTAATCTAAAATTCGTTTATTGCTCATTATTGCTTAGCGCTGATACCATTGTCTGTCTGTCTGTCTGTCTGTATCTATACGCGTGCACGCACACACACATACGAATATAGCTATTATTCTTTAACAAGAATAGTATTGACGAAAAAATCTAAGTCCGATGATGGTTTAGCAAGTTGAAACTTCGAAGTCCCTGTCTATGGTATTCTTGCTACAAAATAATAAATATGTACTCTAAGAAAAGTATGAGTAATCTTTCAGTTGAAAGTAAAATTGTCTTTATTATAACTTAACATGAAAAACAAACATTAAGGTATATGAATGTACAGATATACATACATGTGTACGTGTGTGTATGTGTATGCGTGTTTCTATATATATATACTTGCGCAAGTATATGCAAAACATGGTGGGATCGATGGATCTTGCTTTCATTCTTTCCAAATCGTTTTGATTTCAAGATAAATGAAAATAGTCAGAATAAAAGAAATGAAGAGAAATAGAAAAGACAAACAACGAATGAATGAATGAAAGAAGAAAGAACATGAAGAAGAGGAGAAATGAAAGAGGTGAATTATGTAAAAGTCTTATTCCTATCAAACACTGTCAAAAATAATTGAAATACTCTTCCCTCTTCCTCCCCACACCCTTCTTGTATCATCCATGGTCCATATTTGGAAGGCTCTCTAACCTAACTTCACATCACAACCATCCATCTTCATCACTGATACCCCCACCCCCATCGTCTCTTCTCTATCGCTACTACACCAGTGCCGCCTTGTCACGTCTCACAAGTCTGCTTCCGTCGTTGCAACGTAAACTCCATCGCAAATTCCTTTTGATCATTTGGATTAATCAGGCAGAATCTGATACTTTGTCAGGGATGATGATAGTAATGATTATAGTGCTGCTGATGATGGCGATAATGATAATGATGATGATCGTGTAGGTAGTGGCGGTGGTGGTGATGAGGAAGGGGAAGAAGGACGGTAAGAAAGAAAAGTAATAATGATGCGTATAATTTGAATGGTGATGATTATGACTATGAAGACTAACAGAAATATAGACATTGAGAGGAGGAAATAAAGAGAAAATGAGAGAGAGAGAGAGAGAGAGAGAGAGAGAGAGAGAGGGGGAGAGAGAGAGAGAGAGAAAGAGAGAGAGAGAGAGGGACAGGGAGAAGTAGAGAAAAAAGGACGATGATTATGATGCTGGTGATAATGCGTAAGAATAAGACAAAGAGGGAGAGAGGCGCTGATATTTGGGATAGAAAATGTTAACGATAACAACGATGGAGGCAATGATAACGAAAATAAAATGAGTGATGATAGATGAATGAAGATAAACAAACGAATGGTTTGAGTAAGTTCAAATAACTTACACAAAGAAGAAAAAGAAAAGCTGGTGCTGTGTGTGATGATGACAGTAGTGGAGATAGTTTGAGTGCGTCGAAAGAACTTGTGTTGTGCCTCTCGGCAAGCAACCAACTAATCTGTATGCTTGCTCTCAAAGTGATACCTTCGTGACAGAAGTTTTACCATCTTCTGCCCAGTTGTTGGCCTATGCCTTTGCAGTGACTTTGATATATCTTTACCGCATATTCTTCATCGTTGTTCATTTGTCTTGTGGTAGAACAGGAGATCTTTGAAACACGAGTGTGGTCGATACGTTATTACGTATGAACCACACTCATGTTTCAAAGATCTCCTGCTCTACCACAAGACAAATGAACAACGATGAAGATATCGTAAGTCTATCCGTCACATATACTACACATATACTAAAGTCTATCCGTCGCCCAGTCTAACCACTTGGACTTTGGATAACTTTATTGCAGGTCACTTTACTGTAAATATTTATTTCTTCTATCTTCCTTGGAGAAAGTAAACAGCCATCGGCACTATCTTCCATCTCTAAGTAAGCTGTATCTTATATATAATAAAGCTGAAGTTGTGTATCTGTGTGAAGCCTTTTAAAAAGTTTATAGAAATCCACATTTTCCACTTTTTCGTAAAAGTTTTTACATCAATGGAATTTTCTCGATGTGAAATTTCCAGTGCAGTAATTAGATTTTTAAAATTCCGTTTACTTTGTGTGATTTAAGGGAGATTTGGCTGTTGTTTCTAGCAACTTTTGTATTTCTTCCCTTCTACCTGTAGCAGCGTTCTTACACATCGATCATGCACTCAACATATAATATAGAGAGTAAGAGTAAGAGAGAGAGAGAGAGAGAGAGAGA
>NC_068995.1:28797986-28798911 GCF_001194135.2 Octopus bimaculoides
GATATTCCTATCTTAAAAAGTAATAATCGATTATCTCGGTAACCATGGGAGTTGGAGGGCAATAAAAATCTCCTGAACATGAGCGGACCATGCTGCCGCTCTGTGCTGAATTTCACGCGATTCCACTGCACCGTTCTCGAGTGAATCTGCCGACACTCAATCAATCAATCAATCAAGCAATCAAGAACACTGCAATTTATAGTATAGATATATAAATTCTTTTGATTCTTTTACTTGTTTCAGTCATTTGACTGCGGCCATGCTGGAGTACCGCCTTAAAGTGTTTTAGTCAAAGAAACCGATCCCAGGACTTATTATATCGGTTATTTTGCCGAGCAGCTAAGTTATAGGGACATAAACATACCAGCATCGGTTGTCAAGCAGTGGTGGGAGGATAAACACAGACACACACGCACATAAATATATTTATATATATACGACAGACTTCTTTCAGTTTCTGCGTACCACATCCATTCACAAGGCTTTGGTCAGCCCGAGGCCGAGGCTATAGTAGAAAACACTTGCCCAAAGTGTCACGCAGTGGGACTGAACAAGGAATCATGTGGTTGGGAAGTAATGCCTGCGCCTATAGATACATATACATACATATATATATACAAGAATAAGGGCAGAGAATCGTCAATTAATAATAGAATTAATAATTAACAATTCTGCCAAGTAGTTCAGTATGAAAAAAACCTTTATCGGTAAAACTATTTATCATTATAAATATACAGGGATTAGCAATTGAGTTGCTTCTCCAACATACTGAAAATTTAGAAATAGCAGTCAAAGAACTACTGATTCCAAACTACAAATTTTTCTCCAAAATGGATGGCGATATTTATGGCACACATAGAACAAAAAACCAGAAGGAAATGCGTAAACAAACCAAGCCTTATATACATATATATATATATATATA
>NC_068995.1:28800050-28810005 GCF_001194135.2 Octopus bimaculoides
ATATATATATATATATATACACACATATATATATATATGTATGTATATGCCGTTACATACCCACATAGACACACACACACACACACACACACATAGATATATATGTGTGCGTGTTTGCATGTCGTTGCATGTACACACTCATATGGGTATATGAAGCAAAAATGACCTAAGAGTGATCGGTGGGATATATTTGAGCAACAAAGACGATTAAGATTATATTAAACACCATACAAGATAAATTCTTGATTCATAGAAAATCGAACAAACGCTTTGTGGAACACACACACATACGCGCAGACACAGACAGACAGACACACACACACATACATCGAATTGCGCCCAAAGGAACACAATTGTAATGTTCATTTTGCATTTATCTGGGTTGCTTTTCATTCGAGATTATGGCAGTATAAGCTCCCACAAACTGTTTAAATAAGAAGGTAGCGTTTGAAGGCTTTTGCTAGGAAGGTCGTGTTCCTTAGTGTCGGCTATATAGACCTCAACTTTATGATGTGTACGGTCGATCACTTTCCGCTTCAGCCAAGCCCACATCAACTTCTTCACGTCTCATTTGGAAGGAAAACTGAGGGTGGAGAGATAGGTACTATCTCCCCGTAAATTTGTTGAATGATGGGTGAATGTAGCGAAAATGCGCTTGGAATTTACGGAAGGCAGAAGAATTCATGCTATAGTGCACCTGGTGAGCAGGGCGACTCGGGATCTGTGGGGATCCTTAGTCGTTGCTGGGTGACGCTCTCCCCTACTGGTGATCTTCATTGTTTTGCATACTCTTTTACTCTTTTACTTGTTTTAGTCTTTTGACTGCGGCCATGCTGGAGCACCGCCTTTAGTCGAGCAAATCGACCCCGGGACTTATTCTTTGTAAGCCTAGTACTTATTCAATCGGTCTCTTTTTGCCGAACCGCTAAGTGACGGGGACATAAACAAACCAGCATCGGTTGTCAAGCAATGCTAGGAGGACAAACACAGACACACAAACACACACACACACACATATATATATATACATACATATATACGACGGGCTTCTTTCAGTTTCCGTCTACCAAATCCACTCACGAGGCTTTGGTCGGCCCGAGGCTATAGTAAAAGACACTTGCCCAAGGTGCCACGCAGTGGGACTGAACCCGGAACCATGTGGTTGGTAAGCAAGCCACTTACCACACAGCCACTCCTGCGCATGTTTATTGTTTTTATTGTTTACAAGTATTTTATGTAAACTCCGATGTCCCTTCTTTTGTATCATCCGTTTGTTTTGTGTGCAGCACTTGTGCCTTCGCAGAATTGTTAGCAGAATGTTCTGAGTTCAAATTCCGCCGTGGTCGACTTTGCCTTTCATCCTTTGAAGATCGATGAAATAAGTACCATTTGCGTACTGGGGTCGATATAATCGACTAGCCCATCCCCCAAAATTTCAGGCCTTGTGCATTTAGTAGAAAGGATTATTATTATATAAATAATCCTAATCATTATTATTATATAAATCATTATTATTATTATATAATCATTATTATTATATAGATATTCCTAATCAAGCTAAAGCTTGATTTCGGAGCACTTCGAGCTGTTGCGGTTAGTTTAGTTTTTTGGACATCGTGTATATTCTATTTTCCAGGTACTTTATCAATGAAGACTGAAGACTCTTTTGTAACCATTCCTACTACTACTGGTAAACTGACTGTTTTCAGTTTCTACATCCTGCTGATTTCTATCTCTAGGTCATTGTATTTAGCTAACTTTTCGAATTCTTTGACAAATATTTTATTATTTAGCTGGTACTGTCATGTCTGTTAGATAGCAGGCATTTTGTCGATGATCTTTGATAATAATATCAGGTTTATTGGCATTTATCAGTCTGTCAATATTGATGGTGAAGTCTCACAGAATAGTAACTCTACTTCTACTTGTGACTTTGACGTTATCATTTACATCTAAGTTCAGTCATCTTTTATTCTTCTCTGCTTCTTTAATGACAGAATGTAAATTTTGTTTCCTTCGTTTTGACTTGCTAAATCACGCCGAATGGAAAATGCTTCTGAGAGCCAAATCCAAAAATGCTTTGGGCGCGTGTAGGAACAGAAGACCTACATCAACCGAAGAGAGAAGTTTGGGTCTACTGAGGTTAGATTTAGGACTGAAGAAGCCAAGTATCATTCCGAGACGACTCTGAGGAATGAAGACTTCTTAATCCCTAGGTATCGCGGCCAACGGGAGTTGAACGTGCCACCAGAAATATCCATCACCTGGCTAGTGGTGGCTGTTTTGGCAGGCATAAAAGAAGACAATGTGACAATTTTGAAGGTAAAGAAAATAGCTAAACAAAACTGGTCAGGTATAGGTATGGAATTGACATTACAATTTAAGTAAGCTTATATCGAGTAGCTGCCCGATCTAACCGATCTCCCAGATGATACTCACCTGTCAGTGTTAGTGGCAAGTAGAAAATCAAGATGCTAAATATGTGTAAGTATGACTTACTAAAGGGCTTTCTGCTCTGAAACAAGAAAAACTAAACTCCCACATTTCCGTGCACTCAAATTACTCTTCCAGTCCCCCACTAGTGCTAAAGTGCGATAGGTTCCCAGGACTGTTTCTAGACGCCTGAAGAATTTTGGCCTTCCAGCGCTTGTCGGGGCATATACGGCCACCAATCTAAATGCACCACTTTCACTGCCATACACGTTTTGGACCACCATCTCACTGCCCGGATCTAAGACTGCCCTAACTTTGAAACCTAAGCATTTTCGGAATAACACTGCTACACCACCACCCGTTCCCGACAGACCACAAAATGAGAATATATCGTAGTCTTTGAAAATGGATGCTAGAGCATGCTTCCCAGAAATCCTTGTCTCACTAATGGCTGTCACATCTAAATCAAAGAACCTGAGGTCGTTGAGTAGGTGACCCTGTTTCCAAACCGAACCAAGGCCCATATCATTTATACATCCTACTCTAAGCGTAATCATTTAACTTAGAGAAAAGAAAATGGAGTTACATAACTTGGGCTTCAGGTATGACTATTTTCGCAGATTTCTTTTTGGTCGAGGTGGGAGTGGGAAGGGATTTTCTACAAAGTTGTTTTTGGTGGGTACTTACTAAACTCTCCAACGTCTTGATGAAAATTTTGTTTCAAATCCAGATATGTATCCGTATCTGTTTGGATTAGTATCCTGTCCGATGTAGTTTTCGGGAGGAGTCCCGCAAAACCTACTTCACTTGTTACATGTTTTTGTTATCAATTACTTACTTAATCAATTCAAAGTTGCTCTTCTTAACATCATTGAAGTTGATGAAGGAAGTACGTAATCGAGACTGTGACTGTTCGATATTTTGTTTTCGTGTTATTTTTTGTCGTTGTGAATGTTTATAAACATAGGTTTTCTTGTGATGAAGATGTTGATGTTAGTGTTGATTTGTTTTTAAATTGGTAGTGTGACGGTTTTTATTTTTTACCGTCATGTCTTAGGGCCCTCAATTTTGGCCGGTCTATATTTACTTCAGATCCAGTTTTTCTCTTATCCTCGACAAAAGCCTTTTGGTGCGATGTTAATGAGGCTTTTGCTTTTGTGAGACCTGAGTCTGAGGAAAGAGGTAGTAGTTTTGTCGACACCTTGAAGAGTTGTTAGTAACTGTGTAGAGCTTCGTGCTTTCTCCACCGCGGGCTTTGAGGTGGTTCGTATTCCCAAACACAAATACTTCAGTTTTTTTCCCTTCTATATAAACAGGCATATGTTCGATTGGTGGCTGTATATGCTCCGACAGGCGCTGGAAGGCCAGATTTCTTCAGGGGTGTAGAAACACTCTTGGGAACCTCTCGCACTTTAGTATTAGTGGGGGACTGGAATAGAATTTTGAATGCGTGGAAGGATTGTGCCGGTTTAGTATATAGTATATAGAGGGGGGATGGCAGTAAAAATCTCGAAACCTGCGCAGAAACTTCCAGCTGTCTGACAGTTATCGACTAGATTTTCCTGGTGTGCCAGTGTAGACATGGATCATCCAGATCGTATTTAGACAGAGTATTTGTTTTGTTAGATGATAGGGATACCATTGGTTGTTCACAATTTAAATTGGTCGGCTACACAGATCACAAATTTCTGATAGGCACAGTTGATTTAGATAGCACCCGTAGACAGGGACCTGGTTACTGGAAGTTAAATGCATCTTTCCGGCACGTAAAGATTACAGGGGTGGAATTGGCGAACTAATTTAGCAATTGATAGTAGCAGACGCGAGATTCTGCGAAAAGTCGATTACTCGGCTGAAATACGGGTGGTGATGAGCGATTTCCCAAGTCGCAAATCGCCCGGTTTAGATGGTTAGTCGGGATGTGGTGACACTGCTGAAGAATGACGTTGACATTGGGGGCGTACTAGGACATTTTTGGCCCATAACTCTGCTAAGCACCGAGTTTAAGATTTTGGCCAAGGTGTTAGCGAGAAGGTTGGCGCTTATCGTTGATAGTCTAGTAGGGGAATCACAAATTTGCGCATTCTCGAACATGTCTATTCACGACAAACTCCACCTTATGCGATACATCATAGTGAGGATCGGGACTAAAGCTGGCTTCGGTGGGGCCCTAAGCAATTTGGATTAATCGAAAGCATTCGATAGGGACTTAGAAGCTGTCCTTAAAGCGACCTGTTTGGGTCTCGTTTTCAGAGGCTGGATCGTTGCAATGCATAACGGCACCTGCTTGGTGGTCAAAGTAAACGGCCATCTTTCGGAACCCTTTTGCATCACACGCCTAGTCCGTCAGGGCTGCCCGCTGTCATCTCTTCTGTATGTGCTGGCTTTCGAGTCACTGCTGCAGAAGCTGGAACAGTTAAGAGGTCTGCCTTTCGAAATTGGACTCGGGAGGGCAGTGTCGGCATACACGGACGACGTCATCGTCATGGTATGGGACGACTCAGAAGTGGAGACGTTTGGCTTCATTCTAGAGGAATATGAGTCGGTTGCATGGGCCAAAATCAACGCTGAGAAGTCGGTGGGCTTGCGACTGAGCACCTGGAGAGGCAGGTCTATACCGTCAGACGTTAGATTGACGAACCTGTTAAACTGCTCGGGATTTGGTTCGGTCCCTACCTCCAGGTGGATAAGAACGAGGACGAGGTGACGAACAGGGTGGCCAGTCTTACCCAGAAATGGGCAGAGAGGAAGATGTCCTTGAAAGGTCAGGCAGAGGTGGTGAATGCCTACATCACCTCTGCCATCATTTATCGTCATCATTTATCCATCAACATTTTTTCGTCATCATTTATCGTCTGGCAGAGGTGCCTTTCCCCGGTTATTGCTTGATCAAGTTGGAGCATCTCTTGTTCATTTTCTTATGGAAGGGATGCGTTCCAATGGTTAGGTGGTCAGTCTGCTGCTAGCTCCATCTGAATGGGGGCTTGAGCACGCAGTGGCTTTTGATGTGAAGACAAGTACACAGGTTGTGCCACCTGCAACGATTTCTAGAAGATTAACGTGTGTGGGCTCCGTTTGTGAGGCACATCTTTCTGCAACTCGTCTCTTTGACGGAGTTGCAGTTTGGGTGAAGGATAGACCAAGACTGGGCGTCTGGCACTTAAAATGTCGTCAGTTACTCACTGTCCTCTACAAGATGGGCACTAGGATCGGGGGGATGTTCTACTTTAGCTATATATAGAGGATTAGTAACGGGGAAATGCGATGACGTCCTAGGGGAGATTCCCAGAGTCGACGAAGAGGAACTGGCTAGTCTGTTCCGGAGGACGTTTCGGTCGGGGACTACTATGAATAATTTCCAGATTATTTGGCTTGGCAGTGCTACCGGCGGGGGTGGAGCGCCACCGGTTCGAGATAAACTCTATAGTCACGGATATACTGACAGACGGGCTTGTTCGAGGTGCACGTAGAGCGACGAAACCGTTCTGCATGCACTCGTTCAGTGTCCAGGCATCGCTGACTTGAGGAGTTATGTCGAACAGCAGCTGTCGCATGTGGGACGGATCCGTCTGTCATTGAATCCATAATGATGATTGCCTCGCTGCCCACCTTTAACTGGGCAGGCAAGGCAGTTTTCTTTTGTCTGGTGGCTGTGGCGAAAGAGGTTGTCTGGTGGACGAGGCTGAAAGGAATGAGGCTAGAAACATTCCTCTTTGGTAAAACCCTCATCGACTTTCTCAAATTAGTGTGGAGTGGGAGATGCTGTCCGCGACTGAATTTATGAAAAGGTGGGTTAAAGTTGCGAAAATGGCAAGAGGGGATGGTACTACTCTCAGTGTAGATCTGTGAATCGGAAGAAAGGAGTTGGAAAGGGCACTTGTCCTTGGTATCCAAGGTGATGTTGGGGTTTCTCGACATCCTTAGATGTATCAGGAGGACCCCATCACTATCCTTTTTTTTTCTTGGTGCCGTATACTATGTATATTTCCCTTCTTTTAATGTATACCGTGTATACTTTTTTATTATTCCATTATATGTGAACCACCCCACTTTATGTTTGTCTTTGTATTGTCCCCCTCATCCTTCGCCCCGGTGGAAAATAAAAGAAATCTTTATTATTATTTTTATCACTGGCGTCGATGTAATCGACTAATCCCCTTCCCCCAAATTTCAGGCCTTGTGCCTTGTGCCTATAGCAGAAAGGATGGATCTTTTCTGTTTGGATGAGAGCGGCTCCAAAAATTAAAGTTTACCGAAAATTTTTTAATTTGTTACAATAATACACTTGTCTAAACTGAATTGCTGGAGTTATTTCATTTTTTCCAGAGAAATGTTTTAAAACAGTTATAGAAGTTTAAAGTTTGATCATTTTCATCCCGTCAGGAAACAGGATTTGGAAGCTGTCATTTTGTGTGTGACTGCACATTTTGTCAACATCCTGAACATAGCACGTGTTGTCAATATTTGCGAACAACGCGTTATGCGTCCGGTAATTTTCTTTCGTGCAAATGAATCTTTATGTTAATTTAAAAGAGAAAAACAGTTAGTTTAAAATTTCTGAGCGAGATGCTGGCAAATAAACTTTAATTTAAAATATTTATCCAAAAAATTTTACTTAGCTGTTATTTTTAGCACACCTCACAACTACCTCAATGTTCAATGACAAAAAGAAACAAGCATTAAACAAACAATTTAAATATGTTTAATTACAGTTTAAATATGCATACAGAAAAGCCTATCTGGTCTCGCGGCACACACCTCCGAAAACCCACTGCTCAGGCAGGACCCTTCCTCGGTTGATTGCTCTTAACACGTGCTTCCTCTAAGACTTTTCAACGACTGTTACTATGGCAACAGGCAAAAGAATTCTTTGTACTATTGAAGCAGACATGAATGTGTCTGTAGCTTACGATTGGCTAAAATTACCCCAAATTTTCAAAATTTAATTGCAAATAACTTTTTATTGATTGATTTATAGCGAAAATGATTTTCATGTCATTCATTAACCTATAAAAGTGTATCATTACACTAAATATGAAATCAATTCGAACAGAAAATTTACGCTGGAAGCCGCTGGCAACCAAACAGGGAAGATACGAAATGATTATTATTATTATTGTTTTACTTCTGAGAACGTTCAGTCTTGTTTGCTCTGGTAAATTCTGTGAGAGTGGACAACAGCCTGGATCTCTTTCCCCATTATTATTATTATTATTATTATTATTATCATCATCATTATTATTATTATTATTATTATTATTATTATTATTATTATTATTATTATTATTATTATTGAGTGAGAGAGCAGTGCATGCCATCAAAGTGACACTGGGGCAAAATATACGAAGCCCATTATACCCATCATGACTACCCGTCTGATAAGGGTACACCAGACCCATGCATCACAACCATATGTGCGTGACATGGTGATCTTATATCAAGATAAACAGCGCATGACCTCGCAGGTGGGGCCCAGTTAGAATTTTCTTCAGGTTGAGTAGCCCATTCCGCTCAAAAGGTCCCTGAATAAGGTTTGTTTAAGGATGTTGAGCAAAACACCCATGTTTCCAAAGGTGAATTATTCAAACCGCAAAGAATTCCTCTCAACACATGGCTATGATGCTCCCCCACTACTTCTGCTCATAATCAGAGAAGCACATATCGTCAGCCACCAAGGGACATGCTCAACTGGTTAAGGTCAAACAACTGACAAGCAAATCTGTAGTATTAAGCAGAATATTTGCTGTAGCCCATCTTTTATACCAAGACAAAACAACGTACATGATAACACTTCCAATCAATTAAGATCAGAAGCCATGAAACCCACTGCCTGGTATTGCATCAGGGCATTTATTATTGTTGTTGTTGTTGTTTTTGTTGTTGTTGTTGTTGTTGTTGTTCTTCTTCTTCTTCTTCTTCTTCTTCTTCTTCTTCTTCTTCTTATTATTATTATTATTATTATTATTATTATTATTATTATTATTATTATTATTATTATTATTATTATTATTATTATTATTTAGGTGGTATTCTGGCAGAATCGTGAAGACCTTGGACAGAATGCCAAGCGATACTTCTCTTGACTTTTAAACTTCTGAGTTCAAATCTCACCGAGATCAACTTCACCGTTCATCGTTTTACGGTGGTGGGATAAAATAAAGTACCAGTCGAGTTTTAAGATCGATGTAATCGACTAACTGCCTCCTTAAAATTTCCGGCCTTGTGCCTAAATCAGAAACATTATTATTGTTGTTTAAGCTGATGTTTTCTTCCAAATCTTGTGGCTGCTGTTCATTGTCATCATCATTATCGTCGTTTTCGTTGTTATTGTTGTTGTCGTCAGCACTGTCGCCGTCGTTCTTGTTGTCATCATCTCTTATGCTGCTGCTGCCATCGGCGTCGTCGTTGTTTGTTCTAGGAGCGAAAATCAGTAAACAACATTTTCATTTTAAATTAGAGACGTCAGTCGTAAAGTGTGTGATGATGGCGGTTCAAGGAACAGCAAATATGTTCAAGGAACAGAAAATATGCAGAAAATATCCATACTCCCAACCCAACCAATCAGCAAGGATGATGTGGCACAGAAAAGGAGGACACACACACGCACACATAGACAAACACACACAAAACAACCTGTCAAATAACAACCTTAAGTAAAACTGAATACCAAGATCAAACAGAAATGTTTAATCAATCGAGGCGTCGGTGTCTTTGATCTTTGCAAGTTTTGTTTATCCAGCTTCCATTTGCCATTGAATATGTCTGTCTACCTATCTGCCTGCCTGCTTGCCGCTCGCTCTCTTCCGGTTTCTTTTTTCCCTTCTTTCTCATTTTAGTTTTATTTTTCTTTGGATGATTTCAAAACCTTGTACAACCGATGATTAAGATGATACCCACCATCCTCTTCATTGCGTTACATATCTCCTTCATTCATCATCATCATTACTTGCATCAACAGTATTACTGAAATCACCAATATATGATCACGAACATCGCCTGCAGTATTAGAACAACTATAACAAGCAACAACAGTTACTTCTGTTATTGCTGTTGTTGTTGTTGCTGCTGCTGCTACTACTACTACTACTACTACTACTACTACTACTACTACTACTACTACTACTACTACTACTACTACTTATCCAGTACAAAAAAATATTTAGATTTGTTTGTTAAACAGGAATGTTTTCTGTTCAGAAAAAAAGTAAATAGAAATAAAATATAAAATGAAACATGTTTACTTGCTTATCAAAATATGTTTCAAATATATATATTTAATCCACTGTGTATTTTCGTTATTATTTATCTATATATTTACTTATTTGAAGTAGCAATCAGAACTTGCAAAATAAGTGTATGTTATAATTGTTTACTCTATCTATGACTTCTATATATTGAGATCAAAGTAAGAAGTATCATTTCCCATATATTTCTCTCTCTCTCCCACTCTCTCTCTTTCTCTCTCTCTCCCACTCTCTCTCTTTCTCTCTCTCTCCCACTCTCTCTCTTTCTCTCTCTCTCC
>NC_068995.1:28810053-28812968 GCF_001194135.2 Octopus bimaculoides
ATTTCTCTCTCTCTCCCACTCTCTCTCTTTCTCTCTCTCTCCCACTCTCTCTCTTTCTCTCTCTCTCTCTAAAAACCAAAAACAACTTCCCCTAACTATTTCCAAGAAATTTATGATTTTTTAACTTCCAAAATTCATTTAACTGATAAACTATTGAATATCTCACCTTTAGGGAAAATCTAAAAGTTCTAAAGGTTTAACTTCTCAGGAAAAATAAGCAAAAAAGTGTTTTGTTAAATAACAACGAAGAACTCATCTTTGTTTTTGTCTACTGTCTTTTGCCTTTCGCTTTCTTTTCTTTTCTTTTTTTCTTGATGACGTAAAGCTTGGTATGGTTGCCTTCCGGATTTAGAGCAAAAATTAAAGCAAGGGATAAACACACACCCTTCACATATCACGCTAACTCTTTCGTTATCAACATATTACAATTTTTAACTCCAGTTCAAGAGCCAAATTTTTATTGATTATAAATTAAATACAGAATATTTTCCTAAACTTATTTAAAAAGTTGAACACGGAGCTAAATTATATTACCTCTGCCATCTTCCTTGCTATACCATCAGAAAAGATTAGCAGATAAAAGTATATATGACTTTTCCATAGCTCCCGGAAGGGAAATGGATTTGTAAGGATGCTACCGATATATCTTCAATTTCTTTCTTTAACTTCTTTAACTGCAAGAAAATATTTGTTGTAGGCGAAACTGAAATATTTGTTCACACATAAGTAAAAACAAGAGTAGCAGTGATGTTATGAACGTATATTCTTATTTGAGACTTTGAAGTAGATTTTCACTGCAGTATAGAGACGCAAGAGGGCGGATTGGCACGTCGAAAAGAATACCTCACTTTTATTTGTTTTGACTCTCTGTGATCTAAGGTCAAATCCAACCACAGATGCTTTGCGATATTGGTTCCGGATCATTGCATTCCCAGTCAACTTCCGCATTGGTGCCTAAAAAGCTTTCAGATCAGCCTGGCAAGTAAAGCAAATGCCTGAAACAAATACTTTTACCAAGTAAATGTTGCTGGGCGGAGTCGAGAAAGGGGTACAGCTAGATTGACATGTACCTTGGTAAATGGATGAACATAGACATTACCAATATATTTCTGGTCTGAGTATATCATTTCTTCAATTTGAAGATATTCTTAACTGCTTTATTGTCTGACAACGACTACTTTGATTTCCCACTAGACTAAACTGATGAAACTTCCCTTCAGCTACCTATGAACATTATATTCTTTGTTAGGCTGTATCTGCATCTTGTTTCTCCTCTTAACTACCCCCTCTCACTGTTTCCGTCCGCTTCTTCCAATCCCTATTTCTTCCTCTTCTCTTAAAACTTTTGTATTTGTAGACACAACAAGACAACATGTTTTTGCTATTCTACTCTTCGAAAGGGAGGCCCAACTTCAGTAATTTCGTTTAGAAACCTATGGCTCACTTATGGCATCATGTAAATATTGCCTATGAATATGGTTATTATGTAAGTTTGCCCTCGTGAAGCAGTTGTGTTTTCTATGTATATTTTTCTTTATTCTATAATCTGTATCTTGGGCCCCATGTAAATATATGTCTCAAGCCTAACTATGTTCATCTGTATTACCTCTTTCATAAGAGCTATATTTTGATTACTCTTATAACTAGTTTCGATGTTATGGGTTTGCCCTAGATTTTGAAACTGAAATTTAAGTTCGCATTCATTTGGGCGCCACACTGTTTTGTGTACCGAGCTTGCTTGGATCTCACCCGCTCTCTCACTCTCTCTCTCTCTCTCTCTCTCTCTCTCTCTCTCTCTCTCTCTCTCTCTCTCTCTCTCTCTCTCCCTCTCTCTTTCTCTTTCTCTATATATACGTGTATGTGTATGTACATATATGCTGAGAAAGAGTGAGAGGGAGAGAGAAAGAAAGAAAGAAAGAAAGAAAGAGAGTGAGAGAGAGAGTGAGTGAGAGAGAGAGAGAGAGAGAGAGAGAGAGAGAGAGAGCAGGAAGTCTGGAAGAATCTGGAAGGTGAAAATTTTGTTCAGATGTTAGGCTTGAGACATATTCTTAAGTTATATATGTTCCTCAGTCGCTTCTGTCGAATCGCTTGTATGTGGAGATATGCAATTGTTTAGGTAGGAGGAAGCGTTTTGTTTAAATTATTTTCGATCTTTCCTATTGTAGATTTTGGTTTGTTATCAGTATTTAGAAAAGACCGATTAGCACCACGAGGTTCGGAATAGCAATTGCTATTTGTTTACAAAGAAAGATGCTTGTTTCGCCGTAAAATACTTTAAGTTTGAATGAACTTATACCAGTATATTTTTATACGTTTCTTATAGCCGATAGAAAGGCCATCTCGGGCTTTTTTGCAGCACCACAGTAGGTCTTGTTTTAAACGTAAAGACCAAGTGAAAGGAGACGAGTATTTATGTCATTTTATATAGATTGCATGCGTCGTAGTACTGTTTGTGTTGGTATCAGTGTTGGTGTTATAATTATCAATATCAATCATAATCCTACTGGCAAGATTACACATGGTGCAAGATATATTTTGTAATCCGGTCTTAATAAGGCCAGGTTGGTAAATAAGCGTTTTACTGATACATGTCTAAAGAAATAAACCAGTTGCTGATTTAAGCTGGTTGAGTCTTGTTATGTCTCAAGCTACTGCTATCTAGCACCTTCGGATGATCTCTACTCAACCGCTACTCGACTGCTACTCAACAGCTACTCAACACCCCTACCACGGCCACACTACCTCTATTTATATGTCTTGGACGATCCTACTTCCTCGCTTGGAGGCGTCGACACAACAAGTCTGCATAATTGTGGAAGAAAACGTTCAAAACAGCATTGTAAACGGTGCTCTGCACCTGAATGTCTGATGTTGACTGCGCCATATTTCATATATGTATGTATGTATGTATGTAT
>NC_068995.1:28813068-28815499 GCF_001194135.2 Octopus bimaculoides
TATATAGGGAGCAAGTAATTCACGAGAAAAATAGTTCACGAAAATATAATTTGCGAAGATTTAATTGATCCTGTTATTATCTAGTGTAACAAGTTAAAAATGATAATAACAGAATCAACAATATAGGTAATTGCAGGCCCCCAAAAAGGCATTAAATAGCTGAAGGATTAAAAATGAATCAAAGGACGTACTACCTGCTGGAAATAACAGTCAAAACTCTTATTTCCAGCAGGGAGACATACTTAGTATATCCTTTGGTTAACTTTTAATACATATATATATATGTGTGTGTGTGTGTGTGCGTTTTGTGCGCGCGCGCGCACGTGTGTATAAAAGAAAGGTGGCACAGGTGGAGAGTTTGTACAGGACGAAATGAGAAAAAAACAATTATGTGGGTGGGTCATTAAGAATTTTAAAGTCACTGAAGGTGAAAAAGAATAAGTAAAAGAAAAGAAAAAGGAAATGAAGCAAGACACAAAATAGTTAAGAATCACTGAAAATAAAGCAAAAATGTACTCCGTCAATTTTGACGGATACTACACTAGTAATAATTCTAATAATAACCGTGGATACATTACCAACTTTGTTATTTTTATTCACTTTACTCTCTTAAACTGAGGAAATTTATGTGTTCTTATGTTTAGAGAAATCTACTGTCAAAAGACAAAGTGTTTACAGACAACATAGTTGCTAAACTAGAACAGCTTACTTAAGATTATTGGTAATCCTCGGTCTATTGTAGCCCTAAGTATTTTTTATTCTAAAAGTAAATAAAGAAAACTGTAGTTACTTGATTTCCACATAAACATATTTTGCTTTCTAGTTTATCAACGGTCCCGTTTCTTGTGCCAGAGATGTTAATATAAAACATATTGCTTTGATAGATAATTGGATATTCACTGAATTATTAAAGATAAGTTGTGTGTGAAGCGGGAGTGAAAGTTTATGTATACGTGAGAGCATGTGTATGAGCATGCATGTATGGTGTGCTTACGCAAATATTGGCAGGTATCCGTGTACATGTTTGTGTTTTTGTACTATGTATTTGAAAAGCAACTAAAAATATCCAATATTTTTTTGATTCTGTAATGATTTTCTTTAGTCATTAGTTTTATTTTCATCTTTTCTGTTTATCGATGTCTTAGTTACAATAATGCATATCGAGTCTTTGAGTACATTTTTTGCAAAGTACAAAGCAGCACCAATAAAATTTGCAATGGCAGTCCTCCGTTACAACCTTTGGAATTGTGACGAAGCCGCGTCCACAACACATGAGCACACAACCATCCAGTCCGTCACTTTCTCGTTTGCAACGACGGTTCCGTGTACCGAGAGAACCGTAAGTTGTGTTTGTCAAGCAAAAATCTGGTGATTGTTTCAGATAGACCAGGTCTTTTTTGGATGGTTTCTTCAGCAATCTGCGAAGCGGTTTTAATTTCCGTTTTTTTCGGCTGAATTTCATTTGAGATGCGCTGTCATAACGTTTGAAGAGATATGAACCGGTCGAACGGAAGCTATCCATACTGCGCCAACATATTCTCACTGAGCAAGAACCAGATACTCCATGACACTTACATACTTTCTTGATGTTTGCCTTTATCGCCTGAAAAACAAAATATGGAAAAAAAATATGGAAAAATTATATATATATATATATAATCGTAAATATACTGTTGAAACAAAATAAAGTAAAACAACGAGGAAATAATAATAATAATAATAATAATAATAATAATAATGATGATGATGATGATGATGATGATAATGATGATGATGATAACAACAACAACAACAACAACAACAATAATAATAATGATAATAATAATGATGATGATGATGGTAATAATAATAATAATAATAATAATAATAATAATAATAATAATAATAATAATAATAATAATAATAATAATAATAATAATGATAATAATAATAATAAGACTAAAACTATACCTGTTGTCATAGGTGCCTTAGGAATGATAGCAAAAGGATAGCTGATTCCTACCTAGCTCAGGTACTAGGAAACCCCGAACTGGCAGAAATTCAAAAGATAGTGCTAAAGGAAACTGCCCATATCTTACTGCCTATGTATTCTCAAATTTTAAAACAAACTTATAATTTTCTTATGTTTTCTTAAATATTCTCTCGAACAATAGTATTTGATATAAGACACCCGAGGCATAACACCAACTTGAACTTCTAACTTGTTGTCTCTTGAGGTCTCTGGGTGAGACTTGGAGTCAACTTGTACAAATACAAAGCAAAAGCTAAACATACAATAATAATAATAAAAAGAATAATACACACACACACACACACACACACATACACACACACATATATATATATATACATATATATACACACATACATATATACATACATATATACATACATACATACATATATATATATATATATGTTTGAATATATA
>NC_068995.1:28815509-28817043 GCF_001194135.2 Octopus bimaculoides
ATATTTCTTTAAAAATTATTAACTATTTTAAAAGATTTCCTGTATTTAGCAGAATGACGCTAATCTTTGTATATTGTGGTTATTTATGTCTAGTGTTTATTTTGAGTGTGAGCCCTTTCGTTTTTCAACTTTCCAAACATGCGTTCTGAGCTAATGCGTAACGAGGAAGTAGTTTCTTTTTTTTTTTCTTTTGCAATAGTGTAGACTATCACCTTTCGGGTCAAACATTTTTATGAAGTATTTTTCCCTCGTCTTTCGTAATCGATCATTGTCATATATTTTGTAAAAGGGGAATATTTTGAATTGTTGACTATTTTAAACGTTAACTATTTCCAGCTTAGTTTCGGATTTAGACTTCTTATAAAGTACTCTTTTTTCGCTTTTCTTTCGTAGTTGATCATTTTCATCTTTTATTTTGTAAATAGGGAATATTTTAAATCTACCATTTGTACAAATGTCTAGATATTTACTACATGGAACATTTCAAAGCGATGAATCTTTAATTTGTTGTTTATGCACGTTTACACGACTGGTTACTTTAATAACTGTTTCTCCAAGGTAATTCTCATAGCACTGTGGACGTGATACAATAGATGAGATCTTTTGTTTTGCAATTCATGTTTGCACTCACTTTCACTTCCTTCACATTCTTGAATATTTTGCTTGTACCTTGCTCAGTTATTTTACATGTCTCATAACGAAGGTCTTCTCAGTTTGTTACTTCTATTATTTGTTCCTCTGGTGTGAATCTCGCTGCTGTTAGAAGTCTCTTGACATTTGGGGATTGCCTTCGGCTGTTGATGATTTGTGATTTTTAAAAAATATGTCAGAGATTTGGTGATTGGTGTAGAATTGAGAGGTATCGTTTGGCTGAATGTAAGATGCTGTGGCTCATAGGAATATGGGTGACTACAAATGGAATATTTGTATTTGTATTTCCGTTTTCACCCTTAGCATGGGTGTTTCTCCGCAAGGTGTAGATCAGGATTTCTTTTGCTTCGGTTATGGCATGATTTATTAATTTTTTGGCATATCTCTGTTTTTGAAGGAACAATCGTTTTTCTCGTCTACTGTAATCTGTAACTATTGAGCATATACGTCTAGTATGTTCTTTTTTGTATGGGAAGGGTAGCAAGATCTGAAATTTAAATATCGGTGTGTGTTTGTGTTCTTGCAGTAGAGATCGGTTGTAACTATCTCATTTTCTTCAATTATTACAATGTTCCGAAAAGTGAGTTTCTTTTCATTCATTTCTATAAAGTGTTTGAAAAGTTGAATTTCATGGCTTCGCGTGTATGGAACTTAAGAGGTTTATAATATTACCTTGAGTACCAGAAATGAAATCAAAAGCGTGAGGTTGAAACAACCGTTTTTGCACGTGTCGTTCACAAAGGGTTTTAAACAAAAGGTCATAAGGATAAGCGTTTTCTTCAAATATTCATTTCATATTCCCCACAAAATATTCAAGTAGTGGATATTTCAGGAAACCAGGCTCGGTTTACCAGCTGATGATCGGAGTCTAGCAACTCTGAGT
>NC_068995.1:28819721-28822511 GCF_001194135.2 Octopus bimaculoides
ATATATATATATATATATATAGATAGATATATATACATAGACATTTTCTTAACTTAAGAAAAATATAGAATAATAGTATAATGAAACAATTACCTTTCGTCCGGCTCCGTTATTCCAGAGGTTCATCAATCCCATGCCTATTTCTCTCCGCTCGACCGAATCCACAAAATCTCTTGAAAATTTGGATCCGTATAAAAGGTTATCAGAGCAACCACCCCATTCAAAATCATCTGGATTATCGTTTTCTATAAGTTTCTGCCCACAGCCACAGTGATTCAGTTGCCCTTTAGAGCAGCCTCGAGACACGCTATACATAATACCAGCCGAAAAAATAGCATATAGATAAGCTGTCTCTCTACTTTCTGAAAAACAAAGCAAAATAAAGTAAAAAATTTGAATGCCAAATTACTATGACATTCCAATAAGACTACAGAGACAACGTTCAAATAGAATAAATTTACAAGTTGATTAAATGTAACATTGACTTTTGTTAAGTTCCTTCAGTGATATAATATACGGTTCTGTTTAATCCTTTTAGTATTATTCCACTTCTACAAGAAAATATTAGATGCAGTATTATATCATAACATATCTGTATCTCTATAAGAAAGATCTATAACGCGAATGACAGTAAGGCGTATTCTATTTTGGACCTTATAAGCTGTATATTTAACTAGAGCTTAAGTAACGGAATATATGCACAGAGATATATAATAAAGAAAATATGAAATTGTAGACACCTGATAAGAAGACAAGTTGAATTGAAAATTTTACAGATGAATACATGCATACAAAACATCTATAGAATTATATAATACTTTAAATTTGTCAGATAATATTTTGGAGACCTGTATGTAATAAGCAATACACGCTTACTGAAGTGTATGCATAAGTTATTAAAAGTATATATATCCGCATGTACTTTATATACTATACAGGTGAATCGTTGAAGGCAAAATTTCTATTTATGTTTGTATCTGCCTGAGAGAGATGGATTAAATCTAACATTTGATTATCTTAAATTGCGCGAAATAAACAATAACGTATATTAAAACAAAAATCTCTGGCGCAGAAAACTAGATAAAATTTTACAGGGAATGTATGTAATACAATAAAAGTCTTCATAGCAACCCATTACCCTTCACAAAGTAAAGTTGATGAGGCGCCAGAAATGATAAATCGACGGATTAAATGACTTACAATGTTCGACTTCTTTAAACTTTTAATTCAACTGCTGAAAGTCCTAATTTTATAATTATTTCTGGAAAATCAATAAAATATATACTAGATACGAGGGGTGTCCATTAAAAATTTCCCCTGATACACTTCCAAAGGACTGGGATAAACGAAACATGGCGCAGTCCTTCTCTATATGGTGACACACTTTTCCCATCGCTTTATGCAGCTGTGAAAACCGCGTCTTTAGAAGGTTGCTTCTGGAGCCAAGACTTTACCTCGGAAAATGAGTTCATCATCATCCGAAAAGTGTGTGTGTGTGAGTGTGTGTGTGTGTGTGTGTGTGTGTGTGTGTGTGTGTGTGTGTGTGTGTGTGTGCGTGTGCGTGTGTGTGTACATATACTTTGTATTACGTTGGAACAGTAAGTGCTGTCGCTTCTCAAAATAGAATAGGCATTTTTCGTTTAATCCAGATAATAATTCCCCTCTTTAGCATAACCCTATCTCTTTAGCAAAGTGTTAATCCTACGGGCGTAAAATTGTTCGGGTTTCGAAACAAAGAAACAATAAATACTATTTATGACCCCTTCATAATCAAGTACCTGTTTCTCCCTTTTAAGTAATGTAAAATAATAGTCAGATGGAGCAACGCCGTGAGAATAAAAAGGATGTGGCAAAATTTCGATATGTACTACCTTTTTTTTCTCTTTTACTGATTGACTCGAGCAATATGTGGTCTTGCATTATCGAGTGAGATCAAATAAGAGTGCTTCCACTTGACAATGCTTCACATTAAATGTTTTGATATTTCGAAGATAACACTATTCATATTCCAGCAAACACAAGCCAAAATTATTTTTCGAGTGTAGCCCTTGTTTGGGGATGGATTTTCCTTTTTCTTTGGGCGCTAACCATTGTCGTTTCCGTATAATATGATTATAAGGGACCTACTTTCTATCAATTTTGATGATTCTAAAGGCAAGGTTCGGTAGTAAATCTACACTACAATGGCGAGAAGAGAGCAACTCATTGATTAACCTGAGAAGCAATCAGATGATGTATGATTTGGTTTCAATTCATTTGTTGACTCTCTTACAATTTGCTTTGGATTGTCCTCAGCTAAAGCCTTCAATAGCTCAATAGTTTCAGAACTTGGTCACCCGGATTGAAGGGAATCTGCGTGAGAAAAATTTACCGAGTGAAGTTGGTCAAACCCTTTTTGTCATATAGACACTTAAAGTTCATTTTCATAGAGATAACATATATTTCTTTCCGCTTCCATTGCTGAAGAGACCGTTTTGAATCCATAGAGCATGAAGTGTCTAATATGAGTCTAATCTAAACTCATTTTAAAAGGGTTAAAAAGGATAGGAAATTAATCACTATGGTGTAAAGTAAACTGCAAAAAAAAGAAAAAAATGCATTATAATGTGAAACTTAATACCTATGTTACTGTAAGTATTGAAAAACTACTCTCGAAATGAACGTGTCAAAAAATGGCATAAGACATGCTTTCCAACCTAATACGTGTTCACGTGCGTGTACTTCACACACGAGTACACATAAGCACACACACACACACACACACACACACACACACACACACACACACAC
>NC_068995.1:28822604-28827306 GCF_001194135.2 Octopus bimaculoides
ATATATATATATATATATATATATATATATATATGTACACACACACACATACGCACACGCGCGTGCGCGTGCACACTCACACGCACACATGTTCATATAGATTATATATTGGTCGTTACTCTAAACACTATGTATAGAGGATATTCATCATACTCCTTATCTAATTAGCACATATTTCACAAACGTAATAAATTGAAAATAAATCGCCCTGAGTCAAGGGACTGTGGGAAGTAACTGGCATTGATGCATAACTCTTAGATTATGGACATAAGTAACTTCCCCTAACTGTACGTTCATAACTAACGGAGGAGATGTGATTAATAAATGTATTATGATGGGCGTCAAATTCGCCATCTTTATATTTGCTATAGTCTATTGAGGAAAATTACTTGCTTCGTTCGTCCAAAATATATAATGCAAGAAGATCGCATATATGTACCATTCTTACAATCTCATACTTATATAAAAAAAAATAAACCAAGTGCATCAAATTTCATGTTGAAGTGGAAAATCATTGTATATAAATGAAAATCTCAATATCGGCATCTTATCAATTTTTAGTACATTCTCGGGCCGCTTCATAGCAGGAATTTGAAGATCAACGATTAAAATCCCGCAATCTGATCTGAAATCTATTTTTATACTTGTTAATATTGTTAAAACAATTGATGACTGTGTTATTACGCTCTATTGTTGAAGAATGAGGTTTTTCTAATATAATCTATAATACATTAAAAGTCAGTTTGAATATTGCTTGCTTGCAATGTTACCCAACCAAACTGGCGCATAATGGGAAAATATTATGAATTACGTTTTCCCTGAAATATTAATACGAACGGAATGAAACAAGTTTCGCGTAAATCGGAGCTGTAGTTATTGAGATATTCGGGGTTTGGGGTATAAATACCCAAAACGGTGCATAATGGGAAAATGTTCCGAATATGTTTCTGAAAGGGAAGAAACACTAGCCTTTCGATTAGACAGTGATTTGACAACTAAAAAATACGATTTGTTCTTTTTTTTACAGTAAATGTTTCTATTTTCGCTTTTGTTAAACACAATATTTTAATTATTCATAAATATTTTTTAAGTGAATGCGATTTTAAAAATCTAAGTTGTTTGTACAGTCAATATTTGTATTTTAGCTTTCTTTAAATAGACAATATTTTAATGTTTTTTTTAATATTATTTTCAAGTGAATACCATTACAAAAAAAATTTTTTGACATATTTAAAAAATATTTTAAAGTGAAAATGACATTAAAAATACGGTAAATACTTCGTAAAAGACCTCGGTGTGAAATATTTTTTCCATAGGTTTTTTCGAGTGCATTCAACGTATCTCACCTCTAAAGATTTAGCTGTTATTTCTAGCAAGCCCTGCTACCACGTAACAACTATTTGCGATAAAGGACCCGAAATACCTTGATAGCAGGATGAGCAAAAAATAGCAGCCAAATCCTTCCTTTTCTGGGGAAAGGAGCCGTTTACGTGTGATTTCGATGTCACATTCGTTGAAAGCATACGAAATAACCTTTGAAAAGAAAAAAAAAACCCACGAAACAAAACTCCGTTGCTAGGAAACTCAGGGTTTCCCGGTGGATGAACGAGTAATGGGTAGTCTAGTTAAACTTTAAAAATCTCGCCTGCAATCTGAAATTGAGCTTTTATTGTGTTAATTTTACTGTCTTAATTACTCGCAGTTAAAGGATAGAAGAATAATTTCTTTTTATCATCCTTATTTGTGGTCCACGTTTATTTTATTTTTTTCCAATCTACTTGTTATAAATTTTCGCCTTTATATTGTGATTGTGAGTATGGTACATTGGTCTTCATTGAATTTTTTGATTTTTATAATTATTACACTGGGCAACAAAATGAAAAGTATTGTCTGCTACCCAGAAAAATAGTGCTGTACGAAACTAAATTGAGTACGCTGATTCCGAATCTGAACTCAGAATTGCTGTAGCATGTCAGGATTTTGAGTTACGGGCATAATTATATATTAATACTATATTAGTATCAGGAATAGTTAAGTTTAAGGTAAATAATTATTATAATAATATATTAGTACTGTATATAGTAAATTTATGTTCAAGTCAAACAGTATTATAATAAAATGGTACATTGTATATTTATGTTAAGGGAATACTCACTTTATTTTTGATATGCTCGGCTCAGAAATGTTTGAGACACTTGCTCTTGCGCTTATATGTCGTGCTGGTCTCCCGTTGTATGAACCAGCAGTAGTCACACATCCTGTGTGGATTGAATCGGCCTTCATACCTCGTTTCCATCTCAGATATGTCCTGGTGGAACCTGGAACCTTTCACTATGTTCATCACTAACGGTACCAAGATACGTTGGAAAAAAATCGAGATGAGAATGCAAGAAGTGCATTTTAAGGGATATTTGGCATCCCATTCTTTCCCACACTGTTAGCATGTTGTTTATTAAATCAGCATAATTTTCAGCTCAATGATTTCCCAGTAAGTTCTGTACAACTAATACGAATGAATCCCATGCCTTCAGCTCAACTGGATTCAGTTTACCTCTGAATTTGCTATCAGACATCAATTCTCTGATCTCGGGTCCAATGAAAATGCCTTCTTTCAGTTTTGCGTCACTTTTCTCTGCACCAAATATTACTTTTAGGTACTGGAAACCACAACAATCGTGTGTCATTGCTTTTACGAAGTTTTCTATCTAGCCGAGTTTAATGTGAAGGGGTGGAAAGAAGAACTTTTGCGGGTCTACCAGTGGAATATGCTGCACATTGTACCGACCAACTATGCCCACATCTCTTTTAGGCCAGTCGTTCACCGTGTAATGATTGCTGTCGTCGCGGTTGTTCCAAACTCACAAGAAGCACATATTTTTGGTATATCCAAGCTGCAGTCCAAGGAAGTGGGAAATCACCTTTAAATCACCTCAAATATTCCACTTATTAACTGAGTAATTAACTCCATCGATTCATAAGCTTCTTCCATACCGATAATACGACCCACAAGACGGAAAGGGTTTTCATTACCATTATGTAAAAACACAGCTTTGAGGCTAACCTTACACGAGTCTATAAACAATCTCCATTCGTTAGCCACATGCTCGTGTCCTAGTTTTTGCATGAGTGCATCAACATCAGTACAGAAACAAGCATTATTTTATTGCTTGAAAAAGACAGATAAGCCTTCAAGGCGGGCACGGAAGATGGAAATGTTCGTACCTTGCTGTAGGAGATTCCTTTGTTGTAGTTTGGATCCCCAAACTTCTGCCCTCTCCTTTGACAATGTCAGGTCTCTTACTAAATCGTTCAAATGTTCTTGATTAAACAATCGTGGCTCATTTTTCTTATAATCAACTACGTACTCTTCGTCGATAGGAGAATCAGGGGGTTAATCGTGCGATGTGTCAACGTCTTCAAGTGAATCATGTGAGAGAGGAACTGGGACAGGGTGCTCAGAGTCATGTGGGACCTGCTTTAGAGCCGACTTGCAATCTGCATACACAATTTTTGCTTTGGTATTCTTTGAGAAACCAGTAATATTAGTCATGTAAAAGTAACAACCAGAGACATGATTGGTTGGCTCACGCCATACCATTGGTACAGCAAAAGGCATTCTCTTCCGTTTTCCATTCAACCACTGTGTAAGCCCTGAGTAACACACGGTGCAGCACATATGAGGTGCCCACCTCTTGTCTTGGTCCCAACTTTACACCCGAAATAATATTTTTAGGCAATTTATAATTTGGTAGCAATGTTCCTCTGCTGGTCACGCGGAGCAAGTTTCCACAGACATAACAAACGTTGTCTGGGTGATTCACACAGCCTCTCCTATCCACGATCTAACACAATCAACACAATTAGATCCGTATTCACGCAGAGTGAGAGATACATATACCACACGTGACAATAGCGCAAACGACACTAATAGTTACCAAGAACATAATATGTCAGCGCCATCTATTGCTAAACTAAATAATGAACTTTCTCATCGTTTGTTTTATTGCTGTTATTTCTTTAATTTTGAATTAAGACCGCTTTCATTTTAGCCAATTCTATAATACGGCCTATATCTAGCCGAAAGTATAGTTATAATCTTGCGCATGCGTATAACTCAAAATCCTGACGGGCTAGAACAATTCTGAGTGCAGATTCGGAATCAACATCTTCGATTTAGTCTAAAACATGCTTTTGGTGTTGAAGAGTTCACCGAGTCGGTTATGTATTTTATATTGGTTTATCGTTTTGTTAGAAAATATTGGTGTTTTTTTAGAATGCTTGTTTGCTTAATATTAGGTTCAAGTAAGGCTGCGAGAAGGTAGAATCGTTAGCACGTCGGACAAAATGCTTAGCGGTATTTTTTCCGTCTCTCTAAGTTCAAATTGCGCTGAGATTGACTTTGTCATTCATCCTTTCGAGATCGATAAAATAAGTACCATTTGAGCATTAGAGTCAATGTAATCGACTTACACATCCCCTCAAAACTGCTCGCTTTGAACCAAAATTGGAAAGAAATATTAGTTTTAGTTTAGTTTGGGGGCTATTCGTATGCTTACAGAATTTAAGACTAGATATTAAATGTAGGAGGTCGGAAATGTTGGTGTATTCATTAAGGAGAGAGAGAGATGGGGAGAGAGAGAGGGAGAGAGGGAGGGAGAGAGAGAGGGAGAGAGAGAGAGAAAGAGAGAGAGAGAGAGAGAGA
>NC_068995.1:28828357-28829480 GCF_001194135.2 Octopus bimaculoides
TATATATATATATATGTATATACGACAGTCTTCTTTCAGTTTCCATCTACCAAATCCACTCACAAATCTTTGTTCGGCTTGAGGCTATAGAAGGTGCCACACAATAGGACTGAACGCAAAATCCACATGTATGTAGTTAGAAAGCCAGCTTCTTGTTACACAGCCACGCCTTCGCCAATAATAACTAGCACATTTAAGTACAAAACTCATTTGACAACTTCACAATAGCCATAACGGTAGTTGCAGACAAAATGATGTAGAGAATATTTGGCAACCTGTAACTATAATCCTGTAGGTGGGCACAATTAGCGCTTAAACGTCTCTTTTCGCCAACATTCTATTTGAACCAGCATTCTCTTTATGCGTTAAAAATTAAGATGTTAACTTTAACCCTTTCGCTCCAACTTTTGCACAATCAGTTTTTATTTTATTTTTTCACATTTTCCGCTTCTCTAAACCTTCATTATCTACCATAATTAAAATCTAACCTTTTTTTTATCGCTACATATGATTTTTGAACGTGAGACATTTTTGTCCCAATAATATTCTAATGAACAAATACTTGAGACTATCCTCTCCCAACAGTATTTCATATGCACGTTGAGCAAGTTCGGAAAATCACGGAAATAAAAATGAAATAAATCTTACAGTTTATTTCAAACGCAAAATGAAGCTATAATTGCTTTCTCATATAATATTTATTATAAATCACATCTTTATGACCCTTTCTAAATAATACGTATGAAAAAACAAATAAGCTTCTTGGATCTTTGGGGTTTGACGGGCAACATTTGTTTTCTTAACGAAACACTTTCAAACTTGGGACACTGGTAGAATGTGTCATAAAACAACTTCTTCTCTTAACCTTCTTAACAAAATTTTGTACATCGCAAGTTATTTCATGTTAAAGTTGTACTTCTGTAATTTCAACCAATCACTGACGTCTATTCAGCTGAATACATTTACTGCTGTTTTCTAAACAGTAGCTTTTGACCGGTAAGAAAAATGTAATTCCCCTGACATATTTCATCCGGTTTAATCGTAATTTATACGCATATATTGTTTATATAATAAATTACGCTATGCGTATCTGTGTGTGTATATTTTTCTCATAACCTCACTC
>NC_068995.1:28829552-28832328 GCF_001194135.2 Octopus bimaculoides
GCTCCAATAACAAGTGCAGGCAATATTCAAGTATTTTGATGGCTTTTTCCCCTTTGTTTACGAACAGTCTAGTTAATCGGAAATGTCAGAACTAACGGGAATTAATACCATATACACCGTTACAGCACTTACTGTTTTCAACTGAATAGACGTTAGTGATTAGTTGAAATTATCGAAATCAGACAATTTTTAACGTGAAATAACTTCGAATACAAAATTTATTATCTGTTCTATACCACAAAATATACAAGTATACGAAGTTTGAAAGTGTTTCGTTACCAAAACACTACATAAAAAAATGTTGCCCGTCAAATCACAAAGGTCCAGCTTCTTTCCTTATATAATTATTATGTAATTATATAGTTTTTTTTCCTCTTATATCATACTAATTAATGAATATATTCCTTTTCGTGCACCAGCATGACCGCAGCCACTTGGCTGAAACACATAAATAAATAAATAAATAAATAATATTTACGAGAACGATCATGATTTATAAATACATGCTATGTGTGATATACTGTAAAGCAGTCATCAATACATAAAGGAATGTTGCATTTCCGGCAATTGAATTGCGTCCTCCTTCCTTTGCTCCTCGAAGTACATGTGCGATTCTTTTGTTTTACTAAGACTTTGAAGTCTTAGAAGGCCGTCCGAAAGATCTCACTCTCTTTTGTGGAATATTCGAAACTTCCTGCCTCGATCAAACGTTCAGCTATATTTACTAAGAAATTTCTAAATGGTGGTTTCGTATGGTGAATTTCAGAGTGAATAACAGCTGTCATTAACAGCTATCATTAGAAGCCTGAAGAACACTTTAATCCACCATTTTCTACTTTTTTCGATCCAGTTCATACAAGTGTTACCATTTAATCAGTGATCTACTCCACCAATATATTTGTTATAAAAGATAATCACTTCTGGACAAGTGAACTCTTGCTTTTTTCCATCCTACTCCTTATGCTTTAACCCTGATTGTCCCATCCCAAACCATTTTAAATGAAAAAAATTCACTTTAGTATAAAAAACTTTTCTCCGGATACACGTGTCCCATTAGGAGCGAAACTGAACAAGATTTAGTAGAAACCTAGAAAAACAGCTAGTTTTATATAAGTATGGATTTGTATATGAGTATGTGTAGATATATAAATGTACGCATACCTGCCTCTGTGTGTGTGTGTGTGTGTGTATTTTTACACATGCATACATTTATGCGTGTGTGTGAGTAAGCATGCATGCATTTATGTATGCAAGAATTTATATTTATATATACAAAATAGATACAAATGAGCGTGTGTATGCGTAAATGGGTGTAACATACAAGAGTTTGTATGCGTATATATGTGTTGATGTACGTAAAGGTCTATATACATGTGTGGATACGTATGTGTGTATACATCTTCACAGATATAAATTCTGTAGTTCTTCTACTACTCACCACTAACCTGTCCATTTAAGCAAGTTGATTAATAATCTTCATCCTTCATTCCACCTCAATTTTACTACCCTTACCTTCTTTCTACACTTCCTATGCCAAATTTTATTTTGGTTCGCGAGAGCAACTATTTTTCGAAGCCTCGTATTGTCGTTAATTGCTCGAAATGTAGAGTAGATGAACAGTTGATAACTGATGAAGGGTCGTTCTTTATGTTACTTGTCTTGTTTTCCATTTGTTTTTCTCGTTGTTCGCATACCCAAGTTTGCCTTTGTATTTCATGTTGTTTTCGTATTTCGTAATTCATGTTTACGTTTTGTGACGTTCTGTACCAATATATATATATATATATATATATATATATATATGTAAGCATTTACATATATGTATGTATATATATGCATATATATATGTGTGTGTGTGTGTGTGTGTGTGTGTGTGTGTGTATAAACGTATACATTTATATAGATAAACATATAGATATATGATACACTCACACATACATACATACATACATACATACATACATACATATACATTCATATGTAGCTCTGTGTATAGGTGTGCGTGTGTGTGTGCGATTATATACGTTATATTATTGACAAAAATTGCGTTGACTGTCACGCTTTCGCCGATAATATTTTATATAAAACTTTGTTTAATGTGTTTAACGTGTTTAAACCAGTCAATTTATTGAATAAGAATGTGTTCCGAATTTTAGCATAAAGCCAGCAAGTAGAGAGGAAGAGTAAGTCTAATTTATCGACAGTAATGTTCTTATTTTATGCATTTGTGTGTCTGCGTTTGTCACACCACCATCGCTTGAAAACCAATGTTGGTGTTTTACGTCCCTGTAAATTAGCGGTTCGGCAAAAGAAATCGATAGAATGAGTACTAGGCTTACAAAGAATAAGTCCTAGGGTCGATTTGTTCGACTAAAGGCGGTGCTCAAGCATTGCCACTGTCGAATGACTGAAACAATTAAGATTCATTGGAATTAGGTACTTCAATAGAGGCATCTTGTTAGGACTGAGTAGCATGCATACTCAACCATATTAAGTGAATATTAGACTTGGTGCTTAAGTGTGGGCCACATGATATTCTTGCAGATATCAAGACAGCTAAGTGAAGAAATCCGCTCTTAGCTATTCAGACATGTACTTTATATTAAAAATACTGTCTGTAATATTTGCGAACAGTAGCTTCCAGGAGAGATGAATAAAATATGAGTAACAAAGTTACAATTGTACCTCTTTGTTACTCAGTTATGTGTGTGTACATATATGTATGTATATATGTGTATGTATATATATATATATATATATATATATATATATATAT
>NC_068995.1:28833308-28837017 GCF_001194135.2 Octopus bimaculoides
TATATATGTATATATGTATATATGTATATATATATGTATGTATACGCGTGTGTTTCTGTATGCCGTGAGTGCCTGTTTGTATGTGGTGTTTTAATGAGAAAAGTGAAGTGGAGACGCAAAGACGACGACGTTCCGCTACTTTTCAGCTCAGTAGGGGGGGAGAGGGTTTTAGCGTCTAACATCATTGATCCCCAACCTCTCGGACCGAAGGGAACACCAAGTTCCGTAAGTGATTAACTCATTCATTCACTGATATATTATACATACATATATACATACTTACATACATACAAAGGAACAGACAGACATACACACATACACATACAAACACATACATCCATGTATACATTCACACACAGAAACATATATATAAGCGCTTGGGACCGCCAGTACACATGCATGCATTCATGTGTGTGTATGTGTGTGTGTGTGTGTATGTTCTGTGCGTGCGGGCGGGCGCGCATTTGTGAGTGTATACATATATGCGTGTTAGATTGTTTATGTTTGCCTTTAACAGCTATCTCTACAGTTTTGCAGACATGCAAGCTCTGAGAGTATGCTATCTGTGTATGCGTGAGAGTGAATATGTGCGCTAGTTGTGTGTGTGTGTGTGTGTGTGTGTATGTGCGCGTGTGCGTGCGTGCGTGAGTATGTTCTATAATGAGGGTTGAAGTGGGGGGTGCAGGGAGTGTAATGAAAGGGCACCAATGACAGATGTGCCCGACAAACAGATCGAGCAGTAGCGAGATTACCCAGACACACACACATACACACACACACACACACACACACACACACACACGCACATATAGACGCGGAAAGCGAAAGAGAGGGAGAGCGAGAGAGAGAGAGATGGGAGAGAGAGAGAGAGAGAGAGAGAGAGAGAGAGAGAGAGGAAAAGGTAGAGAGATACAGATTCATAAACATCTCAGTAGCAGAATGAGAAAATTAGAAAATAAATTGAATTCTTTCCTCGTCATCTGATATTCTTGATGTATTTATTCGAGTCTGTCTTTTGGGAATTATACCCTGCACTGTATGTGGTGATTGTGGTGGTTGAATTGGTGGTGTTGTCAGCGATGATGGTGTTGGTGATGACGATGGTGTTACAGGCTGTGATGGTGATGAAGATGATGATGCTGGTGATGTTGGGAGAACGATGTTCATGATGCTGTTAAGAGTTGTTGTTGGTGGTGGAGGTAATGGTAATGATGATTATGATGGTGATGATAATGATAATAAGGGTGTCAGAAGTGGTGGTTCCTACGATGGTCTCCTTGTTGAAGATGTTGCTAATGGTGGCGACGGTGATGCTATCACTGTGGTTAATGGTGCTGCTGTTACTAATGCTATTGTTTAGAGGCTGATCAGCTCTGATAGACATGTACCAGTGGTGGTAGAGGTGGTCGTTTTACTGACAACATAATAATGCTGATAAAGGAGGTAGTTTTAGAGAGAAGGTAGTTGTGGTGGTGGTTTTAGAGACAGTGGTAGTGGTAGTAGTAGTGGTGTTGTTGGTGGTGGTGGTTGTAGTGACACTATAACTGAGTTTAGATCGTGGGTACAGTGACAATTAACGGTGTTAGAGTTGTTGGTTAGAGTGACAATGTTTGTAATAATGGTGTTGCTAGAAATTGTGCTTGTAACGATGATGTTTGTGGCAGTGATGGAAGAATTAATGCTTTTGTGCTTGTGGTAATTATGCTGCTTGAATATATAGTTTTAGTTGCGGTAACGCTGGTTTTTCCCCGTTCCAGACTCCTCGAATAAACCTATGATAAAGATATTTAATCTTGACCGCCTCATCTTTTTCTAGATGTTGTTTGCCTCGAATTACTATTGTCTTTTTTGAAGACAGCTGCGTTGTCAGTTGGAAGAGATTTGCTATTAACTTCTGGCTGCTTTAATCCACGTAGCGACTGCCCCGTTTGCTCGTTATCCTCGTTACATTTTCGGTAGTTGTTTACGAAATTAGGTGAAACTGTTTTTCTTGTTATTGTTCTTATCTGCTGGTCAATCCTGAACGAGCAAACTATTATTAAAGACATTCCAGCTATGATCGTTCTAAATGTCTGCACTCAGGACTCAAATGTTTTCTTTCTAAAAGTATTTATTACCACAAGGCGGCCAGGAGGCAGAATCGTTAGCACGCTGCGTGAAATGCTTAGCGGTATTTCGTCTGGCGCTAAGTTCAAATTCCGCCGAGGTCGACTTTGCTTTTCACCCTTTCGAGATCGATTAAAACCAGTTACGCACTGGTGTCGATGTAATCGACTTCGTCCCTTTGTATGTCCTTGTTTGTCCCCGCTATGTTTAGCCCCTTGTGGGCAATAAAGAAATAAATATTTTATAGACGCAGTTATGGCTATGTGGTAAGTAGCTTACTTACGGCGCATGCGTTTGAGTTAGTTGCTTCCGGTTACCATTGAAGCTATACGCGCAGCTCATAGCTCCGTCTAAAGAACAGAGGCCACCGTTAGGGTAAGCGAATTTGCTTTTTTATGTGAGCTGGGTAGAAGTATTGTGTTTTTATTTTTACAGTATATTCTGCCCAGCTCTGTGGCATTTCGCTTGTGCTTGGCGGAGTCGAAAATTTGAAAATTTGAGAAAATTTAATTGAATTGTTGCCTGTTCCAGGCATAGTGTGTGTGGCTGCCGCTGAAAGAACCAAGTTCTGCAAGCAGAAACCATTTAAAGATTTTTTTCTCACTTCGGTCGCTGGATTACGGACCATGACTTTATTTGACTGCAACGGAATACCAGTTCAAGCCAGGGCTGGACTACGGTGTAGCCCATTTTGTTCCTGCCGAGGATTCTATGTTTTCCCTTTTTTTAAAAAAATAATTCTCTTTCTTTACTTTTTCCTTGAACTGTTTTCCTTGTTTTTCTCTTCTTCCTTTTTTTTAACTGTTTCTGTTTTGTTTATTGAACTATTTCTTTTTTTCTGAACTGTTATCATTTTGAGACTTTTGTGAACAATTATTTCCTATTATGGCAGGAAAAAAGTTAACAGAGAAGACTACTGCTTTGGAGTGGGAGATTGTCCGACCCAAGCAGCGGTTAAACGACTTCAGGGAAAAAACGGTGGTGATGAGGACGTACTCTAAGTCACTCGACACCATGACGGTCTTTCCCCAAGTTGAAATCGAGAAAGAGTTGACAGAATATCTGCCAACTATTAAGTTTATGGCCAGGGGTGTCAAGTACGCAACGGATTGGTTGCTATTTGACACCCCTGAGGTGGCTCGCAATTTTGCGAGCCAGCCCTTAGAAGGGCAAAAAAATTCCGTTTCTTCCCACAGTATGTGGGAAGAAATTAACTAAAGCTTGGGTCTGTGGGATGCCACCCGGCATAGAACCCGATTGGATAGGTGATACTATCCGCCGGGGTCTGGGTGGCAGCGGAGCCAAGCTCTTAAGCGTAAAAATTTTGCCTACGGTTGATTGGGTCGGGTCAAAAGCTGTTTTGACCCTGTGGATCCAATTAGCCAAAGATCTGGTCTTCCCAGATTTTTTGAGGATGGCCGGTAACAGGTATCAGGTGATCCTTGAGGGCTGCCCCCCCCCAAGTGTCACCTGTGCCTGGAGCCTAGTCACATTAAGAAAAACTGTCCCCAGGATCAGAGTAGAGTCCTGGAGCAGTTATTAAACGTAGTTCCCCCCGCTCCCCCACTGGAGGGAGAGACGGAGGAAGTCGAGGAGGTGACGC
>NC_068995.1:28837209-28840647 GCF_001194135.2 Octopus bimaculoides
ATATATATATACACATATATACATATATATGCATAATTATATACCTTCACACATACGTAGTATAAAGTCGCAGCCAACGTAAACTTTACAATAAATTTAACTCTTCTTTCAGTATTGTGTTTCTCATCAATAAATGTACCGTTATTAGGCCAACTGGCAGAATCGTTAACATGCCGAGCGAAACGCTTAGCGGAATTTCGTCTGCCGCTACTTTCCACCGACGTCGACATTTGCCTTTCATCCTTTCGGGATCGATAAATTAAGTATCAGTGAAACACTGGGGTCGATGTAATCGACTAGTCCCCTACCCCAAATTTCAGGCCTTGTGCCTATAGTAGAAAGGATTATTTTTGAACTTCGAAGCTCAATATAAAATTTGCATACATACATACATATTACAGATATGGCTGTGTGGTAAAAATTTTGATTTCCAATTACATGGTTCTGGGTTCAATCCCACAGCGTGACACCTTGGCAAGAGTCCTCTACTATAGCCTCAAGCCGACCAAACCTTGTGAATGGATTGGATTTGGTAGACAGAAACTGAAAGAAAGGCGGCGAGCTGGCAGAAACGTTAGCACGCCGGGCGAAATGCTTAGCGGTATTTCGTCTGCCGCTACGTTCTGAGTTCAAATTCCGCCGAGGTCGACTTTGCCTTTCATCCTTTCGGGGTCGATTAAATAAGTACCAGTTACCCACTGGGGTCGATATAATCGACTTAATCCGTTTGTCTGTCCTTGTTTGTCCCCTGTGTATGTAGCCCCTTGTGGGCAGTAAAGAAATAAGAAACTGAGAGAATCCCATCGTATATATACATATATCTATGTATGTCTTTATGTCTGCGTCTATCCCTCTTTGCTGCTTGACAACCGGTGCTGGTGTGTTTCCGTCGCCGAAAAGTAGCGGTTCGGCAAAAAGGTACGGATAGAATAAGTACCGGGCTTAAAGAAATAAGTATTGGGATCGATTCATTGGAATAAATTTCTTCAAAATGGTGCCCAGCATGGCCGTAGCCTAATGGTTGAATCAAGTAAAGGGTCGAAGGTAAAAGATATATATATTATATTATATGTAAATGTATGTATGTATGTATGTATGTATGCCTCAGAAAACCTTAACTACGAAGAAATTATAGTGCAGTAAACTCATTCCTTCTCTGCTTTCGATGTGCAAAATAACTAGGAGCGGTCCTCAAAGTGCGAAACAGTCTGTCTGGTGTCTTTCGCACCCGTTTTTCCAGAAAATCCCCACATGAAATACAAATCGCACCGCTAATCTTAAAGAATTAATCATCTTAGAAAATCCATACTGATAGTTTGAAAAACGAGTGGTTCATGAATTTATTAAACGGAAAAAACCCCCCAATAAAGCGAGGTAAGGAATAGTTTTCTGTATTTGTCTTTTGACGTTTTAAACTTTAAAACTTTTGTAAGTTTCTAAATAAAGTGTACCAGTAAGATTTTGCTTCCCATGAAAAGTATGCCTCTAATTTAGATTTGATCTCCAGTGCACCACGATTTCAAAAAGTTGGAGAATCGCTAAGAAAAAAATTCGAACAACAGTTCACGTCATCTCTTATGACTACGTCTATCCAAAAAGGAAATACACTTTTCCCTTTGTGTACAATAGAACATCAGTCTTTACCTTTATTGACACCAGCCAGATAAATACAAAATTAATTAAATAGAACTATGTGCCCACCCCACTGAGCCATGAGTCCCTGTACATTTTCATGGCACGCATGGACTAATACATAAACAAAACTAATGTGATTCCGTAACTCTTCTAGCTGTAGCCCCATAAAGAACTGAATTTATGGTTGCGAGCAATCTCTTGCTTGGTATTACCTTTTCAATCACTTTCTAAGGGAGGATTCCGAGAGAACGAGTGAATTCTTACCCGATCGCTCGAAATGCTACAAATAGCAACCATTCCATTCAAATCATACCCTACCCTCTTACCAAAAACAGAAACATATTACAAAACATTGTTCGGTATAACACTATATCCGAATAATGCACAAGATGGTTTTATCAAAAATCTGCTTGAGCAGGGTTAACCTGGGATTAAACAAAAACTCTTTTAATCTATCACCTCGATCATCTGTGGCATATTTGTGTGTGTGTGTATGTGTGTGTGAGAGAGAGAGAGAGACAGAGACAGACAGAGTGAAAGCGTGAGAGAGGGAGTGTATGAATGCGTGCCTGTATGCGGTCGTGTCTACGTATGTATATATGTATGTATGTATGTATGTATGTACGTACGTATGTATGTATGTATGTATGTATGCATACATGCATGTATGTATGTATGTATGTATGTATGTGCGTGTGTATGTATGTATATATGTATGTATGCGTGTGCGTGTGTATGTATGTAAGTATGTATGTATGTGTGTGTGTATGTATGTATGTGCAAAAATGGATTGATGAATGAATGGCCGTGTGTTTTTAAGTGATTCAAAGATTTATCTTTTATTTGTATATTTACAGAGAATTAAATATCAATTGTAAAAAAATTTACCCAATTTTCTAATTTTCCTTTGTGTGTAGATATATCCTTTTACAATGTTACTATTTTTACAGAGTGTCACTGCCATGCTATTATCTTCACAGACTCTTTTAGCAATAACAGTCTAAATTAGATTGATGCCCTCAAAATAAAAATTAAAAAAGTTAACCAGAAATACGTCAATACCAAAACACAAACCTTATTTCTAATAAATTATTCGTTTTCCAGTCTCCTAGCATCTATGCTTCTTAACGTCAGAAATTCCTTGGAAACTTCTTTTCACAATAGCTGATTTTCTTATCATATCAAACAAGTTATAAATACAAATATATTGATGGTCAGTTACTTGTTTGCACTCTGTTGTTGCCATGAACGAAAGTTTAGATATCTGAGCAATGTTCTGAGATATTGCGCAACTTAAACAAAATACGAGAGAAAGAAAGTAAACGAAAGCTGTTTAAAAAATACCAGCGTCAGATATTTAAAGAGTAATTACTGATTTTCTATATTTGTAAGTTCTTGAAAGTTCTTGAAAGTTCAAGTCGTGAAAGAACTAATCTCAAGATACTGTATCACATTCTGCCAAAATCCTGGTGATACGCAAGCCCAGACTATCGATAAGATTCAGAAGGCCTTTGAAGGTGCTGCTATGGGAAAACACAAATAAAGGAGCGGTACAACTGGTTCAAAGATAACCGGATCCTAGTGGAGAGTGAGTCACGTTGTGACAGACCATCGACTATCAGAAATGACTAAATGATTGCAAAGGTTCGAGGAATAGTCTATGAAGACCGTCGTGTGACCATTGAGGAGATTGTTGCCGAAGTTGGAATTAGCCATGGGTTAGTTCAGTCAGTCCATTCCGCTCACGTCGTCCAAGTATTCCTCGTCCATATATATATATATATATATATATATATATATATA
>NC_068995.1:28840657-28847347 GCF_001194135.2 Octopus bimaculoides
TATTTGTGTGTTTGTCCGCCCCACCATCGCTTGACAACCGATGCTGGTGTGTTTACGTCCCTGTAACTTAGCGGTTCAGCAAAAGAGACCGATAGAATAAGTACTAGGCTTACAAAGAATAGGTCCTGGGGTCTATTTCTTCGACTAAAGGCGGTGCTCTAGCATGGCCGCAGTCAAATGACTGAAACAAGTAGAAGAATAAAAGAATAAAAGAACCAACAATTAGTTAACTTTATGATATAATAGAACACATTATAATCCTCAACCCACTCCCTCACACCTTTAAACCTTCTTAACAATGCCGACACCTCCCAGCCCCAATCCTAATATTCCGCCCAATCCCCGTAACCAATCTAACGAACCGGCTATACCGACTAGTGAAGGAGAGAATAATAGGAATAATATTGAGAGCTACTATAAGCTACAACCCAGCGGATGGCTCCCTCGCTACCATAAAAAATACCAGTCATAGCGCCGAGGCTAATACGAAATATAATATCTGGTGAATCTCAGGTAATCGAAAGCCCACAAGCTCTAACTTAGTGTCCTCTGGAAGTCTATGCAGCTATAGATCCCCTACCTTCTGTCCCCGGAAGATAGATGCCGCATGAAAAATATAGTATTTAAGCGTACGGTTCCACGGAAGAATCCAAGTATGTATATATCGGCTCGTGCAGCACCACTTTCAAGGTCAAAATTACTAACCACTATTCTAGCTTCAGATCTGAAACAAAAACTAATAATACATTTTTATCTAGGCTCATCCATTACCTAGAAAATAACTCAGATGTATATAGTTTAAAATGATCCATTGCTACTCATACCAAACCGTATAGCGTATAACAAACACGATTTCTGCATCACAGAAGTCTTATCTATTATGCAATGCAGCGACACCTTTAAAGAACGAAGCGACCCTATTCTTAATTGCCGGCGCAAATTATGTAATACCTTCTTAAGATACAAATAATACTACTTCCCCGATAATTCCCTTGCTAATCTTCCTATATCCCCTCCCACTTGAATTTCTTCAACGTATTTATAGCAGTTATTTTTTTGAAGCTATCTATATATTTCCTTAACTTTGTGATATCTTTATATCTTCATTTTGTATACAGAAATAAGCTTGCGCGCACGCGCGGATACCTATGCTGATACTATGGATATGCTGTGAGTATACGCATGCACGCGGGTACACAGATATGTATATTTACTATGAGGTAGTAAACGACTAACTTTAACTAGAACTACTATGTTCCCTTTAAAAATACAACCTTCAACACCTATCTCCTTCTTTTTCTTCCTCCTCTTCTTCTTTCTTAACAACTCCACCCGACCCCCACTCCTAAATTTTTGACCTCTTCCTTTTCATTTTTTTTTTGTTTTTCTTAGCCATTTCATCTTTTCTAAATCTCTTTCTGTATAAATGTTTAAGCATGGATGCACCTCGGTACCGATGTACTGTAGACACAGCAAAGTGGTCCCAGCTTAATATTCAGAAAGACTCTTCCCTTAAAGTCATTATCCATCTACATTAAATCAATCCTCTTTCCGCCCCCTTTCATTTTCTTTATTTTTAACAGTTTTAAACAAATTCCCCACCCCCAAATATTTTACCTTTTCGCTTTTCTTGCTTACTGACCATCTTATTTCTTCAGACATTTGTTTTTTATATTCTGTTTTTCTTTTTATTTGATTTTTCTACTCTGTTCTTCTGACTTCCCCACTCATTTCAAATTATATCTTCGAAGAATTAACTTGGGATTCCTTAACGACAATGTAGCCTTCATATGGTTAAGGTATCCTAGGCCTGACGAATAACTAGCTGTATACCTCTCGTTGAGTAACTATTATATCAGAGGATCTGCTAGCTAGTAAAGATATGTAGCCTGAGTTTGACCTACTCCACTCCCTCAGTTTGGATTTTTATTCGCATTCATAGCGACTCAAGTTGTTAACCGAGTTACACAATTTTGTTTTCAGCTTATCGAATTTCAATATGGGAAAAGCCTACAACCATAGCCAATAAATTATTAGTGTTCCTGAACGTTGATTTTTATACCTACCACGGACTGCTCGAAACTTACAAACTCTCTACGCTTAGATCATTAGATCTTATAATCACACACACACACGCACACATACATAGGGTTGGCAAGAAAGTAATTTCGTTTTTCGCAAATTGAGTGACAATTCTTTTGAATGACTTTTGTCAATGTTATGACTTTTTCCTTTAAACATTTGATAGCCGTTACTTTTAGCTTACTTTAGAAACAAATTGCGCATAATTTTGTTTACAACTGTTAGTTCAGTGTCAATTTTAACATGGAGTGCAAAAACGAACATTTTTGCATGGCACCTTGGCCAGATGTCTTCTACTTTAGCCTCGGGCCTACCAAAGCCTTGTCGATGGATTTGGTAGACAGAAACTGAAAGAAACACTTCGCATATATGCATATATATAAATATATCTATGTGTGCGCGTCTTTGTGTCTGTGCTTGTCCCCCACCACCACCGCATGACAACGAGTGCCGGTTGTTTATGTCCCTGCATCATAACAGTTCAGCAAAATAGACCGATTGAATAAGAACCAAGCGTAAGAAAAATAAGTATTAGGGTCAATATATTCGACTGCGGCCATGCGATGTCCCAGCATAGCTGCAGTCTAATGACAAATAAAAGAATAAAAGATAATAGGTGTACATACATATTAATCAGCACCGGGCTGACATTCATAATAAAAAAAGTCGAGACAGACGACAGCGTAATCAAGACTGAAGACAACGAACTTGAGGCTGACGTTGACGAGATTAACGAGATTCTGGAGAGGGGTTAATCGGTTACATCGACGCCAGTGGTCAAATAGTATTTAATTTATCGACCGCGAAAGAATGAAAGGCAATGTTGGTCACAACAGAATTTGAACTCAGGCCGTAAATACGGACGAAATGCAGCTAAGCATTTTGCTCTGTCTGCTAACGATTCTGCCAGCTCGCCGCCTTTATTGGTTTCAAATATTGGCACAAGGCCAGCAAAGATGAAAAGAAAAGACCTCCTCGGCAGAATTTGAACTCAGAAGGTAAAGACAGACGAAATGCTGTTAAGCATTTTTCCGGGCATGCTAACTATTTTGCCCGCTCGCCGCCCTAACCTGATTAGATATTAGTTTCAAATTTTGGCCCAAGACCAGCAATTTTAGTGAAGGAGTAACTCGATTAAATTGACTCCTGTGTTCAATTGGTACTCAATTTATAGACTCCGAAAGGATGAAAGGCAAAGTCGACCTGGGTGGAATTTGAACTCAAAAAGTAAAGATGGACGAAACGCCGTTAAGCATTTTGCCCGGCATGCTAACGGTTCTGTCAGCTCACCACCTTAAACCTGATTAAATATTTAAAAAAAATAAAGGATAGTTTAAACAGTATTTATTATTTACAATATGTAATGCTACTCGTCATTATAAATTGCATTATATAAATTATTGGTTACGCAACACTTTATATAATGCAATTTATAGAACAATACATTTTCTAGCTCTACTCTTGATCCCAAACTATATTCACGAAGGTGTTTATATTATTAGTTCATGCGTATCAAAACATGATTTACTTACTAATATTGAGTACTTCACCAAATACATTAGTGATGTTAAAAGTTGTACAATTCCAGCGGCGGCTTCGAAACTGATGTTGGCATTCACTAATTCCTATTGCTGCTCCTTTAGTAATGACTTCTAAAAGTTTGTCTTCCGTGTTGCACAAATCTCGCTGTCGTGGCAGTAAGAAATTGAGGCTCGAGCATCTTCTCTGTTTGCCATTTTGTTTAACTTCGACTGGAATTGTCTGGTATGAACTGGCCAGACCAAGGTACCTGCAATGTAACAAAGTTAAATAACAGTTCAAACAATGCTGTATAGAGGTATTGTTTTGCTTTTCTTTTTTTTTTTGTTATTACAGGATATGTAAAATATTGATTTAAAATTTTGGCACAAGACCAGTATTTTCTTCGGAGAAGTAAGTTGATTACGTCAACGCTTGTGTTTAACTTGTACTTATTTTATCGACGCCGAAATGATGAAAAGAAAAGTCGATCCTGGCAGCATTTGAACTCAGAACATAAAGTTTGAAGAAATGTTGCGAAGCATTTTTTCGGTATAAAGATTCTGCCAGTTCGCCGCAAGATAGCAATTGTATACGTAAGATATCAATTGGTGTCTAACATATTGTTCGCGGTTGTAATTATGGTTATATAGGAATTTTCCAAAAGATAGATGCTAACTGAGCTGAATAACAGAATCTTGAATTATGATCTTTGCTTTGAGCACCAGGGATATATAAGTTAAAACGTGTATTTTGCTTACTAAGAATGTTAGATATGAAAACGAAGGGCATCGGTAAGGTGAATGTAAAAGTTACATGTTTGATGCTCTCCAGTGTTCCATCGCACCAAAATACAATTATGGTTTCGTAGATTGATAAACAATATTCCCAAGTACAGTTTTATAATCCAAAAGTATCGTGTCCAAAGGCATTTCAAATGAATACTTATAAACTTGATCACAGAAGTAATTTTCATCATCCAACTATGTCGAAATATTTCCAGTTGACTAAGAAGGTAGGATGAAAAGTTCATAGTCAATTATGAAGGAGTAATGATAGAACTGTGAAAATCTTGCATGCCTTAATTTCAACCCTTCTTGATTATAACTACATTGTTTATTTCCAGGTAAACCGACTCTTCAAAGAAGACTTCAAATTTAACTAGTAACGACTTCTCTTGAAAATCGACAAAATTTGACATCATAGTGTTATCAAGTACCTGCAGAAACACGGTTTTGTTCCCAACGACATTCATGCCGAAAGGGTTGCAACATTAGGGGATAATGCTCCAGCTTTATTAACAGTGTAAAAATGGGCAGCTGAATTGAGGATTAAAAGGGAGAGTCTTGAAAATGTCCCAAGATTTGGACGTCCTGCATCTTCCACCACCAAAGAAAACATTGGTCGTGTTTACCACATGGTAATAGTTGACAGGCGAATGACTATAAATCAAATAGCCAATGCTATTAGCATATCTCGTGAGAGAGTTGGGAATATTCTACGCAATGAACTTGGCATGACGAAGGTTTTTGCTCGCTTAGTGCTACATCTTCTGACACTTGACCAAAAGCGCACCAAACTGATCACATAAAATCTGATATTGCTCCAAGCAGATCCAGTTGGTTTCTTTGAATGTTTCCTAAGCCAGGATGAGTGTTGGATTCAACACTTTGAGCCAGAGACAAAGAGACAATCCAAGCAATGAAAACCCCATTTCTTCTGTTTCAAAAAAGGTTAAGCTTGTTTCATCTGTAGGAAAAATTACGGCCTTAGTTTTTTAGTATGCAAACAGCATTGTGTTTATTGATTATCTTCAAAAGGGCCACCCTATCAATGAAGAGTACTATGCCATCTTGCTGAGGCAATGACGAAAGGCCATCAATACCAAATGCCCAAGTAAGCTAACGGAAGCAGTTTTATTTCATTAGGACAATGCTCCAGCACACAAATCCTTGGTTTCAATGGCTGCTATGCGCGACTGTGCTTCTGAACTGGTTGATCACGCCTATTCTCCTGATTTGGCCTCATCTGACTATCATCTGTTTCCCCAACATGGAAAACCCTTGGCTGAGAACCAGTATCACAGTGAGGATGATGACATATGTGCTGTTGATGACTTTATTTTACCAATCAATTTAACCATAACCGGTTGATTGCATACTAACTACCTGATAAAATCAAATACAGATTTTATCCTAAATTTTAAAAATATATTAAAAATATATTTCACCAAAACCCAAATTATTCACTGCTGAATGCTTCGTTATTAACACGTGGTCGAAATACACAGAACCAGATTTTTGAATTTTTATTTTGTATATATGTACCAACAGTGTATTTGCGCTGTAAAGCAGTTGTGTTCATGGGTACGTATATTTATTTGTGTTTATATGCATTTGGGTTGTATTACATTGATGATGGAAAAAGAGGTTTCTCCTTTAATCCTGAAATCAACTGATATGTAATTGAACCGTTTCATGAATCTGTTTCGTTTATTTGCACGTGGACGACGCGTGTTTATAGTTTTATGGTGATATCTTAAGGTAGTTTAGAGACATCTGGCGTTTTAGTCTAGCGTTCAGGTGAGCCTGTATACGTATAAGCTTGCCCTTAATATACATTTATAAATTCATTAATATAAACTTTACCGGTTGATTGCATGCTAACTACCTGATACACTCAAATACAGATTTTATCCTAAATTTTAAAATATATAGGCGTAAGAGTGGCTGTAAGGTAAGTAGCTTGCTTACCAACCACGTGGTTCCGGGTTCAGTCCCACTGCATGGAACCTTGGGCAAATGTCTTCTACTATAGCCTCTGGCCGACCAAAGACTTGTAAGTGGATTTGGTAGACAGAAACTTAAAGAAGCCCGTCGTATATATAAACATATATGTATGTGTGTGTGTTTGTGTATCTGTGTTTGACCCCCAACATCGGTTGACAACCGATGGCGGTGTGTTTACGTCCCCGTAACTTAGCGGTTCGGCTAAAGAGAACGATAGAATAAGTACTAGGCTTGCAAAGAATAAGTTGTGGGGTCGATTTTGCTCGACTAAAGACGGTGCTCCAGCAAGGCCGCAATCAAA
>NC_068995.1:28848203-28851183 GCF_001194135.2 Octopus bimaculoides
TATATATATATATATATATATATATGTATTATGTATATATATATATACATATATAAATATATACATATAGGTATATATACATATATATATACGTGTATATATGATAGTTGCCAACTCGGTTTCGAATAGACCCATTGCCTGATTTCTTTATGCCCTAAAATATCATCGACGAGTTGATGTGCACTGTGAAAAGCAATATGAAATCACACATTGCACAACCGCACATTGATTATTGATGGACAGGTGATTTCGAATGCATACTCTGCCATAAAGTATGCAGATCAAAAAGTGGCATGAAAAATGCATAGCAAAGTTCATGGAGCTGTAAACTATACAATCACCAAGTTTTCTTGCTCTAATTGTCAAAAAGCATGCAAGTCTTTGGCAGGCCTCAAAAGCCATATTTCATATTGGTTTTGATATTGCTCAGCCTTGGACAAATCTTTCTACATTCATCACGTGTAAGATCATCACGTTCATTAATGCTTGTTAGAACAAAATTGTTGTCACTTTTTCTCATCTTTCTTTTGATCTTTGCATGCTGCATTCTTTTCCTTTCAAATTCATTTTTTCCTTCATGCACAACTTTCTTCTCCTTTTCTCGACAATGAACTAAATCTTCCCAGTTGTCAATTGGAACATTTATCTTTTTCAATCCGAACTTCAGAAAATCTTTGTACCTCATCTTTGTTTTGTTGGACGGACGCTTACTTGTCACCAATTCTCCGTAAAAAAAGTTGTTTAGGCATTCTGTTGTCTGTCATTCTGACTAAGTGTCCACTCCATCTCAATCCGAACTGCAATAGCAAAGCTTCAATACTGAAGCATTTCCCTGTTTCAAGCACCTCATCGTCACTCACAAACATTTTCCAGCTGATCCTCAAAGTTCTTCTGAGACATTGTTGATGAAAACGTTCCATAAGCTTTAAATGCTTACAATACTCAGTCCAGATTTCGCAAGCATGCAATAAAGAGGTTAAGATACATGTCTAGACCATAGGCGGTCTTCCAGTTTGCCAAAAGCGAAACGGGCTTTCTGAATGTATAGTGACACTTCATCATCCAGATTCGCTGATATGTTTAGTGTGCTCCCTTAGTAAACAATTCCATACACGAAGATACCAGGTTCTATGTAAGGCATTCCTGGTGCTGGCTGAAACATGACAACAGTTTTGGTTAGATTTATGGTTAAGCCAAGTGCCTCACAAGCCATTGAAATTGCATTCATAAGATTTTGCATGTCCTCCTCAGTATGAGTGACAATATCACAATCATCTGCATAGAGAAGGTCTCTAATAAGAGTTGAGGACGTCCTTGATTTAGCTGACAGTCTTCTGATGTTAAAAAAATTTCCTGTTGTGCGATATCTGATATACATATACCTTTATAGGAGCCTTTGAAAGCCAATTGAAAAACTATAGTAAAATAGAGGGTGAAGAGAGTGGATGCTAGTGTGTCACCTTGTTTTACTCCATTCATGACAGAGATAGGCTCCGAGAGCTTTCCATAAATGTCGATCCTTACTTCCATGCCATCATGAAACCGCTTCAGTATAGTGAGAAACTTAACCGGGCATCCAAGTCTCCTCAAGATCTCCCACAAGGCAGTTCGATTACTTTTCCTGTAAATGCCGTGCAGACAAGATCATGGTAACAGTGCCCCTAACATTTCTGAACCAACTCTGTGATTCAGGAAGAATCTCATTTGCTACATATATCTGCAGCCGGTCCAACATTATTCGTGATAAAACTTTACCGATTGTAGCAAGCAAATACCACGAAAGTTATTGCATTCATCCTTCTTGTCCCTAACCCTTGAACACAACTTCCATGATTGCATCCTTCCAGTCTTTTGGCATTACTTCATTTTTCCATATCTTCTATATTACTACTGTTCAACATTTAGACTACCAAATCCCAGTGCTTTGCCATTTTTCAGCTTTGATACTGCTTTTATTGTTTCCTCCACTGATGGGGTGTCATCTTAGCATTCAATGGGTGCATTCTTTGCAATTATATCAATACTTTTTTCATCAACAACTGATGGTCGATTCAGAAGTTCATTGAAATGTTCCTCCCATCGTTTTAAGATGTCTTTGGGCTCCTATTCTTCAAATGAACCAAAGTAGAACATCGTGGCCCGTACACCTCACAAAGGAGAGTATATAACAACTTAGTGTTCTTAACATTGGAAGCAGCCTGTATCTCTTCTGCTTTCTTCCGCCACCAAATATCCTGCATGCCTCGAATCTTTCTTTGCACATCTGCTTTTATCTCTTTGAAAAAAGCTCTATTTTGGTCAGAATCATTTGCCAGTAATGAATGCAATGCTTTTCGTTTTTCTTCCAACAAATGTTGAACATTCCTATCACTTTCATCAAACCAAGCTTGATGTTTCTTCTTCATTACACATAAAACTTCTTTACCTAAATTGTATCGTTGTCCTCTGAAGTCCATCAACTCATCTGTCCAATCCAAATTTTCGTTCTTTTTTGCTGAAATTCTGCTCTAACTGTTTTATCCTTATGGATAAGTAATGTGAGACAATAGTTTCACTTTTAATAATTTCACTATTAATAGTTTTACTATGTATATATTATATACATTGTGGAAGTATTAATAGTGAAACTATTAAAATTGGAACTATTATCTCACAATACAATGGAGATGTTATTGTTTCACTTTTGACACGTAATACTAAAGCAGTGCAAGAGATTGTTTCAGGCTTCATTAGGCATGAATCTTTTAGTCCATGACACTCCATCGATCCTAAGTAGAGTATGTGTAAAATTTGAATGAAATCGGTTGGGTAGTTCTCGAGTTTTAGCGATGCACACATACATGCAGACAGACAGACAGATAGACACACATTCTCAGTTTTATATATATATAGATATGTATATATATAGATATATGTATGTATATATATATATGTATATATATATATATATATATATATATATATATATATATATATATAT
>NC_068995.1:28851728-28852855 GCF_001194135.2 Octopus bimaculoides
TAGGGACAAAATCCAAAATTACAGGTAAAAAACTCAATTAAAATCAATTTATAAAAAATTAAATTGAGCCTTATAGATAAAGTATATATAAAATATATAGTTTTAGGGAAAATAAAATTTTCCAGTAATATATTATTTACGTAGGGTGACTGTGTCTACTTCACGAGGGCTGTTCATAGAAAGACTAAAAGAGTAAGCGAAACAAACTAGTCCCACCACCACTTCAGCATCAACATCATCATCACTAGGATTGCTTTCAACACTCTTATCACCATAAAGAGCCTAATCATCATCATCATCATAATGATACTATTCAACAACGCCGAAAATAGCAGACGACATCATTGTACAGTACAGCACACTACGCTCCACAAAACAGGTCTATACACATGCCCAAAACACAGTCACGTCTCATCTCAAATTCAGCGGTGTGATGTAACAGAACCGCTAATCCATAAGTAAACCAGCCGTGCTTGAACTTACTTTGGAGCAGAGAGATTAATAGAATGCGGGTTTATTAAATAGAACTAATCAATTTCCTAACCGGTTCAGTCCTCATCCAATGCTATCTCCGACTGGTAGAACAATTCCTCAACACATACTTTCCTTAATTCACTGCCACTTTTACTCTTGTCTCTAGCAATATTTGTGTCTGCCACCACTGTCATCACTATCAACATCACCATCAACTATACAAAAACAATATCAACACCTCAGAGCAAAAGGAACACAATGAAGGAAAGATGGGAAGGAGTCGACGGAATAAAGCTCAGAAAACATCTAAGCCAATATCGTAATGCAATGTTTACTGAGGAGAAAATTGGTAAATATTGTCAATATATTATTAATTCACCGCTGAAAAAATTTCATGGAAACAGGAAATAATTTCGACAATCCTACCACAAACCTACTTCTAGGTCTTTGTTCGAATAGAATAAGTATCGTTAGCTGCACAGCATATGACGTTGATGAAATATATTAAGAAACAAAAAAAGAGACCGAACAACTATAATACGTTAAGACTTCAATAATCTACTTGGGTGGAGATGAAATATGTACATGTTTGTATATATGTATGCATGTACATATTGATATGTTTGTATATATATATATATATATATATATAT
>NC_068995.1:28853349-28856272 GCF_001194135.2 Octopus bimaculoides
ACATAGACATCAGCCTTCTGCGTTCACAACGTCTACATAGGTACACACTCACACAAACATGTGTACGTACATGCACACAGGCACACACAAACATATATGTATGTACGTACTCATATATACATACATATCAACACACACACGCACATATATATATATATATATATATGTATACGCAACCTCATCATCATATACACATAGGTGAAGAAGGTGTGTCCATGAAAATTGCACATATGCACAGGACAGTCTTACGCTCATATACATACTCGTACATATACACATAAACATATATATACACACATATACATATCATATATATACATGCATATACATACACACACATACACGCTCACACAATTATTAAGGTAACAAGATTATGAAAAAGTATATACAAAAAAATATTAAAAATGAAAACTTAATGAAAGCTAAAACATGGGAAAGTTTGTTCAGGAACATAGTAGAAATGTGCATTTTAGCAGCCGTGCATTTGGGCAGCCCCAAAACGTAAGAGGTATTTTGTGACATGTGGACATGATCCAAAGAGTTCAGTTCTTGAATCTAAACATGTGTCAGGGTCTAAGGAACTTTTCTAGATGAGGCATCTTTCCATATTACAAAGACGGCACTTACCACTACCGTTGGTATAAGGTTTACACTTGGCTAAGATCTTCCAGTAAATCCTGTAGTTGACAACTTATTCTTTTAAGAACCATATATAACTGGATAATTTGGTAGTCTTTCGTTTATTCTAGTCTCTGAAGCTTAAGGTGTAATTGTTGAATATTGCTTTGAAATTTCCCTCTGTGAGACCTGCATATCTCTTGGATGAAACTGTATTATTAGCATTCGTGGAATTTTTAGTGGATTCATAAATGATGGCATCGATCATACAGGCTCCATTTAATGGGCACAGCTCTTTATCCTTTCAGGAACTGCCGGCTTTGTGGTGTTGTGTTGTATTGTGCGTAATTATGCTTTTAAAGTTTGGGGTGGAACTAAAACTAATTTTTAGGTTATACATATTAAAGAGTTTTCTACATTTGTGATGTATTGGAAAATGTCTATCTATAAGTGACAAGAATTATTTACCTATATTAAAGGTCACTTCTGGGGAGTAAGGGGGTGAGAAGTAAATAATTTTCCTGTGTCTGTGTTTCCTTTTCTTTATTTCTGGTCTAATAGTAGGGGTGTAACCTATTTCCTCTTTAAATCCACTAGCTTTAAGGGCATTAAATCTTTAAATCCTCTAGCAGTTAAGGGCAAAGTGGGGGAATCATTATTAAATGTGTTTATATTGGAGGAGAGGCTAGAACTTCTACTAATATTCTTAACTAAATTCTTAAACACTATGGGGTGGGGTTGCAGGAACCTACCTTAAATAAATATTCTTTTGTAAAACTAGAGATACGTCAAGTAAATTTACAACCGTGTCAGGTTGGTGTCTATTGTTATGCTAAGATCGAATGTTTTCATAAGTTGGATAATACCCTTCTTTAACCGATCTTGCGCTGGTCCATTGGTATTCTTAGTTAAAACTAGAGCATCGTCCCTAACTCTTCGTTCCGGCATTCGAAACTCCGAGTACTATAATGACAACCTTTTACTGTTTGTTCTAATTTATAACACACACACACACACACACACACACACACACACACACACACACACACACACACACACACACACACACACACACACACACATACACACAAATAAACATATATAAAAGTAAGCAGAGTTAGCAGTTGGAATAACTGTCTAAGGGATAAGAATATCCGTTCTTACTACCGGTATCAATTACCTATGCTAACCCTGGGCATGGGTATACAAGCACACTATGCTCATAGGGTACAGGTAATTACAGAATTAACACAAGTTTATCAGGAATCAAATTTAAAATAAGCAAAAAATGGAGAAAACTTTTGAACAACAAACAGACAAATTGACCCATATCGGTTATTTTCTAATACAAAACTTAACATTGCTTACGGCTGTTTCGGCTGCCAATGTCAGTGTTCACTCTGATGAAGCTCCATGTAATAGATCGAATGTGCTATAAAGATGACGAATAGTATTTTCGGAAATTGCTTTGTAGGCACCGACTGACATTGGCGGCTGAAACGGCCGTAAGCAATGTTAAGATAGTTTTCTCCATTTTCTTCTTATGTTTTATATATATATATATATATATATATATATATATAAAACGAGATGTCATGATGCGGAAAAGGAGGAAAGGAACTGGAAGAAGGTGGCGCCAAGCGTCATAAAAAAGTATTGATAGATAACGTTCGAAGTATAACCAAACCCGCTATACGTCGTCTGGCTCGCCGAGGTGATGTGAAACATATTTCTGGCATTATCTGCATATATACATACATATATGTACATACCTAAATATATGTATGTATACATACATGAATATATGGGTACAGGACATAAAAAAAAAACGTAAACAGAATGAGAAACGAGAACATAGAAATAAAAAACATAGAAAACGAACTTTTTTTCGAACAACGAAAAAAAGCAAACAGAGGAACGAGACATGCAACATAAAGCACATTCCCTTCATCAGGGGACAACTGATGAAGGAAATAGATAGATAGATAGATAGATAGATAGATAGATAGATAGATAGATAGATAGATAGATAGATAGATGGATGGATGGGTGGATGGATGGATGGATGGATGGATGGATAAATAGATAGATAGATATAACTTACTTGGAAAAGGATGCATGGATTTCGATCATATAATAATATAAATAATATATAAATATATGCACATATACATACATATATGTACATTCCTAGATATATATGCATGTATATATACATATATATGTAGGAATGTATATATATATATATATATATATATATGTGTGTGTGTGTGTGTGTGTGTGTGTGTGTGTGTGTGTGTGTGTG
>NC_068995.1:28856479-28859073 GCF_001194135.2 Octopus bimaculoides
ATATATATATATATATATATAGGGAAACATTATTTAAAATAATTTATATCAGTAGCTAGCATGCGTAAGAAAATGTCAGTAGACATAAATATTTTTATATATATGAGTGTATAGATTATTAGTTTTAATAATTTTTACCCTTTATCTAAATATTTTAATTATTCGGTCAGATAATACACTGTTGAATTTATATTCATTGCTGTATTATTCTGGCTCGGCACAATGATTGAGGTCATTTGATTTGAATTCTTGATGTGTAACCATGAAACTCAGTATGCACGTGTTTCTTTTGTGTTTCGGTACGTATTCGAGTTTTTAAATTATATCTCCAAGTGAATCTACCAAAGATCCACGGATGGGTGATCCATCAATTAATTAATTAATTGAATGATTTATTTGATCACTAATGGTGAAACTTCGGAATATAGAATTGACTGATATTTTAATTGTCCTGCTCACTTACAATCAAAGTGTCCTAAATAAGAATGTTTCATCGTGGTTTGGGAATTTTACTGCACTTTTTAGCATGTAAGAATTTTTTTAGCATGTAGCATTTTTTTGTGAATTCTCCCCTCTCTAGATATAGATATAGATATAGATAGATATTGATACATACATATATACATACATACATACATACATACATACATACATACAGACAGACAGGTAGATAGATAGATAGATAGATAGATAGATAGATAGATAGATAGATAGATAGATAGATAGATCTACATAGATAGATAGACACGTCTTTTTTGAAAGCTGTATTAAATCTTTCCGCTATAGGTACAAGGCCTGAAACTTTTTGAGAGGGCGATAGTCGATTACATTGATTTCAATGCTCAAATGGCCAAATGATACTTAATTTTCGATTTCGGACGGATGAAAGGCAAAGTCGACCTCGGCGGCATTTGAACCCAGAAGGTAAAGACAGACGAAATGCCACTAAACGTTTTGTCTGTATAGTGCTAGTTTTTCATTTTTTTACCCAATACAAAGTTAGTCTATTGCAGCACTCTTCTACTTATTTTGAAAATCTGTTGACTTATATCCGGCATTCCAAGCGTCAAATGCTTGGTGCTCTACAATGTCACTTTTATTCTGACCATTGAATTCCTAAAATGAATAAGAGACTGCCATTAGAGGATGTCATTGAGGTTACTTATACTGAGCTCTGGGTTCATAGTTGTGCATGTATGGAATTACTATTAACATTACCATTATTATCTAAAGATATGTATGTATAAAGTACCACTTTGAAGATATGACAGTAAAGAGTACATCAGCATATACAACACTAAATAGAAAGCAAAATGATCCCTAAATCTTCTAAGACACATTTACGCTCTGCCCGAAAAAAGAATAACATAAAAATAATTCCAGGAACCAAGAAAAGAAAAAGAAATCAAGAAGATTTAAACAATAATTCGTCTTATTGAAAAAAAAAAAAATCAGGAATCGTATGCAGTGCAATCGTGGCGAGTTATAATAAATGTGTCACTATCTCAGTTTATCTCTGCCTGGCTGAGAAACACAAACGGAAATTCGTTGAACATTGACAGAGTTATGGCGTTATTCGTTTATCAATAGTTCTGATCTTCTTAAACTAGATCTTGGTTCTCCTTTTGGTAATTTCTTCTCCATTTATGCATTGGTTGTTGTTATAGATCATCCATAAAGATGTCTGTAGAAAAAGCAACGAGAAAAGCCTGTCGCATTCTTAATAAATACAGTCTGTATGATGAAGGAGAATATATGACATAGAGATTGTGTGTGAGGGGTGCGCTGACGGTACAAGTGATCGAGGTTAATTGAAGTGTTATGAAAATGTGAAATTGTGCCGATTACGGTGAATAAATGACTTGTGAATGGAGACAGTACACGGGTAAGGTCAATTAAGGGAAATATGTCTAAAGTATATGTTGCTGACTTGAGACAAGTGTGGAACATTTAATGTACGATGGTTTTATCATAAGATGCAGTTTTATGGTTAGTGATACATCCAACGAAAGAAAACTAAGAAGAGAAATGTGGAACATTATGATAAATGAAGATAACCTTTGCAAAGATCGCGTTTTACTCTTTGAACTCTATGTCTTAATTGTAGCAGCTGTCCGACTAGCATTGGTACTGATGAGAGAAAGGCCAGAATATAGAATGTAATAGTGAGAAGTAGAATCTATTTTATTTACATTTGAAACAACCGTTATCTACAATTTCCTACTCCATTCTTGATATTTTATCGTTAGAACTATATAATACTGAGAAAATAAGGTTTTGTTCTTTCATTTATTTTATACAACTTTTTTTTTATAATAGCATAGTTTGTTGCAGGTTTCCAGCCAGCTAATCACTGGTTCACTGCATTTCTGAGAATGACAAGAAAAATTGTTGGTGCTTCGTTTCTCGCGGATTCGTCGATATACATCGGTGAAAGAGAAACTCATACATGCAAACACACATATACGCACACTCATATACACGAGTGGAATGTGATAAACAGAAATTTGACGTGTGTGTGTATGTGCATGTCTATACACATCCATCAATATATGAATGTATGTATGTATGTATGTATGTATGTATGTATGTAT
>NC_068995.1:28859901-28863678 GCF_001194135.2 Octopus bimaculoides
ATATATATATATATATACATAGATACGAAACAAATAGTGAAGGGTTATCAATCTGGGCAAAATACTTCATAAGCTCTTTGTTGGCACACCAGGCTAACAATATTACTTAGATTAGTGAAGAACTCCAGGTAATCTTTTGGTAGGGTCCAAGGTTATGGTTCATCAATAGTGATATATAAGTAACAAGTTGAAAATAATAGTCATTACATATTATTCCTTTATTGGAGCAAATTTGGCTTACAGCTGTTTCCAGTATTCATTATAGGTACATTACTGATAGGTTTACTGAAATGGTCAGTTGATCAATTGAGGCAAATTGAACGACTCAAGAAAATTAAAGCTACTTTCGTCATAGCCATTTCTGGTTGTAACAAGCAGAGCACTGGAAGAATGGCTATGTGTGAGGAAGGTGGGAGGGGAAGATGGGAATGTTTAAGTAGAATAGAGAACAGGGGAGACAGGTTACAAAGGGGTGGAGGTAGGTAAGGAAATGGTACAGGAGTCACTTACTAGAGGTAGGGGCATTGTAAAGCCAAATTTAGAAGAGGGATAGTCTAAACATTAGTGTTTATAGTCAGGTCAGAACCCATTACCATATTAGCAATGCATATAAGTTTGATATTCTCCAGCTATTGTGTTGAAAATTTATATGAGCTTTTCATGGATATGGTCAGTTTAAGACAGTGATGTTCCGTTTTTATTCAGCATAGTGGGGGAATAATCTTAGAAAATGAGTCTATTTGCAGTCATATTGTAGGGGTCATGAATGCTCTCTAACCTATATACAAACAGCTTAAATTTATTATTGATATTTATGTACTTGGTTGGTCTCTAAGATACTTTTCCACTGTCAATATGGGTGCATGAGAAAAATTTAGCGAGAAAGAGCTAAGGAGATTGCGAGACAGATATAGAGATCACGAGAGAGGAAGAGATGAGAGAAAGACAGGGAGGGGGAGAAGAGAGAGGGGAAAAAAGAGAGAGAGAGAAATGTGAGAGACAGAGAGGCAGATCATTACAAATATATAGATTTGCCTAATATACGACATGAAACAGATGAGAAGAAGAGCTTACTTTGCAGTACAGTTTAATAGGAATATGTTGACTAATAAAGTTACAACAACTAAAATATGAAGGGATACTTGACTTCCATTCGGAACGTATGAGAGGTAAATCATTAAGAGGCAATATTTCCCCTTCCTGCTTGTTACAATGCTTTACTGTAGAATGCAATGTAATAAGGTGATTTTATACTTTCAAATTTATTACAATATATCATTATATATTTACCTTTCTGTGTAACACAATGACATTAGATAGTATGGGTGCTAAATATATGCACTAAACTAATATTATGCATTCGTGTGGGTGTGTACATGCGTATATGTATACGGGTACACACACACGCACATATATACAATGGGGATTGCACAAACATCTTCTCTTGAACTCTTCTTCGCTATCGCTCTCTTTTTCTCTATGTTCTTTCCACAACCTCCTATTTTCCACTTATTCGTCTGCTGTTAGCGAAAATATAACATGATCACATCATAGTGTCTGATTAATGATTAAGATAAGGATCCATTGACTAATTTAATACTGCGAATAAAATATTCAAAATTCATTGAAAACAGCCGACAAAACGATTTATCAAATGACGCGTTTATTTGCACTAAAGCAAATGATGAAGCTATTTGCAGCCGACAGCTTCTTCACCATAATTCCAACTGAGTGGCATTGTTAGAGCTTGGTGAAGCCTGCAGCGAAACCTATCCATCAAATGAAAGCTCAATTAAGAAGATTCTAAGTGATAGATTGAGATACACTGTCGTGTTTAGAGAGGAAGTTCCACCTACAATGAAATATACAGTGTTTATAAAACTGCCGTCATCACTTGCTCCCTCGTTTGCATGAATTTTTATTACCGCGTTGAGTAAGGTGGGCGATGATGATGTCTGGTATAAAGAATGTGTTGGGAGTTCAGGTTGGGTGGCAAGTAATAGGTGGTAAAAGGGCTGAGAGGAAGGATGCCGTAGTGGTTTAATGGATGATTCTCTTTTCAGTTATAATACTATACTGTGCATTTTATACATACATAAATACACACAGAAGTAGTTACATATGTATATATAAAAATATATATCTTGTATATATAAATATATATACATTACGAGTGGCTGTGTGGTAAGTAACTTGTTTACCAACCACATGGTTCTGGGTTCAAACACACTGCATGGCACCTTGGGCAAGTGTCTTCTACTATAGCCTCGAGCCGACCAAAGCCTTGTGAATGGATTTGGTAGACGGAAACTGAAAGAAGCCCGTCGTATATATATGTATATATATATGTGTATGTATTTTTGAGTGTCTGTGTTTGTCACCCCAACTTCGCTTGACAACCGATGTTAGTGTGTTTACGTCCCCGTAACTTAGCGGTTCGGCAAAAGTGACCGACAGAATACTACGCTTACAAAGAATAAGTCCTGGGGTCGATTTGCTCGACTAAAGGCGGAGCTCCAGCATGGCAAAAGTCAAATTACTGAAACAAGTAAAAGAATAAGAGAATATATATATATGTACACACACATATACATATATATACTAGTGATGCAGTGTTTCAGGATTGCAACGAACTGTACCGATCTAATGTAGAATGAATATAATAATAGTAATAATAGCAATATTTCTTCGATGGAATTTATAAACATCTAATGCATCGCTACACGCGTTTCCTTAAAAGTCATTTGATTTGCGGAAACGTGCGTAGCGATGTATCAAATTTTTATAAATTCCATCCAAGAATTATTATTATTATTATTATTATTATTATTATTATTATTATTATTATTATTATATATGAATGAATAAGTGAGCTGGAAAAATCGTTAGCACGCCGGGTGAAATGCTTAGCGGTATTTTGTCTATCGCTATATTGTGAGTTCAAATTCTGCCAAGATTAACTTTGCCTTTCATTCTTCCGAGGTCAATAAGTTAAGTACCAGTCAAATACTGGGGATAAACGCGATTGACTGTCCCCCTCGCCACAAAAATTCAGGCCTTGTGCATATAGTAGAAAGATTTATTATTATTATTACTATTATCATATATATATATATATATATATATATATATACACACACATAGTATATAGCCTTTAAGCAACTGACCCCGGATCGGAAGGTCTGCAAAGAGATCTCTGACTTGTTTGGGAGAAGTTTTTGCAATTGCTTCCTCCAGAGTCACATCCAATGATGATCATATTCGTCGCAAAAAATCATGTAAAAAAAAATCGCCGAAAACAGTCACAGTAATGAAAACATAGGAATCCAAGATTTCAAGATTGCAGGTCCGGATTCTGCCGGAATGATTTTAATTTACTCACTGAGTTAGCCTTTAGTTATAAAAAAAATGTTATAGTACATAAACAATTGTCGCAAAAAGTCATGTAAAAAAATTCGACGAGAATCCAGAATTTCAGGATTGTGGGTCCAGATTCGGCCCGGAATATTTTTAATTTATTCACGGAGTCAGCCTGATTCCAAAATAGTATGATATGCTGGGCTACGGTCTTTAGGAGTAATGTTGAAAAAGTGCGATACACTGACACACTGACATTCACATCTATTATATTATATTATTATATTAAATTATATGAAGGCGGCGAGCTGGAAGAATCGTTAGCACACCGTGCGAAATGCTTAGCGGCATTTCGTCTGCCGTTAAGTTTTAAGTTCAAATTCCGGCGAGGTCGACTTAGCCTTTCATCCTTCCAGAATC
>NC_068995.1:28864494-28866760 GCF_001194135.2 Octopus bimaculoides
CAGACACACACACACACATATATATATATATATATACATATACATATATACGACGGGCTTCTTTCAGTCTCCGTCTACAAATCCACTCACAAGGCTTTGGTCGGCACGAAGCTATAGTAGAAGACACTTGCCCAAGGTGCCACGCAGTGGGGCTGAATCTGGAATCATGTGGTTGGTAAGCAAACTACTTACCACACAGCCACTCCTGCGCCTTTGATTAATTTTAATATATATACATATGGTTCATATGTACAGAAAACAAAAGACAGAGACAAGTGATTGAACAAGAAGGTGAATTAGTTTCTTCCAGCTTCTGTCACCCAAAACTACTCACAAGGCTTTAGTTGGCCCGAGATTATAGTAGAAGTCTCGCCCGAGGTGTCACGCAGTGGAACTGGAACGGGAGCTATGTGATTGAAAAGCAGGCTTCTTACCACGCAGCCACGCCTGTATCTACATAAATCTTGTATGCACTTGTCACTGACTAGTTTTATGATAGAAAGAAATTTATTTTGAGCTAAGTTGTAGCCATTGTGAAACTGAGCAATCTATTCGTTGCATTTGTGGCATTTGGTATAGAGCTGATTTGATGAAGTCAAATAGCAAGATTCTTTCATTCAATAAGTATTTGTAAAATATAAAAAAGGATTATAGAGTGAACCAAAATAATTAACATTACAGAGCTAATGAAACTGAACAATCCTTCGAATATAATGACGAAGAAGTGGTTTGTTAGCTAATGTGTAACAAGGAGTGCGAAGATTGCTGCCGCCGAATTGGTACTAAAGGTATATTTCAGGAGACACAAATTGAAATCTAACAGGAACATTATGATAAAAACTTATTGATGTGGAATTCAAAATTGTGTAATTCTAGACAAAAAACCTGAAGTAACAACTGTTAAAGTTATATTATTTCCATACAGTAAACATTATTTTTCTTGGAGATTTGCTAACCCTAACTTAATGTGATTGAATTTGAACATAAGTTACCCGCCATTTACATTGATATGCTCCATTTCTCTTCCCATATTATATTCCTGGAACAACATGATGTCCTCAGCAAAACACTCACAGCTTGATGTTGCTGCCAACGGAAGGTATTGCATATAATTATCGCACCAATATGTTTATTTTCCTAGGTTTTTAAATGGACTGTATAAATGATTCATCTGGATATTTAGAAATAATGTTCTACCTATTTCCTCTTTTGGCATACCAGGTGGTGTTTTTCTTATTTCATAATTACAGAATTCCTTTATGGAAATATGTATAACTGTTTTGTTAATTGCAACTGTTGAAAACTTGTCTCTTAACAGATTAATTTGATTCTTAAAATGGCATAGAAGCAAACACTTTACAACCATATCCACTTACATACGAATGAGTGGAAGTAGTGATATACATTTCTAAGTTATAGTTCAAGTAAGGAAACGCCCTTCTAACAGAAAACCGATTTAAGTCTACATCAAACAGCGAGGCCGGATGATTTCCACAACGCTTCATACATAGACATATTTAAAACGTATGAACAAAAACAAATGCTAAAATATTAAATCCTGGTTTCTGGAAGTCAGTAATTGTTTATAAACAAGAGAGACATGTTTATAGGTTTCATACAAAATATATAATCTTGGCATAAAGATGGTTCCTTGTTGTTAAGATTCAGACGATAACTCGTTATATTCAACAATCTTTTATGTTTAAATGAGAAATGTATGCAGCAGCAGCAGCAGTATCAGCAACAACAACAACAACGAATGCCCTGATGCAATACTGACTCGCATGGCTTCTCATCTTAACTGATTGGAAGTGTTATCATGTACATGTTCTATCTTGGTGTAAAAGATGGGCTTCAACAAATATTCTGCTCAATACTACAGATTTGCTTTTCACCTGTTTGACATTAACCGGTTGTGTATGTCCGTTGATGGCTGACGATATGTGTATCTCTGATCACGAACAGAAGTAGTAGGGGAGCATCATAGCCATATGTTGAGAGGAATTCTTTGGAGTTTGAATAATTCACCGCTGGAAATATGGGTGTTTCGTTCAACATCCTTAAACAACCCTTATTGAGGGAACTTTTGTGCGAGATGGGCTACTCGCTCAAAAGTTGGGGGTAAAGAGCATCGAAGGCCGGATATAATAACCTTTAGGAGGGACAAGCAAGAGTGCCTAATAATTGACGTGGCAGTGTCAGGAGATCAACGTATTATCATGAAAGAAAGAGAAAAGAGTAATAAATATGGCGACCTGAGAATTGA
>NC_068995.1:28866770-28867111 GCF_001194135.2 Octopus bimaculoides
ACATATAATAATAATAATAATAATAATAATAATAATAATAATAATAATAATAATAATAATAATAATAATAATAATAATCATAATAATAATAATAATAATAATAATAATAATAATAATAATAATATCTGTAAGTATGAGAACATGGAGAACCACACTGACGTTGAACAATGACAATGAATCTCTAAATGCTGGAGATGTAAGAATTTCATGTGGCATTTTCCAGGGTGACTCACTATCACCACTCCTCTTCTGTCTAGCCCTAATACCGCTCTCAAAATTGCTCAATGATGCACAGTATGGTTATAAAATATCTGATAAAAATATAAATCATCTCATTTACA
>NC_068995.1:28868710-28873092 GCF_001194135.2 Octopus bimaculoides
TGGGTGAGACTTGGATCCAACTTGTACAAATGCAAAACAAAAGTCAAACATAAAATAATAATAATAATAATAATAATAATAATAATAATAATAATAATAATAATAATAATAATAATAATAACAGAAAATTGCACTACTGTGCACTGCACACCTCCTACGCAAAACACTTTGAATACAGTAAAAATAAGAGCATCACAGCAAACCACAGGACATACCCAAGGTACACAGAGCTGCGCTCGGTAGTGAAGTGAAAGCACGTTATAAAAATAAAACTACTGATTAATAATAATAATAATTTACCACTGAGAAAAATCTCTCAATGGCAAATACCCAAAGAGAGCTAATAATGCCGATATTGACAAAGCCCTTACCCATCAATGGTTGGTGTCTTCTGGCTTAAAATCAGAGACAGAAGGGTTTATCATAGCAGCCCAAGATCAATGCCAACCCACAAGAAGCTAACAGGCCAACATCTTAAAGAACGGCAGTAGCCCAACATGTCGTGTATGTAAACAACAAAATGAAGCAAGTGGCATATGATTGATCCTTATTTTGCTTCATGGGTTTGATCTTCATGATGTGTGTACATGTCATGCAGGGAGCTGAATGCTGGACTGACTATCATCTTCTTTGTGCAAAGTTGAAGTTTATTATAAAACCGAATGTGAGATGCAATGATGTGATGCAAAGAAATCAAATGCAACTCGTCTGAAAAATGATGCTATTAAGGAAGAGTTGAGGAAGTGCATGGACAGCATTCATTTCAATGAAGCAGAAGAATAGGTTTCCTGAGATACAGGATACTTGGTGGAGGAAGAAAGCCGATTCAATCTGCATCTGACGCCGACAATATGAAACTGTACAACTTGTTGCGGTAAGTTTGCAGGTTACGCGGAACATTTTGGAAAAATGTGGGAATCACGGTAATTTTGTCTGCTGGGGGATAAGCTCTCTAATCCAATTTTGATCGAAAATGAGGAAATACCAGCGCTAACTGTTTGCATTATACTTTTCTATGGCTCTTCATAGCTTTTGAGGTTTGCCTACATGGGGTCTATATCAGATACTAAAACTTATGTAGCATGTAGACTGTAAGATGGCTTACTACCATAAAGGCACAAGCTTGTAAAAATGGCAGATGGCAGCAACACCTAATTAAGTCTCGTCTAATGGTCACTTTGCTCATAGGTTTTAATTATGTAAATTTTCTCATTTACTACATCAAATACATTCGCACCTTCTTTTCTATAATTTTTTTTCCAGCAGGCGACTCTGTAATTTCTTCCTATGTTTAAATCCTTGACCTGCAGTCATGTTCATCTTCAACTCGGAGCGGCATTAAGTACCTGTACAATACTGTGTATAATGCAATTGAATTCATCACTCTCCTAAAAACATTAAATCTTGTTTTATTTATAATATTAAGACACTTGTAGATACTATAATTGTAATTGCTAGCGAGACACTTGGAAATTCCTCGTTTTATGAATACTTTTATTTCTACTTTGATGCATAAATTTATCGATCTTCATAACATTGTTTCCTTAAGTAGACGATTAAGACAATGATTTTGTTTCTATTTAAGGTTGTTAAAATTGTAACACTGGAAAACACGCACAATAACATTCATATATAATTATTGTAATTGTTATAATTACAATTAGCATTCATCATTATGATCATTTTTACTATTCAAAATTCATTACTATACTCACGATACATTCATAACACAACTAAATGCAGTAACGTAATACAGGCCTATTACATCTTTCTTTTGATAAAAAAATAAACATGAAGAATAACACCTTGGGCTCCAAGACAGAAAATATTGTTTCTGGTTACCCGCCAGGAATGTGAATGATTGATGAACGATGATAGAAAATATAGTAGCCAAAAATATTTTTCCAATCTTGAACGCATCAACAAAAGCACTAACACAACAGTCAACATTATAACAACATGTTTACAACGATATTAACAATGATATACGATGCAATGTTATACCGATACTGTTGTCAAGAGCGTTATTTGCATTTTTTAAATTTTCGTACTCCTTCAATTAAACTTTATATAAACTCTGTCATCATTCAGTCTCTGTCTTTCTCTTTCTCTCCTCTTCATTTAACTCTACATCTCTCTTTTTTTTTTCACTTAAATCTTACTTCACACCGTCAGTTTTATTTTGTAAGAACTCTCACTAGCTCTCGCGTGCGCATGCACACACATACATATACGCTATACGTATGTATGTACCCGTGCATACTTGTGTGTAAGAGCTATCAATTAGTGACCAGAATAATTTCATTTAGTGGAAAAGGAAAAGGCGGCTGGTGGTGAAACTCTAGTAAATATCTATGACAAATTTTATTTCTTCAAGAGGACAAGAGCTCACAATCGCCGATGAGTCACCCATACAGATACACACACCTATAAGGTCATGTATGCTTTTGTGAATATATGTATGCATATATTCACAAAAGCACACACGCAAAGGCACCAGCGCAAGGAAAGCACATATATACATACACACTTATATAACAGTAGGTAAGAAAGGACGAGTCAATTATAATTTCCGCAGTAAGGGGTTGGTAATTTAGTTTATCGACTACAAAAAGATGAAAGGCAAAGTTGACACCAGTGGGATTTTCATGCAGAATATAAAGAGCTGGAACAAATACTGCAGATAGTTTTGCCCGATGTTCTAATGATTCTGCCAGTCCCTACCCTAGTATGGTTCCTAATTTAGGCACAACACCATCAGTTTTAGGGGAGGGGGCTGTTCAGTACCATCGACTCCAATATTCAAATGGTATTGTATTTTATTAACCTTAAAACATGAAAGGCTAAGTTGACCTTCACACAGATTTTGAATATAGAACGTAAAGAGACGGAACAAATACCCAAAGGAACTTATACAGTACCCTGCCAATCCACTACTCTTAGGTACAAGAACAACAGTTTTCCGGGAAGGGGTTTGTCGATATCATCAGCCATAATAATAGGCTGGTACTTTATTTTATGGACCCCAACTCAAAGCGAAGAAAAACAGTGCAATAGACAAGACAAAACACAGTGAGAGGTTTACATAAAAGTGTCCGAAAAGATTAGCAAAAAAGAAACACAATTCCAACAAAAATCACGAAAGGATACAGCTGCCTGAGGACAGTTGAGGAAACTCCTCAAAATTTGGGTTACCTTGACTACCAAGAGCAAGTACCTTCTCATATCTCCCATGTCCTGCCTCCAAGAACATGCTTTGAATAAGCCAAATTTATTTGTACTATTTTCGTAACTTACAACCAGTCTTCAAAGAATTCCTGGGGATGAGGGCAGGACAACATCGAATAATAAATCTTTTGTTTTGTAACTGCATATCGGTGATACACTGGCAATTGTGTAAAACACGCACTCTAGAACACCCAGTGTATTGAACACCCTCTTCGACGTAAGACGAATGGAAAGGAGTTTTGGTTTGAGATTATAGTGGAGATCCTCTACCAGATAATGTCTCTACTAGACATTACCTCGCTATTCATGGAGTGAAACTGCATGTTTGAGTTGAAATCAGAAGATCAAGATACAACTTGTGTGGTACAGAAAGTTAGTTAAGCGTTTTCTGTTTTCATCAAAACACAGAGAAAAGGGGAGTCCCACTACTGCCGATAACACAACCCCAGTATACAGCAGCAACAGCAGCAACAGCAGTAGTGAAGACAACGAGACCAACACAAGAAGCACCAACACAAACAACAGTAACAAAACAAGAGCAGTTAGAGCAACGACAAGCACAAGAGAACGAAAATTTACCAGGTAGGAAAATCCCCACCTTAACTACATGTTTATTACTCTCTCTATCTTGGTCGCTCCTCTTTTTCGAACGCAAACAGATAAACCAAAGTCTGATGTCACGTTTTGAAGATAATGCTATATTTTATTGCTGGTCACTCACAAAAATACAAGCTAAATAGCTTGTATTTTTGTTGCCTGATTGGTTGCCGGCTTTTAATGTTCCTTAATAGTTAATTGTTGAAAATTGTTAGTAATTATTACACCACACCCTCCTAGCTGGAGAATTATTTATTCTGGTCACCTTCGCATTCAAACAGTTTAATTGGTCATTTAAGATAATATCTCCGACCTACACTAATTGTCTTGTTGCAGGTTGTTCGTGATAAAAAAAAAAAATACCCTTCCTCCATGGATTTATCATATTCTAGCCTACATATTCGCTGGAATATCATCTGATTATATATTTTAATAATTATTACTTTGTATTTTATTATAGTTATTTTTAGTGTATTTACTCATTAATTTTTTTCTATATGTGACTGTGGATTTTCATGGATGAGTTCAGGAATTGTGGTTCTTTTCTCTAAATTATA
>NC_068995.1:28873738-28875508 GCF_001194135.2 Octopus bimaculoides
GTGTGTGTGTGTGTGTGTGTGTGTGTGTGTGTGTGTGTGTGTGTGTGTGCGTGCATGTGTGTGTGTGTGTGCGTGTTTGTGTTTGTGCGTGTGTGTATAGTGAAGGACACAAAATAATGTAGCTGGATATCAATATCTCTTGGAAAATGGTTCTGATAGGATCAAGTTAGCTCGATTCTTTGATAAAGAACAAAATCCTTCTCACTATTGTAATGTTGAAACAACGAGAGAGCCCCTGCATGATCAACCTTTTAGAAATAGTAGCTTATTTCCTAAAAAATTGCTAGGACATCTTTGACCAATAGATCTGCTGGATGAGCAATAATAAGCAATAGAAACAATACTATAATAACATTGATCCAATGATATTTTACAGGTTTCGGCTGGATATTATTTCCGAGAAATCTTTCTATACTCTAATAGTTGCTCAAAAGAAATCATTATATGCCATTACTGGTTGCCATTTTTTTTTACCCTACATCCAATTCAGTTTTTCAACGGTAATTTTCCACTAACAGCTCGTATTTATATATCTAGTCCCCCTTCGTACATTATGTCTCATTTGTGCTTGTGTGTGTGTGTGTGTGTGTGTGTGTGTGTGTGTGTGTGTGTGTGTGTGTGTGTGTGTGTGTGTGTGTACGTATGTTGCATGGATTGATGGATGGATCTGCGTGTATGTGTGTGTGTGCGCGAATGTGTGTGTGTATACATCAACGTATGTATATAAACGTATCTCTGTAACTGTGTACATGCCAAGTAGTTTTTGTTTTCACTTCTCCGATTTAATCCAGCAAGTAGGGTCTCCAGATTAAATTTTGCCGTGATATATGGCCAAGATGTCAGTGGGAAATCTAACATTTTGACCTCCAACGAAATAACATTTTTCAAAGCCGAGTCATTCAAACCATGTGTGTATGAGCGTGTATGCTTTAGTGAGTACGTATATTTGTGTCTGCTGGTGTGTGTGTGAATGTGCGAGCAAGTGTGTGATTGAGAATGTATATGTATGTGTGTGTGCACGCACGTTCATGTGCTTGCCCGCGTGCGCACGCGCGTGTGAGCGTGTGTGTGTGTGTGTGTATTTTTGCGTACGTACTCGCTATCATATGGTAGGGAGGCGCGAGTTGGTGATGATACATGATAGAATCGTAACGTACATATATGACTCAAGCTGGTCACACGTGGAGGGCAACAATAACAAAAACAATGATAACAGTAGCCACAACAGCAACAACAACAAAATTGATAATAACAACAAAGCAATAAAAGCAACACGAGATGGCAGCAGCAACAGAATTATCATCTACAGTAGCAACTGCAGCACATCGGGAGAATCTCTATATGATTGTTGGACATGCTAAAAACAACAGCCAAATATCTCTTAAATCATAACCTAGAATCTAAAATGTCCGAGTAAACCAAAAATATTCTCCAGATACACTAAACAACAAAAAGAATGTTCAGCTATAAATGTCTTTGAATATAAGACTGCGCTATCAAAGTCGAACATCTACAATAATAACAGCAGCGGTGAAAATAACAAGAACAGTTTGAAGGCTTCTGCTATAAGAACCATGTATGCAGCTAACATGTGTGTGTGTGTGTGTGTGTGTGTGTGTATGTGTGTGTGTTCGCGCGTGCGTACGTGTGTGTATTTGCGTAAATACACACACACATATATATATATATGGATATATAAATATATATACAGGGTGTCCCAAAAGTCACTGGTGGGTTTCAATTTTTAATAACTATATATATATATATATA
>NC_068995.1:28875534-28877819 GCF_001194135.2 Octopus bimaculoides
ATATGTATATGTATATATATATATATATGGCAAATGAAAGACGGAAGATGGAATATACGAGAATTTACTATTAATCACGATAATTGTTTCTATACATTTAGCATCGATCTCTCATGGGTGGGACACTCAACAACTGGTTCAGGAGCATCCGGTGGTGCAGATGTATCTTGTCGGGTGATAAATAGATACAACTTGTTAAAATAATAGTTCCGCAATGTAACTTCTCGTTTTGTAGAAAGAAAAGCAGCCAGACGGAGGAAATATTTTCATTTATGTAGAAGATCAAAAATAAAATCACACATGGAAAAAAAATCAGACATAGAAAAAAGAGAAACGAACACGCAATCCAGTGAGAAAAGTATTAAAAGTAACCGTTAACAAATATGGATGTATAAACGCCCTCGGGCAAGCTGCACTCGCTCATACAAGCATCCGCAAAAATGTGAGCATACGCACACGTGAAGTTTGGTGCACTCATGATCATAAAGCGAGATAACTATCTACTTAGTGTTTGTAAGAATGGGGAGGTTAAAAGTAACCTTAAGTCATCCATACCTTAAAGTAAATTCAATCATGTTAACGGCTAATCAAAATCCATTCCCACTGCATTGTTCGAAAGTACATTTATATTCATGTAGGCATCTTGAGAGTATTTCAGAAATTCTATTATTGATCTCTTTAGTCCACAGAATAGACAGGGATTCATCGGAGCAGAGACGGCATCTCCTGGAAATTATATTGTATGGTTTCGCGTACCTTACTATGGACCAAGTTATGCTGTAATTTATTTTATCTTCCTTCAGTCGACATACAAAATCTGCCAAAGATGTTGAATATCTCTTATTGATTGTCTTCAAGCTGGCGACATGGTTACGATAACAATTCTTAAATGAATCAACTGTCTACCCAATGTAGATATACGGCTCTCCCCTTGTGTGCACGGTACATTTATATAGAAGATTTATACTCAAACAGATTCATCAAAGGACATTTTGATTTTTCTCTCTATCAGCATTTATCATATTTATTTGTATATAAAGCAGTCCCGACTCCATTTACCGACGTTGTTACTGAGTTAGCAGTACCAAAAGTATTTCTACTACAACAGTTTGGTCGTAATTGGTGTTTATCATTGCGGTTTACACCTCCTTGGTTGGTATTTAGATACATATGTTTGCTAGATCCAGTTGGTGAGTTATTGAGCCTTTGCCGCATTTTGTTATTGTTCATGCGATGAATAAGTTGCTCTAAATTAGCAGAGCTGGCGTATTAAGCCTCCATGGCTTGCCGATTAAAAATAGCATGATACCGATTAAATTTAGGAAAACATTTGTCCAAAGCGGCAAAAAGTTTTTCAGCGATCTTGGTTGAAACGTGGGAATTGAAAATCAGGTTGAACCAGAGGACATCCTGATTCCTATATCTGTTATAAGGCTTATTTGGTCGAGTGTGTTGTACAGGATTGGAGCAAGCAATTGGATTATTATGTCGCATGTTTTCGTTGGTAGTTCATTGATATGACCAATTCTTCCTGGCTAGTATTCTTTATCTGAGTAAGTTCTCAAACCATGATGTTGTGGTGGTGTACAATGTCTAATACAATTGGAGGAATTATCAGTGTTGTGAATGACTGCTTCTTGTATATATTGAATTTCTTTACGGTACCCAGTCCTAGCTCAAGCAGCATTATAATAAGTTGCATGTGATTCGAACATTTTATTATTAGCAGATAATCTAGAAATTCTTGTAGAAATATTCTTAATTAAACCCCGTATAAACGAGGGTGGATGGTTGGATGCTACGTTAACGTACTTAATATAATCATTTGGCTTATGAAATTGTTCAAATAATCCAGTGTCAAAACAGAAGGTAGCGTCAAGAAAAGTCACTCTACGATAATCTTGACCCAGAGTCCTAAATTTTTAAGAAGTCTAAAGAAATTAATCCTATGCCTTTCTAATTGTACTTTATTACTTCTGCCCAGAAAAAATAAAGGCGCCATCCCTATATAAACCCCCTGTTACTATATAACTATATGTATGTATGTATGTATGTATGTATGTATGTATGTATCTATCTGATATAAATAATATATAAATATATACATATATACATACATATATGTACATACCTACATATATATGTATATATACATGCATATATGGGTACAAGACTTCAAAAAAACGCCAAGATGAGAAACGAGAACATAAAAAACAAAAACATAGAAAACGAACATTTTTTCGAACAACGAAAGAAACAGATAGAGAGATGAGATAAGCAACATA
>NC_068995.1:28879157-28879909 GCF_001194135.2 Octopus bimaculoides
ACCCAGCCATATTACTTGGAAAACAATAATCTTTATTGTGCTGGTTTTTCGTAAAATTTCGCGCATGGGAAAGGCAACAAAATCGCCCCTCTCCACTTTGAATGGGATATTCCTATCTTAAAAAGTAATAATCGATTATCTCGGTAACCATGGGAGCTGGAGGGCAATAAAAATCTCCTGGACATGAGCGGACCATGCTGCCGCTCTGTGCTGAATTTCACGCGATTCCACTGCACCGTTCTCGAGTGAATCTGCCGACACTCAATCAATCAATCAAGCAATCAAGAACACTGCAATTTATAGTATAGATAATAATTATAATATAAATAAATTATTGGATTGTCAATTGTATCTCTTTTGGTTCCGGTTGCAGTCCCACAGTATGGCTCCTTGGGCAAGTATTTCTACTATAGCCTCGGGTCGACCAAAGCCTTGTGAGTGGATTTGGTAGACGGAAACTGAAAGAAGTCCGTCGTATATATATATATATATATATTTGTGTGTGTTCCCCACCATCACTTGACAACCGATGTTGGAGTGTTTACGTCCCCATAACTTAGCGGTTCGGTAAAATGGACCGATAGATTGAGTACTAGGCTTAGAAAGATTAAGTCATGGGGTCGATTTGTTCGACTAAAGGCGGTGCTCAAGCATGGCCACAGTCAAATGACTGAAACAAGTAAAAGAAAAAAAAAGAAAGTATCTATCTATCTATCTATCTATCTATCTATCTATCTATCTATCTATATATA
>NC_068995.1:28880019-28881631 GCF_001194135.2 Octopus bimaculoides
TATATATATATATATATATATCCTGATTATAATTTGAACAAGAGGTCAAAAAGGCGTACTGCACTTATTGCATGTGAGCTTAAGAAATATTCCCTTGATATTGTTGCACTCTCTGAAATTCGTCTCCCTGGTGAGGGTCAAATAAATTAACCTACTTATGGATATACTATCTTTTGGAAAGGTCAACCTAAGGGTCAGCGTAGAGAATCTGCTGTTGGGTTTGCTGTCAAGAATTCATTTGTATCCTCCACTATAGAGCTTCCAAGTGGTATATCTGAACAGACCATGTCATGCCGTATAAAACTGACAAAAGATAGGTTTCTTACTGCTGTCAGTATTTATGCACCAACAATGTCCCATTTTGATGAAACTGTAGGACAGTTTTATGACGATCTAGCACAACTATTGAGGAAAGTACCAATTTCTGGCAAGCTGATCATATTGAGAGATTTCAACGCAAAAGTTGGAAAGGACTACGTTTTAAATCGACATGGGATTGGAAAATGTAATAAAAATGGAGTAGCCCTTTTGACGTTTTGCGCTGAGATTAATCTGGTCGTTACCAACACTTAGTTTAAGCAGAAAAAGAAATATAAAACCACCTGGATGCACCCAAAATCTAAGCACTGGCATCTCATAAATTATATTCTGATCAGAAAACGTGCTATGAAACATGTTTCTAGCGTCCGGGTCATGAGAGGAGCAGAGATTTGGACTGACCATCGTCTAGTGCGCGGAAAAATAAAATTTTCGGTAATGTCTAAAAATCGGCAGCCTGGTCTTAAGGTACCCAAAAAGTTAAATGTTGCAAACTTTAAATTATCTAGCAACTTGCAAATATTCCACGATGCTATAGAAAGTATCAATCTTGACCTAAACAATCTATGGCAAGATTTCAAAACAAAAGTATTTCAGGTTGCAAGTTCGTCAGTGGGATTTACATCACGTAAGTCCAGTGACTGATTCTCAGATAGATCAGCAGAAATTCATGATCTACTTTTAGAAAAGCAAAACTTAGGCAATACACATCGTTCTCAGTCCTTGAACCCCAACTCAAACGAAGCTTACAGAAAGCTGAAAGGGAAAGTGCAGACTGCTCTAAGGAAAATTAAACAGGAATGGTGGAATGATAGAGCAAAAGGGGCACAAAAAGCAGCTGATAGAAATGATGCCAAGGGTTTGTACTCTTATGTCAAGCAAGTATATGGCCCCAAATCTTCTTCAATAGCTCCAGTGAGAACAGCAAATGGACGTTTGCTTCTGACTGACACCACTTTTATTCACAAGCGCTGAGTAGTACATTTTTCTGCAGTTTTGAATATCATCCGCTGACATGAGGATCACAGAAAAATATCGAACACCTTCCAGTTATAGAAGAGATGGCATTTGAACCAACTCTAAATGACATTTATATAGTTGCAAATAAGCTGAATAACAATAAGTCTCCAGGGTCTGATGGAATATGTGCAGAAGTCTTGAAATATGGAGGTGACAAAGTGTTTGAACTCTTAAATATATTTGTCACTGTTAGAAAACTGAGAAAGTGCTTCAAACCTGGATTATTGCCATGTTTTTCTTTTTTCTTTTATTCTTATATGTATATATATGTATA
>NC_068995.1:28881746-28882548 GCF_001194135.2 Octopus bimaculoides
ATATTATTTATATTTAAATCTTACTTTATACATATTTTTAAATTGTATATCTCGTACTTTTTTATATTTATATATATTATCTATATCTAATTCTTATTTATATTTGCAAATCCCATGTCGTACTTTTCTTTTTTTGTGTGTATGAATGAGCTACTCCGCGTCGGTCACCGGAGTGATATTTGATGACTTTATAGAGTATTTGAGTGTCGGTTTGGTGTTTGGAATAAGATAGCTTACCTCATGGGCAGGTAGAAGCTGTTTAACCTTGGTTGGTAATCCACCTAAGAGAAAGAAATCTCCGAAATTAAACCTGAGGCCTTGGAAGATCCTAGCTTTGTTAATTTTCATGTTACACCGGAGAAATTCTTCCTGGGCCAATAGGTGGGTCAAGTGCAGTACAAGCTACACACACTGGAAATTATTCATTTGCACAGGTACTTCTTGTACACCAAGTCTTAGTAAAATCATTGAATTGTTTGGTTGGCAGAAACCTAAAAATGCACTTGTAACTTACTATAAAATGTCTCAAACAGATTCAGTAAATGGCAAAAAAGGCTTGGGAATGTCAGGGGAACAGGTCTGGCTCGGCAGGTGTCCAAGTGTATCACAGGCTAGGCCCGGTCGTCATGCTACCACTGTGGTCAAACAAATTCCAAGAAAAAATAAAAATAAACATCCTTTGAATTTTCGTTGATGATAATTACAAGAGGCCAGAAAGGCGTATTGCATGTGAGCTTCAGAAATATTCCCTTGATATAGTTGCGCTCTATATATAAATGCGTATATTATATGTATGCGTGCG
>NC_068995.1:28883398-28885239 GCF_001194135.2 Octopus bimaculoides
TATATATATATATATATGTAATCATATCAATATCATATTTATTTATTTACAATGCGTTCTAGCAGATCCGAACTTGTATATTTAATCGCTGTAGGTTTTCGCCATCGGAGAAAATCTCCCCTCGTTTGAGATAATCTATATTCATAACATGCCAGCCACAGGAAGCTCTCCGAGAGCATTTTCGTCAATGCCGTATTCTCCTGACGACACTCTTGTTGCCAGGCACTCTGCCTCGGTCAGCGCTTGCTCCAGAACTGCAACTCAGTGAAAGTAATTGGGGGTGGAGAGGAAATGTTAGTCAGACAAACGGCCACCACGCCAGCAAAGAAAGAAAAAATAAACGCTGGAGGTGCCGTAGCATCTGTGCACCTCCATAAATACATAAATACATATACATAAACGTATATACACACACACACTCACATACATGTAGAAATAGAGGAGAGTAGAAATTACATGGCTAAATTCATTATAACGTTGGATTATTTCAACATGTAATGTGGTTTTGAGGGAGGGACATGCGGTAAACCAAAGGTGATTCATTCCCAATGAATATTTATCTGAAAAGGTCATAGTCGCAATCTTGTCTTGTGTACGAAGCTCATCTGTTTCCTTCCTGTCTCATTTTTATTTATAAATGATGTGGATATATTGCCTAACATTAAATTTTCGACAGAGGAAAATCAGGAGCTGCTCGGTAGGAAGCGACTGGGAAGAAAGATTATAAATGCGATAACATATAAATAAACTGAAAATGTATAGAAGAAAATTAGGTAGCCATATTGCATACGCTTTATAGATGGAATTGTTATGTTAATATTCTGTGATTTCTCAGAATATCGCCGGAAAATTCTAAAGAAAAGTAATAAAACATTGTACGGTGAAAGCAAAATAATCAAGGAGACAAGGACCAACACCAGTACCAGCACTACAACCTCACCACAACCACAACCAAAAAACAAAACAAAAACAACTCAAGTGATAGAGGAAAAGGATAAATGCAAACAAAAGGAAAATTAACAAGAACGTAAAAGATTATAGCAATAATTATAGCATTGAGTGGCGTACTAGTCGAAAGACGCAAAACAATATTAGTCGATGCATAATTATTCTCTAGTTTGCCAATTTATTTTCTTTGTATTAAATATCATAACACCAGCTCAGTAATAAATAGTTGATCAAACAAAAATCTTAATGAGGAAAGATGCGGCATGTTTCCAAAACGCCAGTCGAAACTAATTCAACTGACTAATTCTCTTGGAAAAGGTATGAAACATTACACACTCTCATTCTGGCATTTACTGAAAACATGTGGTCTTGATATCAGCTTCTAAAACAAAAATTGAAAATTACCAAAGTTTAAAGATAAATTCTCTGAAATTGAAGTCTATGAGGTTGCAGCTTATGCTATTAATCCTTTTAAGAAAGATACGAATACCGAATCTTCTCTCTCTCTTCCTTTAATAAGTAGGGTGTTTATAACTAATTGCTCGCATCACATGTCTTTTTCATAGTGAAAACCTAGTCGTCAATTAACCAGTCCTGCTACTAATTTCTTCCACTACGTCATACACACACACACACACACACAAACACACTAACAGATAAACCACCAAACCATGCACACACACACACACACACACACACATACATACGCACACACACGTTCTGTTATCACACACACACTCGCAGACTTTCGCACGCGCACCGATATTCATCTCCCTTTTTCACTCTCCTATCTTAGAAAGAACTTTTCCCCCACCACCTCCTCTTCCGGTCTTTTCATCATGTAACCTCGTGGGCATCGGTACCATTTTCCTCTTTCTCCGTTCTTCCATTCT
>NC_068995.1:28887872-28893546 GCF_001194135.2 Octopus bimaculoides
CGAAAGTAATGACAGCCTTTGAGAAAGAGGGGAAAACCTCCTCGTCGAAATAAAACTCCGGAAGAAACATGCAGATAGGGACCGTTGGACTCTTACGCAAATTCTTAGAAAGGATCATAAAAGTACAGCTCCCAAAATTACTGCACTGCTTAATGTCTACCTCGAGAACCCAGTTTCCACAAAAACTGTTCGCCGAGAGCTGCACAAAGCCGGATATCACGGGAGGGCTGCAATCAGAAAACCACTACTTTCAAAAATAAACCTTGCAAAGCGTTTAGAGTGGAGTAAAAACCTACAGAATTGGTCCCCAGAGCAGTGGAAGACTGTTAGATTCTCGGACGAGTCATCCTTTACCTTATTTCCGACCACCGGCCGAGTATACGTGTGGAGACAGCCAAAAGAAGTATTTGACCCAGACTGCCTTCTTCCAAATGTTAAACATGGAGGAGGAATTGTGATGATCGAGGGTGGTGCTATATCTTGGAAATCCGCCAGCCCAATGGTTTCCCTTCATGGCGGAATTAATAGTCAAGACTATTTAAGCATTTTATGTGATCAAATTCATCCTATGGTTGCTGAACTGTTTCCGGCGGGAAACGCAATCTTTCAGGATGATAATACACTAATTCACACAGCTAAATTTGTTACTGAATGGCACGAGGAACATTGTAGTGAAGTTGAACATCTTATCTGGCTACCACAGTCCTCAGTCCTCAATATTAGTGAACATTTATGGTGAATTTTAGAAAAAGAAGTAACGTGTCGAATTCATCCACCATCACCACTACAAGAACTGGAGATTGTTTTAGCTTCCAAAACTAAAATTTTAGTTGCAAATACCCGAGCTACCACAATCATATCTGGCCGATATAGGGTGAACAGCGGAATATCGGTAATCTTTTGCCGATATCGGTCCGTCATCATTACGATATCAAAACGGAGTTATTTTATGTTTTGCATTTCTCATTGTGAATTCCATTTACTGCTATCATCATCTATGTACAAAAAAATTGTATTTGTAGCAGTATTGTTTTTTTGTTTTTTTAACAGTAATCCAACACCGGATTGCTGTCGTACTGCAGCTAGACACGGAATATCCTTGTGTTCTAAGCAGGGACAGGGGAAGCAACTCAAAATATAATCCTTATATTTTCCACATCGAAAGCAGGGAAATTCAATACCCCTGTCGTAAGTTAGGATAGAAAAAACTCATGATTTATCTAGTCATAAATAAGACTAAAAACGCTTTTAAATTTTGGTAGTTCAGTATAATGTATGGGAAAATTTAAAGTCTTTCAACTTCAGAAATGTTCAACAATTAATTGCGAATGGTATGTTTCAGTGCAGAATAGTGCGCGTCATTTTCAAAACTTGGGTCCAAACCGACACACGTCTAATTTAATGTATGTTAAAATGAGATGAAAAAGGTTTTAAGCATCAACAAACATTATGGCATTTACATTTAAAGCTAATTACTGAGCAGTTATCAACATTTGACAGATTATTTGTTTTGATGCGTCTAACCAAAAACAAATAGACAATAAAACAACATAAACCTACCACTGCTCAAAATATATTTCAAATTTCTCAATGAAACCCTACAGAAATGGATATCATTAGGAGAGCTACAGATAGCCTGTCTACAGATTTCGAACAGACAGTTCTTTAATAATTAGTATAACTAGAGAATCCCTTTTAGATGTTCGTTTATTTTATGTCTTGAGGTATATCAACATATCTGACAGCTATGATCACTCCATGTTTGCTGAATTTATTATTTGCATTGGAAATGGTGCTGAATATTAGTTCCCGAGGACACCCCATGTAAAATTCTGACTCCCCACTCACCACTCACCATTCACCTTTCATTTTAGATGAAATTGCAGGTAGGCTGTCAGACATGTCCATAAATAGTACTACAAATTTGAGGCTCATAAACATTTATATGAGTTGCAATGTGTTCTAAGGCTACGTATTGACAAACAAATATCCACGTTATTCACTGTGTGAGGGAAAATACATGTAATTCCCTGTATATTTTTCATTTCATTTTGTACGGGGCACCAGTTGTCACAGATGATGATGATGATGATGATGATGATGATGATGATGATGATGATGATGATGATGATGATGATGATAATGATGATTCTGAATATCAAAGACGGACGCTTCAAAAACCACCTCCTGTCGTTCAGTTTCCAAAAGAGAGAGTATCTCAACCCCACTTGTCTTCTCCAGAGCCAAGTAGATAACAACCAACTAACGTTCACAATCACCAAAAGAAAGAAGTGCATCTGTAGCTCCTCCCAACTTGTCGGGAAAATCTTAACAGTTGTTGCATGGTAAGTATACTTGAGGATATGTGGAAAGTGGTTTCCATTTATTTATAAACAGAAAAAGAAAACATTTTGTGTTTGAAAGAAGCTCTTGGGATCATTCCATGAAGAGCCATGTTTGAAATGTATGCTTTCACCCTGATACATAATTGCAGTGCTTAAGAAATAACTGGCAGATAAATGAGGGTAGAGTCAAAAGAAAAACACATTTTCAAGAATTTTATCAATTTAACCTATCTTGTTTCAAAAGGATTACTTAAAAACAATAAATCGTATAAATCATCCTAACTGGTCTGTTGATATTTGTGTGAGGATATCATAAGTTTTAGCTTCAGATAGCCACAACGTTTCCGTGTCGGACGTTTTCTCTTTTGGGTGAAGAGGTACAAAATCTTTGCTTGTATTAGCGTGAGGAATATAATACTGTAATATTAACTTTGGTGTCTGTTACTATTCTAGAGGCCCTAGGGGCACTGAAATAAGGTGCCACTTCCCTGTTAAATAGGTATCATAATTACCATTTCTGGAATATGAAACCTCTACCCTTAATCACGGCAAACTAGAAATGGCAAATAAATATTAGTGTTACACTAGACCTTATATAAGGCCACAGATAGTTGATTGTTGGTTTAGCGGTCTCTCCGATTCCAGAAAGCAAATGTGAAATGAGCTTATTGTTGATTATATATTATTTTCAGTATTTCTGTAAGCTAGTAGTATCATATTCAGCAAGTATTTCGTAACTCTACTCAACCTTTTTTTTTCTATTTTCAGCTCAGGATCAACGGCTATTCTCCGCAATTGAAAGAATTCGAGAGGAACAGCCACAATACAATATAAAATAGGACCATTGTTGCAAGAGAATGACTCACTGACAGCGGACCCAGGAAGGATAAGTGAGATACTCAGTGAACAATTTAAAAATGGTTTCACTTTCCCTCTTGGACACATGCAGATGAGAAATACGGCTGAATTCCTTGATATTGCAGGCGTCAGCCATTGATTACATCAACATTGAGGAAACAATAGCTTCCCAGTTATTCTCCTAAAGTCATGTAAGCAGGCTTTAGCGAAACCACTTCAGATACTTTTCCAAAGTTTTCTTGCAAGTGGTATATTTCCTAAAAAGCTGAAAGAAGGCATTATAAGCCCTATCCCCAAAGGTAGAAGTAGAGCCGATATCAAGAACTACAGGCCAATCTCTCTGACTTCGCATATCAGCAAAATCATAGAGCGAATCATCAGAAAGAAGTTGATTATGTTCCTAGAAGAAAATGACCTACTGAACAATACACAGCATGGCTTCCGTCCACGAAGAAGCTGCCTCACACAGCTCCTACAGCACTATGACTGGGTTTTGAAACAGCTGCTTGACCATTCAGATGTCAGTGTGATATACCTTGACTTTACAAAGGTATTTGATAAGGTAGATCAAGGCATGATAAGTCATAAGCTATGAGACCTTGGCATTGCTGGTAAACTGGGAGAGTGGCTGCATGACTTCCTTAAAAACAGAAGTCAGGTAGTTGTAACTAATGGCACCTTTTCTAAAGAAACTCAAATCGTGAGTGGTGTCCCTAGGGAATTGTTTTGGGACCATTACTATTCATAATAGCCCTCTTAGACATGCCCACTTTCACTCGGACAGCCATTGTCACTAGCTATGCCGATGATACAAAATTATCACCGGCAATAAAAAAAACCAAGATGATGTCACAAACTTACAGCGGAACAAGTGCGTCGAAATAAACAAGATGCAGTTTAATGCTGGAAAATTTCAAGCACTGCATAATCATCTCACGAATACAGTACAATCTATATATATAGGAGCCGAAGGTATTACAATACCAGAGTCACAGTAAGTAAAAGACTTGGGATCAGTATGTGCAATGACGCGTCATGTAATATGCACATTAGCAAGATGGCAGCAAAGCGCAGACAACTGGCAGGGTGGAAACTGAACTTCTCCAAGATAAGAGACCAAGAAACTATGTTGACTCTGTGGAGAACCTTTGTTCTCAGCCGCCTGGACTACTTCTCCCATTTATGGTCACCACATAGTGCCAAACTAACAGCGGAGCCTGAAGCAGACCAACGCCACTACACTAAAAAGTACATTGTGTTGTACCAAAGGTACCATCCACTCCATCTAAATTCAGGACCAGGTACAGCAATAATCTAGGGTTAAAAAGGCCCACAGCTCTTCAATGCCCAGCCACAAAAATTAATAAATTTGCATAAGGTGGAAGTAAGTGTCTTCAAAAAGGAACTAGACATCCTTCTCTCCACAATACCGGATGAACCAATAGCTGGAACAAAGCATATACAGCAGTGGTGATGTGAAACACCCAGACTGAGGAAGTTAGAAAGACCATAGTGGTGCTCCAGCATGACAACGGCCGCATTGGTGAAACGAGTAAAAGAGTAAAAGAGCATATATATATATATATATATATATATATATATATATATATATATGTGTGTGTGTGTGTGTGTGTGTGTGTATTGAAATATAAAAAGGAGACGAACGCTCGAGATGTTGTTAATCTATTTATATCATTAAGTTCTGTACATACGTTTTGACGGGTGCACTCAAAAGATGTCCCGCAGGATAAATAATGGTCAGCAGTGCACTAATCTCTTCAGGAGGTTTATGGTAACAAATCATCATAAAAAAAAACATGTTAACCGAAAAAGAAAGTTCTACAAAATGTAACGTATTTACATTTATATAGACATAGGCATTCACACTCAAAGATTTGACGTGTAAATTTAAACATTATATTTATAAAATAACACAAACGTATACAAACACATACATATATATATATATATATATGCATATATATATATTTACATATATATATATATATATATATATATATACGGATTTCGTAATGAAATAAAAATCAAGGCTGTGTATAATATAGAACATTTATAAATAGAAGGTCTTACAGTTGTTTCCAGGATATTTATTATATCCCTTCAGCGGAGACGGTGTGAGAGGATTGTTAAGCAATATTTAGTTTACATAAGATAAGAAATAGAGAGTGAAATTAAGGATATTGTATTTGTAAATCCATTGTTTAGGCAGAATGGTATACATATAAGATTCCAATACCTTATGAGTAAAATCCAATAGTCTTTAAGATTGGTCATTGCATTTGTAAATCAATTATTAAGATTCCAATTCCCTATGAGTAAAATCCAACAGTTTTTGAAATTGGTAATTCCAAATACAGAGTTTATACACACTGTTATTGAATCAAGGGTTCTGTTTAAACATGACCCTTTATTCACATAATCACCGAACCTATATATATATATATATATAT
>NC_068995.1:28894242-28911708 GCF_001194135.2 Octopus bimaculoides
TATATATATATGTGTGTGTGTATATATATATATATTTTTAAAGTGACAATTTTTAGATACAAACAAATGACCGAAAAATGATGACCTAACTGTAGCCAGAATCGAACCCACAAATCAACGCGTACACAGCTCCTTGTACGCGTTGATTAAATTTGGCTGGAATTGATGGTTGAGAGTTTGGCCCGATCGGATGCGCAAGGAGCCGTTTAAGCATTGATTTGTGGACTCATTTCTGGCCAAGGTTAGCTCATCCTTTTTCGGTCATATGTTTGTATTTAAAAATTGTCGCTTCAAATCGGAGAATATATATTATTATGATATATTGTTATACAGTTATTATACTATCAGTCTTCCATAGTAGCTTTCTCTCTGTAAATTACAAAGCGTTTCTGGATTCTTTACAAATAGTATATGTAGTCATGTATGTATGTGTGCTTATGTGTGTGTATGTGTGTGTATGAATGTGTGTATGTATGTGCGTATGTATGTATATCTGACCATTAACTGAGGGTACTGAACTCTCACCTTCCATAATGTTTCATTGACTAGGCACAAATTAATTATCGATAAGAAAAGGACTGTTAATATAAAGGCACAAAGAAGCAGAAAGATACATGCTGATAGGAGTAATTCCCTGTGTAATATTTAATAGGTGTTTTAGTTATTTGTGATCTCTGAAAGTGAAATACAAAATTATAGCAATAAAAGATTTGCCGTAGCAACAAATTCTATTCACAGAGGTGACATATATGTGATTGATGTGTTTCGTCAAGGAAGATAAAAAACAAACAAACAAATCTCGTACAAGATAAATGTACAAGGCTGGAGAAAAATAAAGTCTCAATCTTTTTACCGTTTAATGTATAAGTTTCCACGAAGACAAACATCAACTCCGGAAGTTAAATATGAATATATTTAATTTCGAAAAGCACATAAAGGTGAAATATATAAGTAACAATGAATTTCTTTCTACTAGACATTAAGTAGGAGGAAAGGAAGTGGGATATATGATATGAATAAATAAACATACAGAAATCTCATCGCTTTCATCTAATTTTGGAAGAGTACCTCTCAAAGTTCTCAAGAAGGTGTTTCATTATGGATTAAGATTAGTTGATATGTACTTTCTTTTGTCATTTATGGTTTTAAATGAAAGAAGAAAAAAAGCAAGTATACATTCAAGACGAAGCTTCACTTTCCAACGTAAAGAGAAGCTGTATTTAAAATGTCAGAATTAAGCGATAAAACTTTTGACAATTAAAATGCAAAATACCTGCTTTTATATTATGCATTTGCCTGCTTTTATATTATGCTGCTATTGAAATAATTTTAACACTGTGCTTATATTTGAATTTTCTAAATTTTTGGAAAACAAAAGGAACCATATTTTTTAGCTAATGTACAGTTTCATAGTAATTTACTATCTTGAGCTTTAGTGTTCCGAAATATTTTATAACAAATACACCAGACATCATGCTTTATATCATGTAAGTATCTAAGAATAATTAACATAAAAACCCTCCTTTATGAATGATTAATAGATATTACAGTGTGTCTATTCTGAACGAAGATTTCTGGGGTGAAAGGATGAAAATTGCACAAGTTGCTTTTTCCCAAATCAGCTTTGAATGAATGCATTCATGATCAAAGGCAGTTCATCCATAATCAACCAGTCCTTGTTTCTCAGGCATTAGATATCGAAGATTACATTATCCAATGTCTCCTTGTTCGGGTCTGAGTGATCTATATTGTATGTGCTAATTTTTCCACGAGTGAAAGGGTTCTTGATATCAATTTTTGGAGTGAAGTACTTCAATAACACAATAAGGAGGTAAGTACAGTGATGCTAAATAGATTATTTATAGGGAAGCTTTAGGTCAGATCTGATTTATGAAACCTATTACCAGAGACGGTCAAGTCATGGCTATCATGTTTTTAAAGGTATAGTACAGATCGTACACTATCTAGTATAATCTCTAATTTTGTTTAATTGAGAGAAATTTGGTTGATTTTTCTGTCATAAATTCAATGAATCGCTATCTGAAATTGTTTCGGCAAATAGTCACTTCGACACTTGACGCATGTGACGTTCTCACTTATCAATTAGTTGTTACTTGTGTTTTGTCCCAGATCAGTTTTGATAATACAAACCTAATATCAAAGGCATTAGAATGATGACAATTCTGTCATTTTTCGAGCATTACTTAGTTAATATTACGTTATAAAAGACGGTAAGATACAATTTGAAAGTGATTTAGATGTTATTAAAGGCACGTAGAAAGGCGGCGCAGTATTTTTGAAAGATGAAAGTCTATCTAATGTCTAAACAAATCTATGCTGGATTTTAGCAAATATGAACTTTACTAATATTATGTCAGATGAAACAAGATAATGTTGAAACCATGTCATTTAACTAATTATAATTCCGTGTCTGAATAAAATTCTTTTAATTTTTGTTTCCTTGAGACCACCGAAGAAGAGGATTAAATGCTCCAGAGATTGTGAATATGCTCAATATATTCAGTTCTCCAATTTACTGGAGATTCTATTTTCCATCAAGCTATAAATAATAACAATTACCAAAAAATGGGATTGCGTCAGCGTCACTCAGGTGGATCTAGAATGAGAGCCTCCACCTGATGCTCGAAAAATTACACCGAACACATTGATTAATGCAGGCACATTTTTTATCTTTTATCTTGTACTTGTTTCAAGCATTAGACTGCGGTTATGCTGGGGGTGCCACCTTGAAGTATTTTAGCCGAACGAATAGACCGCAGTACTTATTTGCTTAAGTCTGGTACATATTCTGTCAGTCTCTTTGCCAAACCGCTAAGTTATGGAGACATAAACACACCAACACATGTTGTCAAGTGGTAGTGATGGGACAAAGTCAGACTCAAAGAGACGCACACACATATATACGATAAGCTTCTTTCGGTTTCCGTCACCAAATCCACTCACAAGCCTTTGCTCCACCCCAGGTTATTAAAGACACTTGCTGAAGGTGCCACGTAGTGGGATTGAACCCGGAATCATGTGATAGGGAAGCAAACTTCTTAACGCACAGCCACGGCTGCGCCTATACCACATACATAATTCTTTTTAAGAAAAAGTTGATGCAATGCTTTTAGATGGAATGCATTCATCATATGTCAGCTCAATCAAAGATGACATTGTACTTAAAATAACAACACAAGCAATTGTGTAATGATACATTTAGGTGCTAATTAATTAAGAAGCAAACAATGTGAATACTTGGCAAATGAAAATATGTATTACATTTTGTTTCCGAAATGTCTGTAGAATGTGAGTTATTTATCGAGTCCCTCGTTTGTAGCAGCTATGAATACATACAAATCTGCACATATATATACATACATACATACATACATACATACATACATACAAAAGTACCTTGTTGTTGATATTGAAATTCTAACGAAGGAGATTTGGATCTAGGTTAGAAACCGGCTCTTTCTCTACTGGTGAAAAAATTCTTGAAATAAAACTGAACAATGACACACATACACTCATTCATTCATTCATTCATTCACATATATCTTTTTCCTTTTTCACTTTTTACTTGTTTCAGTCATTAGACTGCCGCCATGCTGGGGCATCGACTGGAAGAATTTCTAGTCGAATAAATTGACCTCAGTACTTAAATTTTTGGCTAAGCCTGGTACTTATTCTATCGGTCGCTTTTGCCGAACAGACCAACATCGGTTGTCAAACGGTGGTGGGGAACAAACGCAGACACTAAAGACACGCACACACACACGCGCACGCACACACACACACACACACACACACACACACACACACACACACACACACACACACACACACACACACATGTAACTGAAAGAAATTTGTCGTGTGTGTGTGTATGTATATATATATACATGTACGACGGGCTTCTTTCGGTTTCTGTCTACCTAATTCACTCACAAGGCATTGATCAGGCCGAGGCTATAGTAGAAGACACTTGTCCTAGGTCCCGCACAGTGGAATTGAACCAGGAACCATATGGATAGGAAGCAAGTCGCTTACCACACACCCACGCCTGCCCCTACACATATACACATACACAATATTTTAGATATTTAAAAGATTTTTTGATGAATTAAGACTGGCAAATTGATATACTATATTCTTTTCAAAAGTATTTTCGAAAAAAAGCAGATTGGTTCAAAGAGGGATGGAATAGCAAACTACATATTGAGTTTGCGGAGAACATTTCTGACAACAGTGAGATATGTTCTCTGCAACGAACACACACCCACATACGCGTGCACGCGCACACACACACGCACACACATACACATGCGCATGCACACACGCACACATATACACACAGACACACACACACACACACACACACACACACACACACACACACACACACACACACACACACAAGCACACACATACATACACCATTACTTGATTAACTGCGTCAAATAGCGGGAAGGAAATACTTTTTAAATTGTTGATCTTACTGCTATTGCTTATTTTACGTGGTCGTCGGGAATGAAACGAAAAGTATACGTCATTTGATTTCTGAAATGTGATGTACGAGACATAGCCGTTGAACAAATTAAACATAATTAAGACTTAATTGCTCAGTATTTTCATACTGTACCATCTGAATGTAAATGTTCGTTCACTTCCCCAGGATGAGGTTAGCACACATATACTAAGCTTACACATAAAAGCAACAAAGACTATGTACTCGCTTGACATGCTAGAAATAGTAGTCAAATTTCCATCAACTCATACTCTACCATTTAAGAAAAAAGAAAATGCAGCTTCACCAATGTAGTTATTTCTAATTTATGTCTGAAAGGATGGTGGAATAGTCACCATTAGAATTCCTTTTATTACAGATCTGCTCAGTCATGTTTAGGTGAAATAAGTATTACATTTTGTTCCCGAAATGTCTGTAGAATGTGAGTTATTTATTGAGTCTCACGTTTGTAGAGGCTATAGATAATATATTCGAAGGCAGAATATATTTGATTACTCATTCATACAGAATCCTCCAAAAGCGACCGGGATCAGTCAGGATATTTCCATTTGTGCTTTGTTGTAACAAAGAAATGGGAGACCATCCTCGTACCAAATGAAGAAATTATATTATCTATGGGTCTTGAACCTTCCGAGCTTAAAATAACACTAGGGCCGCTCAGTATCAGATGACATTGAACTAAATAACAACAACAACAACAACAAGCATACTTAACATTACAGCAATTCTAAAATTTCAACCAAATTAAGTATGCTGTTTCAGATTTTGGCACAAGGCCGGCAATTTTTGGGGAGGGATGGATTAAGTCAATTACGTCGACCCAGTGCTCAGCTGGTACTTATTTCATCAACTCCAAAAAAACAAAAGGCAAAGGATTTGAACTCAGAACATAAAGACGGACGAAATGCCGCTAAGCATTTTGCCCGGCGTGCTAACAACTCTGTCAGCTCGCCGCCTGAATCAAATTAAATATATTAATAATCTTACTGGCGAGTCTGTTTTAAAATAGATACGTTACTCAGTTCTTTTCACACCAGAACCACTCATGACTATCGATTCGATAGGGCATCAGAGGATGAAACGAAGGATCGGTTGTTTGTGCCTTAAAACTAATGTTTCTTTCCGTGGAAATGACACTTCACTATCAATGACAGTATCTATCCAGCATAAAGTTGGTTTGTCTGTCGTTATAACATCCCACTATAGTGATTGTAAATTTGATGCGCACTTCGTTGTTTGCATTGGCGAATTCAGTTCGTACATTAGTAACGAACAGCTATAGAGAGGCATCCTTCTTCAGAATATATTTATCTCAGATTCGCTTAATATTATGCAAGGTAGAGTTAAATTTCAGTCCTTTACATCCTCGTAAGCTCTTAAGTGTAATCTAGCTGTTAGTTTTAATGGAAGAACCACAATGCAGTTATTTGACCTGCAAGAAACTGTAACCGAAGTATCTCAAATGACATACCTAGCGTCTTGGACGCAGCTGGAACGCCTGTGATCGTAGATCGGCTGAATCAGAGCTAATCAGAAGCTAAAACAACAATACTTACATGTTTAAGTAATTATTTCTTAGTGTTTAACTTGACACCAAGGAACACTAATTAATCTATGAAATTAATTGATAGGATTTTATATATTAGCAAAATTACTTAGTGTATTAAGTGAGTAATGTAATTAGGGAATTAAATGTAAAGAACATAACGATATGAAGAGAACGATATATGCTATTACAGTTTACATAAAATAGCATAATTACAAATCCATACGAAAACAGATGCATTCAGAGACGCATGGTTAGAAACTTTGCTTTGCAGCCACGTGGTTCCGAGTTCGACTCTATTGCATGGCACCTTGAGCAAATGTCCTACAACTGTAGTGAAAGTTTGTGTATGTTGTGCGCGCGCGTGTGTGCACATACACACAAATAAGCATACATACATACACGAACACATTCATATATATATATACACACACACATACATATGTATACGTATGTGTTTAAGTGTGTGAGTGTATGTGCCTTTGGAATCCTGCATGTGCGTGTGTGTGTGTGTGTGTGTGTGTGTGTTTACTTAAGTTCACTTTACAAACACATAATTCATGTTCGGATTTTAGGTTTGAGAGTGATATGCGACAGTAAGATTTAAAAATTTTGCCTGGTCTTTTTATACCCAGTGTTGGGCAAAATGCTTTGTGTTCCTATTTCTGGCTCTCTGTGTTCTGAGTTCATATCCTGCCGAGCTAAACTTTACTACTCATCCTCTAGGGTCGATAAATTAAAATTCCAGTCCAGTACTGAAAAAGATGGAAGCGTATAATCTCTTCCCTTCAAAAATTTCTAGCTTTGTGCCTAAATTAGAAAGAATTATTTTGTCTAAGGAGGGAAATCTATTTGTTGTGTTCCTACTTTTCCCTTCCTATTTGTCTGACTCCTTTCCACTCTCCCTCCCCACTTTCTCTTCGAATCATTCCTGCCGAATTCCGTAAATACATACGGCTATTTATCTCACAGATGTTAGCTATTTACTAAGTTCTAAGATCAGCAAGAAACATACGAGAAAAAAATAGACGAAAACAATTTACGAAATAATTTAGCACGCAACTATATAAAAGTTCAGCGTAATCATTAATGGTAAAAAATTATAAAATAAAATTAAAATATACAACTTATTTGCCTCCCATATAATGCAGTTATAGGCAGATTTGATAACCTATTTTATTTCTCCGTTCTTGACTTGCCGTGAAACGTTCCTCCTAATGCAAAATAATTCAAATTTGTCTATTATCCGTGTTTATAAAAGTTTCCAGTGAACGTTTTCTTAAGTATTTAAAAATTCACCAGAAATTGAATAATTATTTATATAGTTCATAGGCACAGGAGTGGGTCTGTAGCTTGTTTACCAACCACATGGTCCCGGGTTCAGTCCCACTGCGTGGCACCTTGGGCAAGTGTCTTCTACTATAGCCTCGGGCCGACCAAAGACTTGTGAGTGGATTTGGTAGACGGAAACTGAAAGAAGCCCGTCGTATATATGTATAAACATGTGTGTGTGTGTGTGTATGTTTGTGTCTGTGTTTGTCCCCCCAACATCACTTGACAACCAATGCTGGTGCGTTTAAGTCCCTGTAACTTAGCTGTTCGGCAAAAAGACCGATAGAATAAGTACTAGGCTTACAAAGAATAAGTCCTAGGGTCGATTTTATCGACTAAAGGTGGTGCTCCAGCATGGCCGCAGTCAAATGACTGAAACAAGAAAAAGAATAAAAAATAGTAAAAACAATTTGAATCATTTTTGTTGATGTATCTTCGAGCCAAATATAGCAGTGCAACAATGCAATTTATAAAAGTGCAATTTACAAAGTTTTACAAAACAATTTACAAAATCAGCCTTTAGGTATCTGGTGGAGGGAATACTACGAACTACTGGGGCTAGAGAGCATGGAATCATATTACATATTTAGAAAACATCATTTTTTTTCTTTCTCTGACCTGGATAACGGCTCTCTATTTCAAAGATTAAGGTCATCAATGACCTATGGAGGTCCGAAGTACTTAAACCAAAATACCAACGGAATTCTGTCTTCGAATATTTCAACTTTTAAGAGCAATTAAAGGCTTTACTAGAATATTAGAGCAGATGAAAATGCTGTATCAACGATTACTATATTACATTGAGCACTATATTGGTTTCAAATTTTGGCAAAAGGCCAGCAATTTTGGGGGAGGGTCAAGTCAATTACATTGACTCCAGTGCTCAAATGATACTTATTTTATCCACCCTGAAAGGATGAAAGGCAAAGTCGACCCCGCTGGAATTTAAACTCAGAACGTAAAAACGGACGAAATGCCGCTAAGCATTATAAACGGCGCACTTACGACCAAACTCAGTGTATTGTAGTAGAATAGCATATACAAAAACACGAAGATGATCTCATCAAACAAAAAACCACAAGCCAGATAGCTGCAAAATGAGCAAATTAAATAAATCTATAAATTTATAAGCAAAAGAAAGATTTATACTTCATGGCTCTAACTTTGGACTTACAAATACCATGCTTTCTCGTCGAGCGACAATGCACATACAATAAAGAATCAATAAGCCTTGAAATTGTACTGCTTTGTTTAGAACACCATCCTCCTAATCAAGGAAGTTGTATTGATCTCAAAATATAATACAAAAACAACTCACAGACCATGACTAAACTATTTCATGAATTCAAATGAAAAGGAAACAAAAAAAATTCTGACGCGATAATGAATGTGGAACTAGCATATTCTTCATAATACTTATTCATGAAATATCCATAACGACTAAACACGAAAATCATTTCTTCTAGAAGAGTAGAAAAGTTGTCGTTGTCCCAAATAAAAGCTGATTCGTATATATATTTAAAATCCATGGTAAGATAATTAAAAATTTAAAGCATTACGCATACATATCAGCAGGGCCGGTGCTAGGAAGTGCGAGGCCGAATTAGAGAATTGTCAGTGGGGTCTCTACTCTGGAGAAGCTGAAGATCGACGTTTTATGCTTCGTGTAGTACCCCGATCCCAGCCAAAATGCGTTGAGGGCTTGAGGCTCCACCGTCAGCCACAATGATATACTAAAACTTCCGTTCGAGCGTGTTTAGGGGGCCTAATTTGAACAAATCTGTCCAATTGGCTTAAAACTGGCCCTGATAACAGAGATGTGCTCTGTGAATCCAGAAAATTAGGCAGTGCATACCCGGAATATAATTGTAAATATTGAAATATTTCATACAAGAAGTAAATGTTTTCAACTCATTAAGATAATTCTGAATGAATGTCTGAAATTCTACGTATAATTCCTTGAAAGGGAGGGCGGAGGTCGCAGAAGTGTTTATGGCTTCTGTGATTACCTACTGCCTGACCGTTGTACCTTGCCCCCTTTCGTGGCTGACCAAGCTGGAGCGTCTACCCTTTCACTTTTTGTAGAGGGGTAGAGCTCCTCTTGTAAGGTGCTCTGTTTGCTGTCACCACCCGCTAAAGGGTGGGCTAGGGATGCCTTGTCTGTTGATGCGCATACATGCGCTGAGGCTAAGGCATCTGTGGCCCTACCTGGATGGTGAACAGGTACGGTCTCCGTTCGCTTGGTCGTTACTTCCTAAGTCTACTAATTTGAGTGAATTAGGACCTTAGATCAAGAGAATTAGGACCTTGGATCAAGTGAATTAGGACCTTGGATCAAGTGTAGTCGATTATAAAGATTGTTGCTCCTTCCTCTTTTAACAAAGAAGGCAAGGCTAGTTTTCTCGCTGTGGTTGCTATAGCGAAAGAAGTAACATGGAAGGCCTGCGTGAAAGGAATCGTGACAGGCATCTTCATGTCCAGCCTTGGACTGGTCCATTTTCTTCATTTACCACCTTAAGAGAAAAATAATGGTGGAGAGAAAATGTCTGTCGCTTGATGCATATGGAAAAAGATGGAAGGCTGTGGCGAATTTGTTGAGAATGAATGAACCCGCATAGTGTATACATAAGTTTATACTAAAAGTTACAGTGGTGACATGGGGCTTGCGGAGTCGAAGCAAAACCTATCCTCCACTTCACTGTATGCGTATTTGTTTGTTTATCATTGTCCATTATCCGCTCTATCTAAATTTTTAACCCTTCATCTCTTTGTAAAATCATTCGAACTATCGCTCCCTCCCTTACCTGTATCGTCCCCTCTGTTTGCCCCCCACCCCGGTGGGCAAAGAGAAATTGATGTAATTTACCAATGATGACATCATCCTGACGAAAGGGACATTGCATATATGACGTATTTAATTTTTTAATCATAACCTGAAACGGCCATAAATGGATCCTTTTTATTTATATATTTTTAACCTTGAAATTTAGTCATCACTTGTTTTAGAATTTTGACTTCGAACATCTTTTTATCTCGTAATTTCTATCTTATAATTTATATGCATAGGTGATTTTTAGACGATTTATGCTGTTTGCCATTTTAAAATTGACGTTTTTATTCCTAAATTTATCAACCTCTCGTTCGTTGTGAACCTATATTTATCACGCATAACTCCTAACATGTAATGTTTATTTATATGTAATTTTATATATATTTTTATGGTTTTATATATCTTCTATATCTTTCTGTATGTTTGGTTTTATATTCTTTATACCCTTGGAGAATCTCTATACTTGTAGATGCATGATCTATGCTGATGTGTATAAATATATATACTTCAACTACTTTGATTGAATGATTTCATTTATGCATTCAGGAATCTGCTAGCCTGCATTAAATTTGCGTTTAGAATTTTCACTACTCTATATTTTTTCGCATTGACTCATTGTGAACAACCTATATATTTTAAAATATATTAAATATTATATATATGTGTGTGTGTGTGTGTGTGTGTGTGATAAATTCACACATACAACCATACTAACATGTAAGTGTGTCTGTCAGTGTGTGTGCGTGTGTATGTGTGCGAGTGTATGCGTTTGTGTTGCGACGGTTGCCACCTCACATCTTGCTTTTTCAAATTTCAAGTTTCTGATCTTCAGATTGGATATTAAATACACTTTATATCTAATCTGGTGAAATTCGTTTAACGAGATGTGATATGCCAGGTGTTACAGTCATAAATCACACTTTCCCTCTCGTACTGAATGCGATTTTAATCTTTTTGTCTGTACTTCCGCACTCTGTATACACAGATAATATGTGTATGGTGTACGTGTTTATGCCTGTTAACTTATGCGTGTGCCAGTGTTACAAATGTAAGTAACTAATTCTCATTGTCACTTATATTTTTACTTAAAGATTCATAATCATAAAACATTCTGTTTACAATTTCCTTTATGAATGATTGCGGTCTATCCTGAATATTTTATTGTGACGCATATCTATAAATCTAAATTATACGTATATATATATATATAAATCGTACACATATATATAAATCTAAATTATACGTATAATTAATTTATATATTTTATATAGAATGATTAGATAGATATATATTCATATGGAGAATGAAATCATATGTATTTCCTCAAAAGTTTTTTAAACAACTGATATTATATAATTAATGTGTGCATAATTCTGCAAAGCGACTAGGTGGAAGGCAACTTCAAATCATCATTCTTTGGTTTACAAGACGCTACGTACAATTTCGCACATAATTGATACATAATCAATCATTAATTTAAATTTAATTAAATTCGAACATATGTTATTACTATTGAAGAAGGTTAGATACACCGTGCATGCATATACAGGACGTAGATATACATATCTATACACATATATTTGTATATATACATAAACACGCACACACACACACATACATTCATATATATATATGTGTGTGTGTGTGTGTGTGTGTGTGTATGTATATATATATATATATATATATATATATATATATATATATAGTAAAGTCTCTTTGTTTATTGTATAGGCAGTAGTCAGAAGTGCTTAGATAAAAGACCCAAGACGCGAAAGTATCAAAAATATTAAGGAGAATTTCAGATCGGTTCAACAATTTAATTATACATATATTGTACCATAGATCAATGCATAGTAGTCTTTTAAATATACCAATGTACTAGTTGTTAAAATATTAAAGCATAAAAATTCATGAATGCACAAATATATAAAAATCTAATACACATATAAATAGATGAGTGAAATTAGGTTAGAACGGCGTTGTAAAAATTATGAAGAATAAAAGTATGTCCTAACAAAAAGGTGGAAAAAGTAAAGTCTTCCAAAGAGTGAATAAAAAAAACATTTATCTAGGATAGGTTATAAAACCCTAAAAGTGTTTCCGGTTGATAGGTTTTTTTTTTAAAACGGAAAAGTCATAAGAATTCTTAATCAATATTGAAAATCGAACTCCGATTGTTAAGTAGTAAAAGATGGATTAAAACACTAAAAGGACGAAGCGTTCTATATAGAATCATGTCATGGCTAATGTTGTCTATTTATAAGAAAACTACACAAGAATTTGAATTAAATCTAGTTAAAATAATAGATTTTTATTCTTGAAAACAAATGTTTAACGCAGATGAAACAATTTTATTCTGGAAGAATGAATCGGTTTCATCAGCCTTAAATATTGTGCCAGTAAATTATTCGAAAGCACTCAACTAATGATACACAGTATTATAATTACGCGATTCCATCTTTAGACACTTTGAATAAATTCATAATTTCTCACCTCTTTGTATATTCTAGAGAGTGAAACAACATAAACTGATTAATATTTACGTCCAGAATTTCGTTCTTTGTTTTGATAACCCGTGTTTGTTGCAATGATAGTTTTTTTAAAAAACACTTTTGATGTTTGATTATGGTAGTTGTCATCTTTAACACACTCAATCTTTTTGATATTGAAACAAAGTTGTTGGGTTCTTATTTTTAGTCTGCTGGGAGTAATTCAGTGAAAGTAGGCTTTGAAATTGACAGAATTTCTCGCCAATGTGATAACCAAAACAAAAGGCACTGATTTTAGTCAATACAACGAAACTAGAACTGTTAGTGCTTCCAACGTTTTCGAGATGGTTTCTCGGTGCTTACTCCAAATCTACTAAAGTATTTGAAGTAAATAACAGCAGCTTATCAAACACACGTCGTTGACATGTTGCCTCTACTGCATGTAGTGATGTGGTATATGGAAATCCAATTGGCTTCGTGTTTTAGAAGATTTATGATCAAAACATTTTCCATCCTAATTCTCTGACTCTTATCTTATATATTAAGGTCTGTATTGTTCAATGTATTTTCTATGATTTAAGACAATAGTATGTGATTTGAGAGATATCTGTCTGTTATCTTTAGCAGGTCGCTTATCTGCGTTGACGTTTGCTGGCCTAAAACTACTGGTACCAATACAGTGATTTAGCCCACTGTACTTACTCTACTTCGAGTATTGATATTTCAAAACACTATTCTCAAGTAGTATGCCATGCTTCAACTACAATAAGAGAGGTTTTATTATGAATTTAATGTATGGCATCTCCTTATAGCATGGAGATTTCTTCAGCTCTGCTCCCCATAAGCACCGAAGTTCATTTCATTGAATAATTTTTGTCTATGATGGCATTTAACCCTTCGTTGCTCACATGGGGTGTGTTGTCAACCTAAATTTTTTAAATGCTCGTAATTTATAGTTGGCAACTTTCTTTTTGCTTCCTTCCTCTACTCTTCTGACTCAGTGAGGGTGTGTTGCAGGTGGTGTGGTGCAGTCGTGGCACAGTTGTCGAGGGAGGTAGACGTCGTTTTTGTTTAGTCACCCTATGTGACCAACACTGTTCAAGCTTTGATTTAATGCATATTGTAACACAAATTGCCTGTTATGTTATTTTTTAATGTTAATGTTCATCATTGATATTAAATTCTACAAAATGATGTATTCTGTGGGTATTTTCAAAATAAATGTGATCTGAATCTAAGATTTTTAGTTTTTCCTTAATTTTATAATTTATTTTATTGTATTGTTTTATATTAATATCAAGGGCTTCAAACGTCTCAGCAGTGATTCCAGATATATTCTGCACCAAAAGAATGAGTATATTTTACATAATACTAAAACTATAAACATTTTTGTATTGGGGTATGTAAACATCCCATGTGACTAACCATGTTCTGAACGGTCAGGTGACTAACGAAAAGTTAAATAGAGAAGCATCCGCCATTTCATTTTATCTCAAAATTTCCTTTTTTGCTTCTTATCTTCAAATTTACTAACAAAAAACATAGAAGGTGCTCGAACTGTATATTATTGTGATATTGTGTCAAAAGCCGGTCAGGCACAAACAGGAATCGAGAGGAAGGACGAAACAAGTGTCAAAAATCAAAGATTAAGGTAAAGGAATACAGTAATATCAAGTACATATACTAAGCTGGGGAATTACTATTGTGATACTGTCAGATATAAGAAATATTATTGTTGGTAGAGTCATTACAGCGTCTAACTAAATGACTTCTTATTTCTCATGATCTGAGTTGAAATCTTACCTTTTATCCCCCCGGGATTTGTTGCTGAGAACTGGTAAAATTGGTAGATCGTCAGAAAAAAATGCCTCACGTTATTTGTTCCAACTCTTTGCATTTCAAGTTCAAATTCCGTTGAGGTGAACTTTGTCTTCCATAATATCGGAATCGATAAAATAAAGCATCAATCAAAGACTAGTTTCGATGATACTGACCTCCTCCCCTAAAATCTGAAGGTTTTGTTTCTAAATAAGGGACAAAAAAGAGCAGTGGATTGGCAGAATCGTTAGAGTATCATAAAAATGCTTTGTACTATTTTTGGCATTTTATGTTCAGAGTTCAAAACCCGTTGTGGTCAACTTTTTTCTTCATAACTTTGGGGTTCGATATCATTGGCTAATCCCATTTCCTCAAAATATTTGATCTTGTGCCTAAATTAGAAACAATTAAAGCTTACTCTGAGTATACGTATTAGGTAAAGGAATATCAGATGAAAGAGGGCCCTTACTTTTTGTGGGAAATTTTATGAGGTTTTTTGACTGACTCTAAGCGGCTATCGCTCTTACTAGGAAATTTCATTGAAATTTTACTGTTATTTGTTATTCTATAACATCTTTACACGACCTATGTAAACCTGTTACCATATTCGTATATTATTCTTCCGTACTCTCTACATTGTCTTTGAGAGCTTATAGTTAAAAAAGTGCCATCATCATCGTCGTTTTAGTTAATGGAGTATTCGCTGAATTATACGTTGGATATAAACGCGTAATTTAATTTTTCAGTTGAATCATATTACGTGTCCTACCAGAAGAGCTTTGTTATTAATTCTTCCAGGGACAATAAAACAAATATCAGTCAAGTACTAGGTTTGATATAATCGAATTCTCAAGAATTTTCCACGTTCTTCTTCTGTTACAAAATTGCTAAAAGTTATTATTCTGAGGTCCATAAAATATGTATCAGTTAGACCCGCAGTCTAAATCCTCTTCAGCTTTTCCTAAAAGAAATTAGAAACTGCTTAATGTCGAATCCACATAAATGATAAATAGATTTATGACAGTTTCGACGATTAGTGTTCTAATTCCTTGATCAGTTTCTAAGTGGCTGAGTATTAAATGTGTGTATCCTTAAACAACATGATACAATGTGTGACAAGGATGATCTTTGCATTGCAGGTACAATACATCTGGCAAAAAGTTCTCGCCTGTCCAGTTTTACTCGTACCTCTTAGGACAATCCGAAGTTGCGGTAAAAGACACATACCTGATGATACGCTATGGGATCGAACCTGGATACTAATCATTACCGTGCAAACTTGTTAACCACACAACCAAGACCAAACAACTATCGTTATCGTTGTGTTGCTCTTGTTATTGTTTAGTCCTACGCCAGCTTTATCTGAGTACAGCTTATTCAAAGACGTTCCAAGTGAATCTATGCCGTCTATTTTTTTTTTTCACTCAGTGTGTGTTTAGAAAAATATCCTTCTGTTTTTTTTAAGCTTGTAGAGTGAGATTTGAAGGAGATGTGGCTGCTATTTCTGAATGGTCATCTTACCATATAGAGGTTATCACATTCATTCGTCTGTTCTCATTATTTATTGTAATACGAATAAGTCACACGTACCATTAGGAACACCAGCGCTTAGAAACTGATGTTGGTGAGGTCCCACATTTATTTCTATGTATGAACTATTGAACTACGCTTAGTAAATTGTAACTATGAAGCCAATAATTGATAAATAACAGTGGATACATGTATGATTTTTGTACGAATGTGCATATTAATATCCTATGATACCATAAAAAACCATGCACTTGTGTTATTATTGTTGTCGTTTAGCCTCAGGACAGTTGTCTTTGAGTAAAAATTTTATCAGAGGTATCCCACCTGATTGACTATTCTGTATTTTTCTTAAATTTAAGCATAAAATATCTACTAAATACCAAGTCTGGTCTTCCTTTTATAACACTGCAAATCGAATAACCAAGTAAAGTTTCCTTTGTCTCTGTATGTAAAATGTATCAAATTGTGTAGACAGTATCTATTCAGATGGAACATTGTTAAATTTTAATAATCAAATATATTTCAAACTGTCGTCTAAGTGGTGCTTAAATGAACAATATCAATATCCATTTAAGCTTTCCATATGGTAGAAATAACTACCAAAATTCATTCTATTCACACTACACTGTCCTAAAAGGGGAAAGGATACATTCGATTATTAAATAAAGTTGTCCTAGGTACCACTAAAAAAAAGGGGTGATCCTGGCTGGAACGGTTTTATGCCTACGCGATCAGAGTTAACTGAAAGCTAATCAACAGCAACGACGTCGACAACTGTAACGACATCCGCTCCAACAAAATAGCGATACGAAGATTATGATAGGGAATTCAATTAAAGAAGTATTTCACGTGAAAATGTAAGCAATTTCGCCTGAAAGATAACTGGAAAATCGACATGACAATGAAACTGAAGCCAAAACATATTCAGATCTGTTTAGTTCTGTTTTAGTAAATAGCATACGATATTGTGTGCAGCGAAGCAAGTAACAATGTGACAGGTACAACTAGTAAAAGAGGGAAATAAAGGAAGAAAAGATTGAAACGGTTACAGGCAATGAGTGAGAGAGAGAGAGAGAGAGATCGAAAATCAGCAGCAACCGTTTAATGAAAGGAGAAAAATTGGGGGATTTAGAGAGAGAGACGCAGATTAGAGAGATAGAGAGAGGGAGAAGAAGAAGAAGAAGAAGAAGAAGAAGAAGAAGAAGAAGAAGAAGAAGAAGAAGAAGAAGAAGAAGAACTACATTAAAAGTCAGAGAACGAATGAAGAGGGAGAAAGGAGAAGCAAGAAGAGAAATGAGATAACATTGAAAATCAGAGAGAAAAGAAGTAGGGTAAGAGAAAAGGGATGAAGAGAATAACAAACAGACAGGGAATGAAGTATATATAT